>NC_020494.1:7381688-7397734 GCF_000184155.1 Fragaria vesca subsp. vesca
GTCTCTCTCTCTCTCTCTCTCTCTCTCTCTCTCTCTCTCTCTCTCTCTCTCTCTCTCTCATCTATGGCCGGAATGGTGTTGAAGCTATGATGAGCTTCCCCCTTGCTCCTTCCCACATGATATGTTTAACAGAAACATAAATCCACGTCGTCTTATAATTAGAAACTTGACGAACATATATATATATATATAGCAGAACACTGGCCTTTTTCAAAAACAGTGATCGAGGCGGGTAAATATTTGAGAGGGCGATGAATTAATGCACATTTTGGTTGAAAATTAGAGGGTATATAGAGACCAACTGATTCTAGAATCACAAATACAGCAATCACCAACATTTGATGAAATAATTAATTATCAACAGAATGTTTCAAAATTGATTTACGGTTTTTTTAAGGACACAAAAGAATGAATGAGACCTTTTGTTTGTGCTTGAAATTCAGAATCACTTGCTTAGTCAATTTGTTCTTATTATTTTGTTGATTAGTGTCCTAAAAGAGTAGCAATATATTCAAATGGGCATGCAATAATTGAAAACTAAAACAGATACAAACACAAGGTTAAGGTCTAATCACTTTGACTTATTATGCTTGAAATATGCATGATTCAAATTCTTGCTATGTTTAAGGCAAAGACAATTTGGGTTTATGCATAGGGCATAAAATAAAAGTGTACGTATGTGTTTGGAAATGAAAGGGAATGAAGAGATCGAGCAAGAAGAAGCTGAAGCAAGCGACAAGCAGAAATGCATAGATGTGCGTCTGGCATATGATATGTCAGGACTTAGTCGAGCCCAAGATTCACTTTTCCATCAGCAAATTGCTATATTGTCTTGACGCTGCTAGCTATGTGTTGGCATGCATTAGGGTTCATCAATTGTTTATTCACTACTAGCTGCTAATTAAACGATGTGTAAGTGTGTAATTAACTTGTATCAATCTTCACGACCCAAAAGTATTTTCATAGTTTCTATTGCCTTTGTGCAATAGCAATTGTCCACTGCGAGGTGTGAGGGATCTCGTACTCAAGAACTAATTACATCATATCAGTATTATATCTGTGTAGTTACATTAGTAAGTGGATCAGTGTCTGAGTGAAACTCATGTTTTAGTTGTTGTATTATTATCAATTATTCTACTTCAGAGAATGTCATACCCTCTCAGTGTGGAACTTCTCATACTATGTGCAACTCATGGACATAACATTTATACTATTTTGCCATTTATCATACTATGTGCAATGCATATATACAAACATCGTGAACATGACATTGAAAATTTTGAAATAGCTTCGATGAAAAGCTTATTTGCGTTTCGCCATTTATAAGAAACATGGAGAAAAAACAAATTGTGTTATTGCATGTTTTATGAAAGCCCAAGTATTGCTGAACTCGCTGACAAGTCTATGATTAATTAGTATGTCCATTATTAATCAAGAGGAAAAAAAAAACAAAAATGAGGTATTGGAAGAAACTGATAATTATTCACAAAAATTCAACATTAAAAAAAATGAGTGCGGCTATCGGGACCTCTAAATTTACTCAGTATACCTCTCATGCTCTTTACACCTCCTTTTTAATTTTAACTACAAACATTTGCTCACTAGACATCTTTTCAAATCCTTAAAATAACCTTACGTATGTTATTCACATATATATCTTGATAATTTACTCATTATACCTCTTATTTATTCTTTAGACCTCTCATTCTTTTAATTTTTTTCTTTTTGCATATTATCATCGAGACCTCTATTTCTTGATTTTTTTTCGTTCAAACTTTTTTCATGACCTCAATTCCTTGATAATTTTTTATTTCCCATAGAATGTCACCAAACCTCCATTATTTGATCAATTTGTAAGAATTTTTTTTCAATGACATCAATTTTTCTCTTAAAAGTCAAATAACACAAAGTATTGGGTTTCAAAAACTTATATTTACCAGCTTAATACCGTCTCTCCTTATAAGTGAGAGGTCGTGAGTTCAACTCACAGTAGACTCGTTATAGCATATTAGTTGTTTATCTGAATTAAAAAAAAAAAACTTATATTTACCAATAAGAATATTCTAACATAAATTAGTTTTTCTTTTTCTATTTTACTTGTGCTAAACGATCAACGATAATAATTGTATACTATGTATGTTATTTTTTCCCCTCTATTTAATGTACATCATGAAATTATTTCAATAATTATTTAATTTTTCATTATCGATCGATTTGTTTTGCCTATATATTCTTTCACCTTGTATATATATATATGCTCTCAACATGTATGATAGTAGAAAATTTTATGTCACACGGTTGATATTGATCATAGTTTTAGCTCTAATTAAATATATAATATGTAGTAAAATTTAGAAAATTGTAAATTAGAAATTAAAAATATTTAAGGAAAATAATACAGAATACATAAATTAATTATCGAATTGGAAAGTCTGGAGAGAATAAATATACTTCTTTTTGTATGATTATTGTCCTTAATAATCATTACTTAAGAGGAGATAATTGTCATTTAATAACTCATAATAAAGAGAAGTCAAGTGAGCAAATTTGGAGATCCCAATAGTCAAGTGAGAATAGAACACAATTGTTGTTCAACTTACTTAAATATTTTATTTCTCTAATGCAGGTAGAATTTAGCTATATATAGGTTTATTAATTTTGAGTGGAGGTTCAGGATAAAAGTAAATGGTACTAATCTTTCTTAATTGTTTAAATGATTATTAGAAATGGCTTAAAAATCAGTGTAAGTGTCATTATCTGTTTTAGTGAATATTTTCCATCTTTATTAATGAATAAAAACTAATCAAAAACCATTTATGAATGTATGTTTTTTTAGAATCATCGTTAGTGCTACAAAGAATGAATTAGAACGAAAATATTTTACTAATTGAGTTACACCAAACAAATAATCATGAAATGAATGGATGGTTGTGATGATGAGGTTCATTTGCAAGACGAACACAAACTCCTTCCCCATTCAACATTTTTTTTTTTGTTTCTTCACTGCTCAACTCCATCTTTCCCTCTTAATCTGGCGCTTTGCAAAACCCACCATCACACACCTCATACACACAGCATTATTCTCTCCCTTTTCCTCTTTCTCTCTCGTGACCTCTCACAGTCACTTCGTTTTCTTCTACCAGTACAACCTCCCAAATCCAGCTCTCTATCTCTAGCTTCCATGGCAGGTTTTCCATGACACACAGTCTTCCAAAAGTCATGTTTCCCTGGCCACACTCCCATTCCCCATAACTACTCTACTCCCATTTTCAGAAAACAAAGTACAAACTAGTCTTCCATCCCAATCGTTGCATTGTACTCAACAATGGCTTTTCTCAGATTTCTCATATACACACTAATGGCTTCTCTGCAACTCTGCATGGGCGACGACCCCATCCCGGTGCAGCTCAACTACGACGTGCTCGGCCTCCTCGTCTTCAAATCCGACCTCCACGACCCTTCTTCCTACCTCTCTTCCTGGAACGAAGACGACGACTCCCCTTGCTCATGGAACTTCATCCAATGCAACCCTTCCACCGGAAGAGTCTCCCAACTCAACCTCGACGGCTTAGGCCTCAAGGGCAAACCCGGTAAAGGTCTTCAGAATCTTCAGCACCTCAAGGTACTCTCTTTATCCGGCAACAACTTCACTGGTGAGCTTAGTCCAGAGAAGCTTGCTCTCCCTCCAAGTCTCCAAACACTCAACTTAAGCCGGAACAGTTTCTCGGGACTAGTTCCCACTACTCTTGTCAACTTCAGCTCCATTAGATTTCTTGACCTGTCTCAAAACTCACTGTCTGGTTCACTCCCAGATTCTCTCTTTGGTGCTTGCTCTTCGCTTCGCTACCTTTCCTTATCTGGAAACTTGCTAGAAGGAAACTTGCCTAGTACTCTTTCTAAATGCTCCTCTTTGAATAGCCTCAACATCTCCAACAACCGTTTCTCCGGTAACCCGGATTTCGAATCCGGGATTTGGTCCTTGAAACGCCTTCGTTCTCTGGATCTTTCAAACAATGCTCTATCCGGGTTCGTGCCGAAAGGGATATCATCTATACATAATTTGAAAGAGATTTTGATTCAGAGGAACCATTTTTCTGGGACAATCCCTTTTGATATTGGACTGTGTCCTCACTTGGGTCGGATCGATTTCAGTGAAAATCTCTTCACTGGTGAGTTGCCACAGTCACTTCAGATGCTGAATTTCCTGACATTTATGAGTCTTTCAGATAATATGTTCAATGGTGATTTTCCTCAATGGATTGGGAACTTGAGTAGCCTTGAGTACTTGGACTTTTCCAACAATGGCTTCACTGGAAGCCTCCCACCATCAATGGGTGACCTTAGATCTCTCAGTTATTTAAGTTTGTCTAACAACAAACTTGTTGGGACACTTCCAACTTCTCTTGTCTACTGCAACAAGTTGTCTGTGATTCGGTTGAGGGGTAATGATTTCAGTGGGAGCATACCAGAAGGTTTGTTTGATCTTGGGTTGGAAGAGATAGACTTTTCGAATATGGGACTAACAGGTTCAATCCCACCCGGTTCGAGTAAATTGTTCGAGTCTTTGAAGATGTTGGATCTGTCAAGGAACAATCTCAAAGGCAACATTCCAGCAGAGGTGGGACTTTTCTCCAACTTGAGGTACTTGAATTTTTCATGGAACAATCTTCAATCAAGAATTCCACCAGAGCTAGGATTTTTCTCGAATCTCACTGTGTTAGATCTACGGAATAGTGCATTGTCTGGTCCAATCCCAGGAGAAATATGTGACTCTGGTAGTTTGGATATTCTCCAATTGGATGGAAATTCATTGACTGGCCCAATTCCTGATGAGATTGGGAATTGCTCATCTCTCTATTTGATGTAAGTCTGATCATCTCTCTTTCATATGAAGTTCTGTACATTGAGGTTTGAATTACGTATACCAATTACTAACTGCAAGATTTTCCCTTTTGTTGCATTTGCAGGAGTTTGTCACATAACAATTTAAGTGGTGTTATTCCAAAATCCATTTCGAAGTTGGGCAAGCTCGTGATTCTCAAGTTAGAGTTCAATGAGTTGAGTGGAGAGATACCACTAGAGCTTGGAAAATTGGAAAATCTTCTTGCTGTGAACATTTCATATAACAGATTAACAGGGAGGCTTCCTGTTGGGAGTGTGTTTCAGAGTTTGGATCAAAGTGCTTTGCAAGGAAACTTGGGTATTTGTTCACCATTGTTGAAGGGTCCATGTACAATGAATGTACCTAAGCCTCTTGTTCTTGATCCAAATGCCTACCCTAACCAAATGGGTGGTGGAGATCATAGATACCATGGCGACTCATCAGAGTCTCGAAAAGGACATCACCATATGTTCCTTAGCATATCTGCTATTGTGGCGATTTCAGCTGCTACTCTGATTGCTGTTGGAGTAATAGTCATTAGCCTTCTGAATGCATCTGCAAGAAGGAGGCCTGCATTTGTGGAAACTGCCTTGGAAAGCATGTGCTCGATGTCTTCGCGATCGGGTAGTTTGGCCTCAGGGAAGCTCATTCTGTTTGATTCAAGGTCATCCCCGGATTGGATCAGCAGTCCTGAATCACTATTGAACAAGGCCTCTGAGCTTGGGGAGGGAGTCTTTGGAACAGTCTACAAAGTTCCACTGGGAGCTCAGGGAAGAATGGTGGCAATCAAAAAGCTTGTGACAACAAACATACTCCAATGTCTTGAAGACTTTGACAGAGAAGTTCGAGTCCTTGGAAAGGCAAGGCACCCAAATCTAGTAGCCCTGAAAGGATACTACTGGACTCCACAGATGCAGCTACTTGTGAATGAGTATGCCCCCAATGGCAGCCTACAATCCAAACTCCATGATAGGCTTTATTCAAGTTCACCTCTTTCATGGGATGATAGGTTTAAAATCCTGCTAGGAACAGCAAAGGGACTTTCCCACTTGCACCATTCTTTTCGCCCTCCTATCATTCACTACAACGTAAAACCAAGCAACATACTGCTCGATGAAGACCTCAACCCGAAGATTTCAGATTTTGCACTTGCAAGGCTACTAACCAAGATCGACAGGCATGTAGTCAGTAACCGATTTCAGAGTGCATTGGGCTATGTGGCGCCGGAACTAGCTTGCCAGAGCCTAAGGGTGAATGAGAAATGCGATGTGTATGGTTTTGGCGTGTTGATCCTTGAGCTTGTGACTGGTAGAAGGCCAGTGGAATATGGGGAAGACAATGTGGTGATATTAAACGATCATGTGAAGGTTTTACTTGAACAAGGCAATGTGCTAGGATGCATTGATGTTAGCATGGGGGAGTACCCAGAAGATGAAGTCCTACCAGTGCTCAAGCTGGCCTTGGTGTGCACTTCTCAGATACCATCTTGTAGGCCAACCATGGCAGAAGTGGTGCAAATTCTTCAGATTATCAAGACTCCACTTCCACAAAGAATTGAGCGTTTCTAATTTCTCTAAGATCACATTTAGCAATCTTGCATAACTTGATAGAGATTGCTCCTTCTCGTTGTTGGAGTTTGTTCATTACTCTTTCTTTTTATTCGGATTTGATAGATAGGGAACTCCTCCATTTGTTAATTTGCTGTTCTTCTCTCCTGTAAGCAGTTTAATTTCCTGCTTGCTATTTGCAGATATCTAGCTAATTCGAAATCGATGAATTGTGCCTTTGATTGCAATTTGCATTTTGGAACACTTGTCTAGTTCAAAACAACAACATGAATTCTTGCAAGTCAAGGAAAATTTGACACTAAAGAGTTTAGGATTGAAAAAAAAAAATCACTAAACCAATTAAGGGTCTACTTCTTAATCACATCATCACCTTGTGCAAATTGAAAGCTAGTTATTTTCTTTTACTTCATCTAGCAGCTAATTACAGTATAGATACTATAGCTCTTAAAATGGTTCAACCTTCTTCTTTTGAAAGCTTGTGGAAACTGTTCTTTGAAAAGATTAGCATTGTGCACAGACATGAGACATGTAACATCTATCACTCCAGTTCACTACAGTTAAAGGTAGAACATCTGAACATGTATCTATCAGTTCAAGACGATGGTAAATTAAACTGACTTCATACATTGGTTATTGGTAGACATGATCTGTTCGACATGATCTTAAGCTAGATTACAATTGTTTTTAAAAGAGTGATTTAGTATTGATGCACCGATCGGTCACCGATGTGTTATTGATTGAACCTATTTTGGAAATGGGGGTGTTTCGTTTCACGGGGTTTTACCTTTGTTGGTCAAGAATCACAATCACACTGTGATTTTCCTTAGAGGTGACTTTATCGTGACTATATATGCATGGCTTTCGTTTTCTATAAGGTAGACGACATATAAACTTCACGGGTTTCTTTACAATTCAGCTTCACATCATGTGTGTATTATATATAACACAACAACATGAAAATCAAGTTGTATACAATAATATGGAAGAAGAATCTCCATCAACATCTATATACAATAACAAGGGAACAGAACAGGACCAATCAATAGAAACGACAGATTGAATTATGCCAATCCAATGTGATGCATGTCAAAGTCATCATTCTTTATAATCAAAACCATTTCAATATGTCTGTAAAAAATTTTATTAACATATCCCTTAAAAAATTTTATTAATACATCCCTAAATGTTAGATACACATTATTTTTTATATAGATTAGATAAGACTTTGTATGTACATAAAATTTTAACAAAAGAGATATTTATATCAAAAGTAAAGAAACCTAGTTCAAAAAAAAATATCTTGTTTAAGACTATTATTCTCCTCTACAAGAACAACGTATGTGAAGATACCAAGCCCAATCAAAAATAGCTAGCGACAACCATAGTTTCAAGCAAAAATTAAAGACAAGGTAATGGATTCTAGTGGTATTTCTCAACCTCTAAGCGAGGTATAACTTCTCTATCTTTGATCAAAATTGATCTACTACAAAATTTAGATTTTAGGGTTTGTTGTTTGATTAGATAGTACAAATTGAACTTGAAAAATTTATTTTTTACTGTTCACACATGCTAGGTCGTTCAAAAGCATTTACGTTTGAACACCAAACTAGAACTTGGGATGGTGCTATATATAATTATATATATACTCTTCTAGTTTGTTTGCCATTGATCTAACTCAATGAGAGAGATCTCAAGCAAAATCGTGCCCTCGTGACGCAAGAGATCTCACTAATGTGAATTTTCTTTTAGATCTAAAAAATATGTGTATTTAGTGAATGAGTTATGTATTTAATGAAAAAATTGTGTATTTTAAATTAGGGTATTGTATGAAATTTGGGTATGTGTATCCCGTAAAATGTTAAAACAATAAAGTTAATAGGTGGTGTATTAAGCATTGTATGTGTATCTAATAATTAGGAATGTGTTAATAAAATTTGAGTTTTTTTTTTTTTTGTTACAACTATGAGTTGGGTTTTTTCTTTTTCTTTTTTGAAAGGAACTATGAGTTGGTTATAGTTGATGATAGTATGAAACATAAATATTCTACTTTGGTGATGACACACCTCTAGAGTACGTATGGGGTACTCATCAACACAATAGGTCGTGTTTGGAAATTATTGGTTTCTACTTTCTACAAATTTGATGTTCTCATTGCAAATCTAATTGCCACACCCAGTTAAATAAAAAATAAATAAATAAACGCAAGACAATTTTATGAGAACTCTGTCTCCTATATAGATTAGCATTAGCATCGTCCTTCACAAAAAAACTGTCGCAGAGTCTTTATAAGAAGTAAGTAGATTATTTAACTCAAATTCATAGGTTTTTTTTTGTTTTTTTTTTTTTAAATAGTCAGTTACGACTTTCATATGATTTGGGGTAAAACGAAAGGCAGATGATAGCCATTACATACTCTACCGTTATCATCTACAGATAGACAAATTGATCGCTTTGAGAGAAAGAGTTTGATTCTTGTTCAAAGTGAAGCGGACTTCGAAGAATCACAGTAATAGCAAGTACAATGCAACCTGCTTTCATTTCTGTTTAGAGGCTTATTTCAATTGCCGATCCGTGCTTTGCAATTTTTGCTCTAGATTTTGATTGTCATCTGTTGTTGTTTGATTTTGCGTGGCTTCAGTTAGGAATAGAGAAGCATGTAGATTTTGTTGCGAATTCCAGTACAGGTTCTAATTAATAAATTGTTGACTTTTCTGGTGATCGGAATCTAGGCTGTGTTATTCCATGTTGTTCGTGCATTCATGGCGGGAAGTCAAAAAGACTTATAAATCGTCTTTTTGATCAAGTTTAGGGTATGCATCCTTTTGTTTTGTTGTTTGTGACGTGTCATTCTTTGCCTATGTGTCAACCTGATAGACTTTGTCTTATCTTTCTGCAGTTATGGTTTCCGAATACCATAGGTTTATCGAAGAGTTGATTAGAAAAGCCGAGAGCAGGGCTTTGTATGGAGAGGGTGCTCGTGAAGTGCATCCTCCGTCGGGTTTGGACCTTGAGTTAAGATTGGGTCCGCCCGGTCCCCTGTTGTTTGGGGTAGGACTAGACCGTAAGAGAAAGTGGCGGGAGGCGGATGGAGATAGGGCCCAATAGCCGCCGAGATCCCTCCTTAGCCCATCAGTGCCTGATGAACTTTAGGGATGGGGTTCGCCGCCCAGGAATAGAGTTTAGAGCATCTTTAACAGACTCTCTACTTTAACTCCTTAACTATTTTAGAGTGTGTTTAGCTTTTTTGGATGTTTTAGGAGCTCCAGCAAACTAGCCAAACTTGAGCTATTATGACTTTTAGCTATCTCGCTAGCTATATTTAGCTAGCGAGATGACTCAGATGAGGCTAGCTATAATTTAATACATTGCTTGTAAGATATTTTATGTGATATATAAATATATTTAAATTATTTAATTTCTATTTAAAGAATAATGTTGCTGTAATGCTAGCTAAAATAGAGAACATTGATGCAGCCGCATTTCTAAAGTGGCTAGCAAAAATGACATTTTAGCTAATTTGACTAAAATTTAACTTTAAAATGGCTAGCATTTCTAAAAATGCTCTTATAAGGCCAGCCACATCAAGTTGTGGTCGTGTACTATGCCGGGCGGTTTGTCAAGGCTTCTCGCCCAACCGAGACGTTCTTCGAGCTGTAATTTCCTTTCTTGTGCATGGCCACAGAAAGAGCTCTACCGAAGGGCCGAATTCTAGCGTTGGCGCAACGTTGTTATTGTGGATCTAATCTGACCATAAGGTTGACGTCGTTGCGGGGATTTGTGGATTTCGTAATGGAGGGAGCGGCGGTGAAGGACGGGAGGCTGCTTTTTGACAGAGAGGGTGGTGGTGACGGTGGTGAAGGTGGTGGCTGACAAGGGTTACTTTGCTCTTTGGACTAGGCTTTCTCTTGAAGCTGATTGGTTCTAGGTTGGGTTAGGGTTCTTTTGCTTTAGCCCATTTCTAATTATTTGGTTAGTCTATGCAAGTAATTGATGTGTTTACCATGTTATTCATGTAATTATTTTGTTGTGGATGTAATTAACACGCCAACACTCTCTATATTTCATGATGAAAATATTGAATGTCTCGGCTTCTTTTCTAGAGCTTTAGAAGTGCAGCAGATAAAAAAGGACAAAACAAGCGAGAAAGACTAACAGTGAATATATGGACATTTTTCAGTTAAACGATAATTTTCAGGAAAATATGAGAATGTTTTTGGTTACAAAAAAAAAAAAAAATGATTGCTTTATGATTCACGAGAAACATTTTCGCTACCTGCTAAGAATCCTAAAATATAAAATTGGAGAAGTCATTTCTGATTTTAGTGTATCATTTTCACTTTGAAGAGTGATGATAGTACATAATATGTATATTTTTTAGTTTGCTGAATAATATGCCTACCATGCCCGTGATCGATCTTTAGTCTGGTGCATCCATCTCGCATTTTTGTTGACATTCTAGGCACAACCGGTCATATTTGAATGATGTGTTGCCAGCACTTAGCAACATTGTTCGTTGCAGTCCCATGTCCCAACTAAGTAATCAAAACAAATTATTTGTTCGCTTTATTTTCTTCATTTTTATTTTTATATTACACATTAATATATTAGTGTAAATTAAAACGTTGTAATATTATCACTCATTCACCATTAATTTTTCATCAGAATAAATTGTTAATTATATAGTTGGAAAGGGAACAAAAGATACATAAGTCAGTGTTAATAGATGCCAATCATCGTCTAGTCCCGTTTCTTGATTATGGTAGTGATATTTAGGTTTAATCTAACACACTTGGTATGTGTGGTAGTGATATTCTCACACTTTGCTGGTTTTGAATGTGAATTTTGCTCGGTATATGAAAAACGAGGGTAAAACGGAAAATTACATACAAAAAATGGTGTTGTTTGGTGTATTCAGAAATTTGTTGGATACATTTGACAATACCATTTATATAATAGAGAATCTTGTGTAAAACGCTATGAGAGTCTAAGAAACATTATTCTGTATAATTCTTTATTTTTTCATCTAAGCCTAGACATGCTCAGTGATAGGATAGTTTTAAGAAATTTGTGGGACAAATGTATCTCAATTCCATGTCTATAATTGAAAAGCATTGATGATAACAATTTGAAACTTTGAATTTATTTTTTATTTTTTTTGATACAAACTTCAAATTTATTTTCGGTTTAGCAGTATATAGATGATCGGGCTAATTATCCCATAACAAAGCCCGTTTACACAACCCATTCCACGTCCCCAAGTCCAATCCACAGCGCCTAAACCTAAGGGCATAACCGTAAACCGAACACATATAAATATCCCAGACCCCATCCTCACTCCAGCTTCTGTGAGAGCCGCCGAACCCTAGAGGCCCTAGGAGAGATTCACAGAGAGCGATGACGACCCGATTCAAGAAGAACCGCAAGAAGAGAGGCCACGTGAGCGCCGGTCACGGTCGTATCGGCAAGCACCGCAAGCATCCCGGAGGTCGCGGAAACGCCGGAGGCATGCACCACCACCGCATCCTGTTCGACAAGTACCACCCGGGGTATTTCGGTAAAGTCGGTATGAGGTACTTCCACAAGCTCCGCAACAAGTTCTACTGCCCCATCGTCAACGTCGACAAGCTCTGGTCACTCGTCCCCCAGGAGGCCAAGGACAAGGCCACCAAGGACAACGTCCCCTTGATCGACGTCACTCAGCATGGATACTTCAAGATCCTCGGCAAGGGCAAGCTCCCGGCGGGCCACCCCGTCGTCGTCAAGGCCAAGCTCATCTCCAAGGTCGCTGAGAAGAAGATTAAGGAAGCCGGTGGCGCTGTCGTTCTCACCGCTTAGGTTTGGGTAGTTTTTATTCCTGTTTCAAAGTTTATGTTTCGTTCGTTTAGACTGCCAGGAGACAGCTATGTTATATTTTTGATTTTCGATGATCAGCGAATGTTTAATGGCTTTTCATATCTATGGTATTTGCTTAATTATCTATGTTTTCTTATTGGTGTCATGATTTGATTTTGTGTTTGGTATTGATGGATTCAGATGAGTTTTGATATATCGTATTGATATTTGTGGTGCTTGTTGCGTAACCCTGTATTGTGCCTTGTGTATGTGTATGAAATAAGGGTCTTGCAGCTTATTTGGTTGTCATTTGGATTGAATCTGAAGATTTGGTTCATGTTTGATTTGGAATTTGCTCCTTTAGACCAGTACCTGTTTGCCTCAAGGTTTAGTTAGAAGAATAATGAGAAACCTGTACCTACAGGATGAGGATAGAGATTTCATATCCTCATTTTGGATGTGCACTGTCTGAACCGACATAATGGTATTTTAACTCAAGGAAGTCTCTCAGCTTGCCCTTAGAGCTATACCATGATTGGATTTGCACCAGTCCAGTTGTTTGATACTTATTTATGTTCGTCCTGGTCACTTAATGTGATCTTCCTATTAATCTTTAGCAGTTCTTTTCACATTATATTTGTAGGAGTGATATTTGGATATGCTTTACACTATTCTGCTAGTCATAAGCACAGGATTAGCCTTATGTTTTTTACCTACTGTACGGCATTCTAGCCCTCAAGTTTGAACTCGTAGAACTCATTAACAGTTCCACCAATTGCTTTGGTTTATATATCCATCATATTGGATAGTCTTGTAGATTGTTCTCGTGAACTTGTTTTCATGTGTTATGTAGTGTTTAGGATGCTGCTGATTGTACATAATCATTTTTCCATTGAACAGCTGCATTTGCGGTTTGTATGTTGTTTTTACAAGCAGTGTCTTTTAAACTAGATTGGCTAACATGGCATTTTAGTAGTGGTTTCTGCAACTATGTCTAAGTTATTCGATGTTCTTCTGTAGTGTGATGATTTCAATTTCATCTCTGTAATTGGTAGACAACATATACTTGAATAATATAAACTACAAAGAAGGTACTGGATTTCAATTCCAACTACTGATAACTCGAAGCTCAAAACTATTGGGAATGTCCTGTGACCTTTTTTTTCTTTGTTTTCTTTAATCTGAAGGGGGAGTGGGGGAGCATCCACTCCCTTTCCTCTCTAGTAGTAAAAGATAGGGGTGGGCATAAAAAACCGTAATCCTAAACCGGTCCCGAAATTTGCGGAGACGGGACGGGATTTAAATCTTAAAACGTTAGGCCTGTCATGTTTTTATATAACAGGACGGGACACGAGACGGATAATTCAAGTCTTGTTTAGGTTTGTCATGTTCCGACTATTTTAATGATTGATTTTTTATTGATTAAGATGTGATTTGAGCATTTCATTTAAATGTTTTGATCTTAGCTCTTTGTTTCTTTAAGTTACTAGATTGTCACCAATTCAATAACAGTGATGTTTAATATTTTAATTTGTTGATTGTTGTAGACTCTTTACTCTCTTGTTGAAAAGTAACAGTATAAACTCTCTTATTACACTGTGTTATATTTATAAATATATTATAAAATACTTATTAATACATAATAAAGTAAAGAGCAATATAAAACTATGGAACTCTTTCTTTTGCTCACAAGTTTATTTTCAATTTTTTTATTCCGGGATTGGATTTGTCCCGTCCCGTTCCATCCCATCCCAACCGGGATAAGACTCGGGTGGGATGAAATTTAAAAAATGCAAAGCTCGTCCCGTCCCGTCCCGATTTCAATGCCTGGGACGGGCCGTGGGATTAGCTCCATCCCGTCCCATCTCGTCTCATGAGTTGGTTTTTCAATGTTTATATAGCCTTTGATGAGTCCCCTCTAAACGGATGAGACAAATTTGGTCCAAGTGCTCAAAGAGAACAAAAAGTCACTTGGCCTTATTCGTATGAAGAATGTATGTATCAGGTTCTTTTAGTTGATTATGT
The DNA here is from genome assembly GCF_000184155.1 of Fragaria vesca subsp. vesca. NCBI lineage: Eukaryota > Viridiplantae > Streptophyta > Magnoliopsida > Rosales > Rosaceae > Fragaria > Fragaria vesca. The sequence goes on from NC_020494.1 coordinate 7,395,996, forward strand.
GATTCAATGCACACGACTCACATAGTTAAAGTGGCTAATGTTGATACCCAAAATGTAACTTGATTTTGTAAACAGCTCGAGGGTCAAATATTGGATTTTAATTCGAACTGAGGCCCATTAGATCAATATTAGGGTCAACAAGTAAAGGTTTAGAGTACAACTCTTCATCGTTCACGGACTATGACACGTTGCTCATTTTGGGTAATGGGCAAGTGACAAGGTTCATATTCAAAACCTAAAAGAGGCAAGTCACGCCATGTCACGCCATGTCATACCTAATAATAAGCAAAGGGACGTCTTACGGGCCAAGCCCCTCCCAAGATAAAGTTATTCGAAGCCCATTTTGGAGTCTGGTCAGGCCATGTTCATTCATGCCCAAACATACTCCCTCTAGGTACGTGGTTCTTTATGGACACGCTTCTACGACTACGTGTCCGCTCACTTCACACACACCAAGCAAACTCGTGTACAATTATCCTACCCCGTCTATCACAACATGCCACGCGGCTAATTAGTAACGTGGACCTAAGACACTATGCCAAATGGGGGCTTATTAGTGGGTTGTGGTGTGGAAGGATACATGATTTTGCAAGGCCTATGAATGATAAATGTCAACTGTCCAAAACGTCTTGGGAATCGATGACCAAACTTGAAAAAGAAGGTGTCATTCTATCTGGGGATTAAGGGTATCTCTGCAATACAAACATTAGTACAACTAATATCTACAAGTATTATTTACATCAGTGGTGTTTACATGGTCACCTAGTGACTAAGGAAATCATGGTCAATCACCGTTAGATGTAAATCCAAGGGTGGAAAACAAAATAACTTAACTTTAAAATAATACTTCCCACTCTTAAATTTACATCCAATAATAATTGACCATGATTTCCTTGGTCACTAGTGAACACTAATGTTATTCACATATATACAATTAAAATACAAAATACATGATCAACTCTCACACGCATAGAAAACGTTTGAAGAACATCAGTAAATATGTTATCTAAATTTCAACTGTCCCAAGTCGATGTCGTCTTGATACCGAAAAAATGCTGGAAAGACTACATTCCAGTGACTTATGTCGGGTCTCAAGTTTTTGGGTCCAACTTTGGGATTCATAACGTGAGCTTCCCATCATCTTTTTGATTAATTTGTGACATGAGAATGAAGAACAAAATTTTTACTTAAACTTTGCATAGAGCCCTAGCAAAAGGAAATAAAAGAAAGTCCTCGAATTCTTCGTCGAAAATGCAGTTTAGTAAGCTGCCGAAAACTGCCTTTCTCAAGGTGCCTACTTTGGATTCTATTGCTCATTTCCGCATTAATGCTCTTGGACAAATATTTGGCTGGGAATGAAGTATGTAACTTTGTCTTCAAGGAATGATAACTCGTCTTGAGAAAATTCAAACAAAACTAAATCCTCCAAAATGAGTGAAATAAACCATTTCGGACTTCAACTTAATGCTTCTTGAGGGCTGTTTTGCTCGCGAATTTTCTTCGACTTCTCTTGAGATTTCTGACCAGTAAAATGATCATTCTCCATATTCTAGAACTACTTCATAAACAAGATCTTAATTGTCGGGTCTTAGCTTTCTATTATCCATAATCGCTCCACAAAATACCTAATAAAGAATGTCATGAGATTAGTGGAGTCATGTTGTGAATAGGAGAAGTCTTCTTTACTTACCACTTTACCAGTTATTACAAGTTTATTACTGAGAGAGAGAGGGGGGGGG
>NC_020494.1:7397754-7412654 GCF_000184155.1 Fragaria vesca subsp. vesca
GTGGGGGGTTGTATTTATACCAAACCATATAGACACAGCAGCTATCTATGAATAATCATGTTTTGCTTTCTTTCGTTATATATTTCAATTTCTTTCCTTTCCTTTCTTAGCTTAAGGGTCGGTACCATTGCAAAGAAAATAAGTTAAAACGACATTTTAAAGGACTAAATTAAGTAAAAGTTTAGATGTTGAACTATAAATTCGTTGCATATTATGTTTTTATTAGGTACATTCCTTGAGTGTTAATTATTCAAAAGATGTTATTTTTAAGTTTCGTTAGATACGAAAACTTAGAGTACTTCAATGTGGACATATGTATACTTGGTACATGGCAAGGAAGCTCCAAAACATATTTTGCAAGCATCTAAGGCTATCCGAATATATTTTATAAGTCTGAGGCTAGTTTTTATCCAGATCACCCAGTTTCAAACGCTCTTCAAAGACAAACACCAGAGATCAAATAAGTTTGAAAGTCTGGTTTTACATTGATATACTAGTTAAAAGATGATGATATATGACTATTCAAAAAAAAAAAAATAATGATATTGGAACCTTTTGAGGTATGTTTGTAAGAGCAAGTCCACTCCAACCCCAAACACAAGACCTAGGCTTTCGCCATGTCAGACGAAGACTTAGTCAAAAAAAAACCTCCCTCCATCCATGAAATTTCTTTAACCTAGGTTAGACCTAGGTCATCACCTGGGTCAGACCCATGATCCAGGCAAAAGATTTTGACGACCTCGGCCTTCCGAGCCACCTCAGCTCGCCTCCACTCCACCACATGACGTCGGCCACGTTGTGGCACTATGACGCCCAGGCCTCAACGCGTTGCTCTAGTGCGTCTCTAGCATGACCAAATCAGAGAAAGAGCGAGACGCGTGCCATATACACATACCGGAAAGCTTGTACAGCGCCTTCGGTGGAAGATCACCGGCGAATCTCAAAAACGCAGAGAAAATGATGTATTTAAAAAATAGAAGCATTTCGTTAAATTATGGGTAAGAGGAGATAGAGAAGGAAAAGGTGATCACAACCATACATCTAGAACACGATTTCGTCACCGGAAATCCAAACCCTAGCCGGAAAAGCAAAAGCTTCGCTGAGTCGATTCGATCACCACGGTGAATGCATGTGAAATTGATGATGGGGGTTTAGGATAAGAAAGAAAGAGGAAGGTTTTGGCCAAGTCTGGCGCCGTGGGGTGACCAGAATCGATGGTGTCGTTTTGGGCGGTTGGAGAGCAACACAACTCTTGGTCGTCTTCGAAGAAGAAAGAGTTTACCTGATTTGCGTTAGTTCACCTGAGTTGGGTTTTTATAAAGAAAGTGAAGGTCCAGATTTAAAATGAAGAGATCAAACGGTTGAGAATTAATCACGAATTTCTAATTTCTGAAAAATAATTTTGTTTTATCAAAATTTTGATAAAACATATTGTTCGACATACCGAAAAATAATCCGAATACGTCGGCAACCTTATGTCGATGCGTACTACCACATGAGCCTAAAATCGAAGACTCGACATTTCAGGAAAAACTCAAAAATAAACCGAACATATAAAATACCAAATATAAAATTCAATAAACAGTCACTGCCACATGACGACCCAGAAACATGGGTGAAAACTACAACCCAAAATCACTGCTATGTGGCGACCCAGGTCTCACCCATGACCCAGATCTTCCTAACGAAAACCCAGAGGGTTGACTTGCTCTAAGGGCATCTCCAACCATTGTTTTATAACCTATACCCAAATTTAAAATTTGACTCACCTGAACCTTTTTTTTTTTTTCTAAACCTACCGGCTCAACTCAAGTTGTATTTGGTAGGAGGTGTAAATTAAATTGAAAAACCTAACCTATAATAGGCTTTAAGATCAGGGTTAGAGATGCTCTAATGTTCGACCGATATAGGCTTTATTTCTTGAGACTGCTAGAGCTTATTTTGTACCAACACTTGTGGTCTATGCGTTTAGCAAAGTATATAGTTGACAGTGGGAACTGATTTGTCAAGTGCTATTCACAATCCAGCTCTACCTTATCTGAAAATCTGAATGGTCCCCTGCAATCCCAGTGGCATTCACGTAATATTTCACACCAAACTGCATTCCTAAAAGAGAAGGAACCTCTTAGAGAAACAAATGCTGGTGAATTTCTTTTCTTCTCTTTCTGTGTTTTCCCAATTTTCAATTTGATCTGTATAAGTTTTTGTTCAATTTACTGTATCAAATTTTTGCAAAATTAAAATTATGTCACTAAATTTCAAGTGGCAAGAACAACTGCATGGCCTTGCTTCATTCCCATCCCCTGCCACTCCAATCTTCAATACCAGGTTCCTTTTCTGTTACTCAATATTTTTGATGCAGTCGCTATTTAGATGACAAGTACTATTGGTCAAGTGTTTAATTATGAATTTTTTTAGGAAGAAAGTTGAAGTAACAAGGGTGTTGGCTAAAGCAGCTAACTTGGGTGCTGAATCAAATGCAAAGAAAGCAAATTTGTCTGCTGCAAAGAAGGAAAGAATTAAGCTGCCAAGTTTTGATAGTAACAATGTTCACATTAGAGAATTCCTAAGCCACCAATCAGGAACTGAAGCCATGCTCAACACTAGAGCATTGCAAAGTTTTGAACCGCTTAGTACTGATACTTACAGGTCAGTCCTTCTCCATAAATTTTGTTTCTTATGCAAACATGTGAACTTTTGATGTGGGATTCTATACATTCTCAAATCGTCAAACTTAGTTGCTTATGTTTTGCAGGTGCACTTTGCCAAAGCTTAAACTTTTGAATTTTGAAGCTGCCCCTGTGGTAGATTTGAGAGTCAACCCAACCGATGAGGATTGTATGGTTGAGATGCTCTCTTGCAGGGTATGTAACTGTGTTTTACATCCCATAAGTTTTCATTTGCATATCAAACTGGATTTCTAGTTTTCTACTATTGAGATATGGATGCTTGGGTTGCTCACTTAGTCATAAATGAGTGCATAAGCTCATTCAAAAAGTTCAAGTTTATGTCAGTTTATTTGCATAAAAGTTTACCATTGTGGTTTCCAGTTTGACGGTTCAGAAGCCGTGGAACGCCAAAACAGCCGTTTTTCAGGTGAATAAAGATTTGGTGAGGTTCTTGCAACTTTTAGAAGATTGGAGGACTTGTCTTCGGAAATAGTTATTTTTGGTTCTTTTCAACTCCCTAAATTGAGGCTTGTGAGTTTATCAAATGCTCATTGACTGTGGAGAGCCTGCTGTTGTTTCCTACCACATTTCACATTTGAGATGAGTCAAGTTTTCATCATGGCTATATATCTGTAGGATTTCAGATATGTAATGCTTGCTGCAAGGCCCTTATGTATTACAATAATGCCAAGTCTAAGTGAAGGCTTCTGTTTACAGCACTCATGACAAATCACATGTCATGGGAGAGAGACGACTCTGAATCATATTTGGAAGTTGATGTGAAGTTAAAGCTCACCCTCGAGGTTGTCTATCTTCCCCTAAACAATTCTCTTTTTTCTCTTCTTCCTGCTAAAAAAACCTACAATATCAGTATGCTACTTTTGTTAACTTGATGTACATTGTGAGTCCATTCCCAAACAACTCAAGCTTTTGGCAATATGTTTTAACATCATATGTTATGTGCAGATCTATACACGTCCTTTTACCATGATGCCAGTATCAGCTGTTGAGCGTCCGGGAAACTTGTAAGTGATTCACTCTCAAAATTGTAGTATTTACTATTTAGTATTTACAATAGCCAGAGCTCCATTCAACTCGTGGAACTGTGATTACAATACAGAATGATGCAAGCACTTCTGGATAGGCTAGTACCACTGCTTTTGCAGCAACTCCTAGAAGATTATCAGAAATGGGTTCATAAGCAATTAAATGATGATCTTCCATGAAGTGATCCATTTCTGCATTGTTAAGTAAACGTCTCTAGCCTTCTAATGTTGGTTCCTGTCCAAAAATTTCTGAAATGACTTCTGATGCTACTGCTGGTCTCTGCTTGGTGTGGTTTGTATTCTTTGTTTTTATTTAACAGAATGGCCTTTGGTGAAACCAAGAAGACACAGTGACGGCAGTACTCTAACCAAGTTATCTCTGATTCTTATTGCTTCACGTCATCATATTCTTATCAGGCTTCGATTAGACTTGAGCCTCGCAAACTAAACCCAACCCAAAGAGTTAAGGAATATTCCTAAAATCTTCCTAGGGTTATGTTAGCATCAATGTGTTCAAGTTGAGAATTTGTATGTTCCTCCACATTCTAGGTTGCAATGTAAATTTTCCAATTTCCCTATCTGCTCCAATCCAACTAGGCTCAACTTTAGTAACCCCAGTTCAGTCACTCCCAAGTAATTCCAGACCAGAAAGTTCTCCTTGAAAATCTCACAACAAATAAAACAAGGGAAATTTTCATATACACCTAATTTTGAAGAGTGGTTTTAAATAAAAGCCACCTAATATTCATATCTGATAGACATCTAAAATGTATCAATTATGATAAATATTATGTCCTATTTTTTCTAAATTTTACACAATTGCCACCATTCAACTATAACATATTAATATAATAAATAAGCTTAATTGATGTTGTCTTAAATACCTTCGTTATGAGTTTATCTTTTTTAACACTAACATTTTTCAATCAATTTGCAAGAATTATGTAGTTTTCTTTATTTTTATGAAAAAATCTAGATTAAAGGAATTCATTCTCTAATCTATTCATAAGGTAAAATATAATATGAATAAGATATCTGATCTAAACCCTAAACCCTAAACCCTAAACCCTAAACCCTATACCCTATACCCTATACCCTGAACCTATACATTAACTCTACCCTAAACCCTGTACCTTAACCCTATACCCTAAACCTAATTTTGGGTTCCTTCTTTTTAGGTATATTATCATATCATGCCCTACTTAAAAGGTACATTAGAAACGTAAGTAGTAGAGAAATGTTCTCTCAATTAGGATGAGAAATGATATAATAATATACCTAAAAAGAAGAAAATTAATCAAAGAATAAGAAAGTGTACCTTACAATTAGACATTTTTCGACTATGTAGAGAGATATCAAATGTGAGCTTAAGAATAAAAAGTATCATCCTATTACAAATGAGATACTTCTGTATATAGCATATATATATACACTCAAGTTAGTAATAACAAGGTAAGAAATTAAAGAATGTAATTGATTATGACAAAGTTAAATCTAACTAAATTTTAGTTAGTGTTTGAGTTTCAAATTGATGTTAAAATTGAGAAATATACTAAATTTAGCTTTCTACTATCTGAAGGGCAAATTAGAGAAACCAAAAAATGAAGAAAACTATTAATTATAGACATTTGCTCTATATGATATGTTTGCTTATGTGGAGTGGGTGTAAAATAAAAGAAAAATATGTATGAGTTTATCTTAAAAGAGGTCTAGTATTTTGGGTTTTTATCTAATTTTCTCATAAAACAATCTTATACATCATTTCCAACATCTTTTGTTATCAGTTTATCACGGCAATTTAATAACTATCACTCGTATACCATTGCATCCTGCTAATGAGGCCAAAATGGTCTGGACTCTGGCATTCACAATAAACTAAATAGTTCAGTAGTACTACATCTGTATTTTTTTGAAACCACCAGCAGATAAAATGCTGATATGTCAAACAAACTGCATTTTATGCATGACATGAGCAAAATGTTACATTTTCCAAAACATGCAAGCCTTATCAACCTCATCTCTAATTTATTTTTGCAGCTCCTCTTCGTATCATGACAGTACCATCTTCATCCTTGCACACACTAGATATAAGTCTTGAGTTATGACTGACCAGAACAACCCCACTGGTGAATTCTCAGCCAATGCATCAATGCTTTGCATATCTAAATGATCCCTCGTAAAAGTAGAATGTGGGGTTTTAACATGGATATTGATGTGAAGACAACTCGAGCTTTCTGTCCTCCGGATAATTTTGCAATAGGAATATTATGGTTGTGGCTAGCGAGTCCATACTTTCCAAACTCTGCACGCACAGCCTCCTGCTTGCTACATGTCTCTTGGTCATGATGAAGTCGAAGAAGGTATGAAACTGGGGTTTCGTACATTGTCAAGAAGTCCACAAAGTGCCGTGAATACCTACGTACCAATCCTCAACTTCTGGCTAACTCCTCCATACTTCACCCTCTCTAGGAACCAAGTCACCTGCAAGAAGGTTAAGCAGAGTAGACTTTCCGGCTGCATTAGGTCCAAGAATTGCAACACGAGTACCCATATCGATACTGACATCAACATCAGACAGCCTGAAATCTTCCCGGTTCGGATAACTGAAGCTGACATCAATAAGTTGCAAGAGTGGAGGGTGTAAGCTCAGTAGGTTCAGGAAAGTGAAACTCCACACTGTAATTCCACTCCTTTTTGCTATGTTCTCCTCCTTAACATATTTTTCAGCCTCTTTGCTTACCTCCTTACGGCGTTCCTCATACTCTCTTTCAAAAACATCAAAGTTTCCAAGGTAGGGGTGGAGCTTCAGATCATGCAGTTGAATAATCTCAGTGCACACTGTGTTAAAGGAAATTACAATCATGTGAGACAACCACCAAAGTTTTTCTTCCAGCGGCACAAGTACTCCTCTAACCAAAGAACAGCTTCAAGTGGAGATGGTTTGTTCAATTGTTTGTTCATCAAGCAACAACAGAGTTGGTTGCACAAAAAGTGCCCTAGCTAATGAGATTCTCATTCTCCAACCACCACTGAATGACTTGCATATCCTATGTAAACCCCAAACCGACAAGAATCTTCGAAGCTCCGCTTCAGCAGCATCCGATCCCATCAGCTGCAACTGATCGTACAACTCAGCGAGCTTCTCTCCTGCATCATCAATTCTTCATCATCATCACACTCTTTCTCTGAAGTCTGTAATGCTGCAACCTCTTCCCGGAGCTTAACGAGTTCTTCATTGGCCCAAACTGCTTCTAGAGCACTTGTATTATCACCAACCAACTCTTATTCAACTAGAAGAACGTCGATGTTTTTTGGTACTGGAATCTTCCTCCAAGCAAGAAGCTTCGGGAGGGTGGACTTCCCCATCCCATTCGGACAAACCAGACCCTATCTCTTCCCATGAGATATCCTCATTGATGTATTCTCCTGTTTTTTCTAGCCGCCACAGAAAAACCTTGTCAATGATATGTCCTTGATAGTTGATATTGCCATCTGCATCATCTTCACCTTCTCTAATAGTAACAGTGAAAGCATCATGGTCATGATCATCTCTCAGGGCCTCTTCACTTTCTTCCCATCATTTCCAGCGAGCTGCCGACTTGCCCTTCCTGGTTGCTCCAGCTTCATCTGTCACTTTTTTTGTTTCCATTGCAGCAGTATCTAATATCAAACTCTAGACGAAATCTTATGACGCAGCTTTCACAAAATCTAAATTTCTGAACTGTAGAATGGCTAATACAATCTAGTGTGTGCTTTCTATAGGCCTAAGAGGAACTAGGAATCCTTATTGAACCAAGAAACTTATTGATCATAAGACCAAGTTTGGAATATTATGAATGATGTAATGCTATATCATATTCTTGAATTTTTTTCCCTCTTACAAAGGATTCCGTTTTCAGTTACTTTTTGCAAAATTCAGCAGCTTTTTGCTCAATTTCTTGTGGAGTCAAATTCTCGTCAAGGGAACGGCCCCTGGCCTCTGATTTCCATATAAAGGACCCGACGAGCAAAAAGACCTTTATTTTGGACTGAATATCTTTCATAAGGAATCGCAAGAATATGCAACGGTTTTTTCTAGGAAATCCCCAACGAAAAATACACACTCTGCCCTCTTTTATATCGAATCGATCATAACCACTACGTACATTCCACTCATGAGTTATGATCTTGTTCTAGGGAGCTCACCAAACTCTACAATTTCACAATTAACGCTTCACTGACAAAGAAATCAAACTACAGGCGAAGCATAGTGCCATACCATATTGCTCCCATCACATAGAAAGGTTTTGTCAATTCAAGCATAGTCAATAGTCAATACAAGCTAAAGAAACAAACCGAAGCAAATAATGTACGAGAACAGCCCACCGCCACCACTGGGAATAGTGACCCTAATGCTGGCGGTGGTTCAATGACCCCAAAACTTCCACCGCCACCACTTAGAACAGTGACACCGACGTTCGCGGCGGTTCAATGACCCCAAAACTTCGGCTACATTCCACTAAACCAGAAAACAAGTATACAACCATGTAGAGCTTCACAAGAGTGCCGTTTGACACCTTATTCATCATCGAACGGCAGCTTAGGATAGCCCCTATAGAGCTTCGACTTTCCCTCACTAGAGCATGTTTCAGGAAAACAACAAGACAAAGCAGAATATCAGCCATTGATACGGCATCACAGCGTGACCGAAATTGAAAAAATCATAGAGAATCAAAGCTTTGGGGCTTGCATTTCACCACCCTGTAGTGGTTTGGACAAAAGAGCATCAAAGCGTTTGCCGCCAGCAAGACCCACCCATAGGAGAACCCATCAAGTTTTCAAGTTGGGTAAAGAATCGACTAGTCAGACCCTTTCCTAGTTTGACCAGAGTTAATATACAACCATACCCACCTATCTATTCAGGGGGTTACAAATTCATTGACAAAATAAAATTTTGATCATCTTTTGTATCAGACAAGCAGTAATGACTAAATAGGATACTTTTCAAAAGGAGTCCTTCACATATCAGCAAAACATCATATATAAGATGCAGAAGTCATTTTTCAACCAATTTGCCTTTGAAATTGTATATGTATGATATTTGCTCAAAATTTGACAGATTTGGTAAAACTTGAATTAAGATAGATAAAAACAACATGACGAGGACAGGTCCTTAACAGCACTACAAACACATGAAAGATCTCACATTGCAGCATTACATCAGTTCTCGTGCAAAGCCTTTGTCAAATATAATCTGCTGAAGCTCTGTCCAGCAACCCTGTATTTTATTTTTTTTCCAAGACAAACATAAAATGACATCAGTAAAAACAACAAAAATCCATGGTCACCATAATTTACAGACAATTTCATTGAGTAAACACCACAATCATGATCACCAATTCCAAGCAATAATTGTTCAGACCACAGTTAAACAGACAGAAGGGAGGGCAGAAGCAGACTTAAGATCTAGCAGTATTTTGATAACATAATAAAATTATACGTCAGTAAAAAAATTTCATATATCTAAAGTTGCAACATTTATTCTTTATCGGCCAAAAAGTCACAAAAGCTAGGAAACAAATCATTAGTACAATAGTTGACAGTCTTCCAAACAGGTTTTCAAACACGAATTCTGTCTGAATAGTTAACAAAGTCATACAGATAAAATATGTACATATATTGTGTGATCACAAGCCCATGCAAATATGCATGTGTCTTCTTCCAAAGTAAAATATTCAAATATATAGTATCTGCCAGCCTATCATTTGATACATACCCATTAATTTGGTTGCAGTAGTTTGAGACTTGGTTTGTTATCAGATAGCTGTCCAACCGTGAAGGCTCGGGTAGTGGCTTGAAAATGGGATTTGAAGGATCCTCTTCAGGAAGGGGTTCTTCTCCAGCAGCCTTCCGTGCCATATTCTCAGTCCTACAAATCAATTTAAAAAGTACATTTCAAGTACACAGGAAAAGCAATAATCAGGGGTAAGTTCCTTAACAAACAAATCCTGCCCTTTATGCAAATATTTCAATTTTCTGATGCATACAACCTTCCTCTAATAGAATTTTAGTACCAGTTAAGTAGGCCAGTCACCTCAGATGCATAAGCAACTCCAGGTGAGCTGTAGCTTTATGAACATAGCACCACCTAGCCAGTAACTAATGGGACAATAAAGGACACTGAAAATGAAACAGACTGGACATTTCAAAACTAATCAAACTTCTTACAAAAAGTTGATGACCCACACTAGCAGCGCTTTAATTTAAACACCAAACTTCTTGAATTTATGAAGCAATCTACATGGGTATTCAGTTTAAAATAATCACTTCATCCACTTTCTGATTACAACACATCACATCTATTTGTTAATAAAAATTTTGCAGACAGAAACCTTAAGCGAAGTCTGGTTAAATCAAATTATAATATGACCAAAGCTCCACATATGAAACAATATGAGAGAAAATTTTTATATACGCATGCACTAATGAACAATATTCAAGCCACTTTTATGTATGCATGCACAATTGCTCTCAACAAATGTTCACTGTGAATGCAATTTCTTACCTTCTCTTTTGAAGCCAGGCTTGTTGTTGGGCTTGCTGGCGTGACAGGTTTCTGTAATAGTATTGGAACTGAAAGAGGAAACTCATCAAGATACGAAAAACACCAATCTCAACATGAACACAATTCAGGTATCTAGAGAGAATATACCTTCTGCTGGTCCGCAGACAGATCATCCATGCACTCAATAAGAAATTCCACATTCCTCTCCAGAAATGGACTAGTTGATAATTGCAGTCGATCACAATCACACTGAAACAGCAGTACTTTATAAAGTACTCAAATAATCCAAAAATCATGTAGAATTCCCAATAAAAGGATCACATACAAACCTGGGTAACAGGTGTATCAGCTTCCAACTCCGTCATAAATGCACTAATAAGTGCAGAATTTGAAACTTTGATCTGTCAAGTTCAAGCAAAATAAACATTTATAACCCTTGGACAAACATCAAGTAAAACCAAAAAAGAAAAAGAGGCTCCAAACAGGCCACCATGTGCTACCAGATATAATTGGTAAGAACAAGTAACTTTTTCTAGGAGGGATTAATGAACAAAAAACTAACAGTCAATGAATTATCTTGTTGAACCTTACAAATTTATATTATAGTAAACTATCTCAGGGCTCCAGAACATGCCTTTTTTTTTTTTTCAAGAGGACATTAGTATATCCTATCTTAAGATACTTGAAAGAATTACAGCTTGCAACATCTGAGAATCACTTTTGAACAGCTGAATAGCATGAGATCAAAAAATTCACCATGTAGCATCTATATATAAACTATCATTGGTTAACTATGGCCTATGGATGACAACAAAGAGGAATAACATAGAGCAAAACATGGGAAAGGAAACAAAAGGAGAAAAAAAATTATACAGGATGAAATGGGTATTCTTCAAGTGTAGACTGATATAGAGCTTACAGGTATTTCCTCAAAGATATCCACCCATGAAAGGTTTTTCTCCCTCAGCCTATTGCACCAAAACAAATAACAAATTAATTTGCATCTAATATTATAACTGTAGACAATAACATCAGAACAGAAAATTGTCATACTTCTCTCCTGTAAAATTGTTACTGCGGTAGAGCTCCATGAATGAATCAGAAAGCTTTAATGCCTTGAGTGCTAAGACTCCCTGATTGGATTTCAATGGATCATAAATGATGCACACACATCGTTTGATATTTTCCTGCAACGAATATTAATAAAAGCATATATAAGGCACAGCAACCATGTCTACAAGAGAACTAAAATAAAAACGCAGAAGTAAGAATGATAACTCATCAGATATGAATCTAAAACAGTACTACTTCTACTCTAAATCACAGAGAAGAAGGTTTGGCTAATCTCTGGAATCCAATAGCATCATCAGTAACAACTACAACACAGAAATAATAGAAGGAACACTTTCATTCTTAAAACAAGGGTTCCTCATGAATTTTTGGATATCGAAATTATGTAACAAGGACTTCTATAATGGATAGTCACTTCTGCAAGTACATTAATTTCAAGTATCTATTTGGATTTAGTCTTCCATATCAAGTTCTTACATGTCATATGGCAAAGGGAAACTCTCTCTCTCACTCTCAAAGAGAGAGTGATATCCACAATTTGTAGGCAGACAGCTAAGCAGATTTTTGCAGCAATTTTGTTCTAGGAAAATGCAACTTAGACATGCAATCAATTTGTCTCTTTGATCTTATTCATATACAAAACCACTTCAAGTGAACATGGAGTTTCTAGAATTACATAAAACAATCCGATCAAATTAGAGTATAGATACGACTCAAAAAATGTCCTTGATTTCATGTTCATGAAATTAAATATAACTAGACCAGTAATCTGAAAATAATTACCTGGTAGTTCAAGAATGTTTGAATCACCTCATCTGTTTGATAAGCACCCATCAACGTGGATTGGTACCTGAGAAGTATTTACAAGAGTTAGAAAAGTGGAATATTTTCAGCAGTATCTACCCTTTTAACACTTGATAAACAGCACTCGAAGTCCCTACATCACACTGTGTATCTGAGCAGTATACATACAGATGGGGCTTCAGTCATGCGCTTGCCGGAAGCAAACGAAAAGTGGAGATAATAGGATCACCTAAATTTTCAAACAGGAACCAATACATACATACAACATGCGTTTAAAAGTTTCATCTACCTAACTTTCTAAGTTTTAAATAGTTCAGAAACAAACTTCATCAATTTGCAGTACTAGACCCCAACGGTCTCTACATCTGTTAATTATATCTGTCTAATCCAATCTTAGCTCTCTTTAAGACGTGGCTAATCCCTTAAAATCGTAGCTCTCTTTGATCTATATCCAAGCAATGAGATGAAACAGATAAGCAAAAGAAACAAAAGTAATCCATAACTCGACATGTTTTAATATGCTTTCAAATTAATACGTACCATCCAACAGTGTTGTTGTCAACATTCACCTCTCTCAAACACCTCATCATCTCAAGTTGGTAATTGGCACCTTCAGCTTCAATCTCTTCATCCTCCTCCACCACCCTTGCCTGCTAATGTATTGTCGTATTAACACAATGTATTGTCATATTAACACATACAAAAGAAGGCAAAATCAAATCCAATGTGCTTACCGGGAACGGGAAACAATTAGTAACTTCAAGAACACTACCAACATCCAATCCAAGAAGCTGCCCGGTGACCAGATTAGGTGAAAACTCCTTGCAGTGTTTGATTATCTTTAAAATAACCTATTGTGGTGTGAAACAAATCCAATAGCAACCAATCGGAACAGAACCTTAGAATCTTTTAGCAGAACTAAACCAGAAAGAAGAGTAAAATCTGAGCTATGTATATGAAAACAAGGAATTGAATTTACCAGTCCCTCGATCTGAACAACTCTGAGAGGAGGAGCAGCCTCTTCTGTAGCCGCAACCTGAAGAAAGGATCTCGCCATTGCTGTACAGAATAACAAAATTTGTATAAGCACGACAAAGTAACAGAATTGAAATTTACAGATGGAATTAGGGTTTCAGTACGCACTGTTCGCCGCCATGATTTGGAGTCTCGGAGGAGATGATGGAGTCTCTGAGGAAGCTTTTTTGGGTGAGTCAATGTTGTTGAGATTACACTAAAACCCTAGTTCTCTCTCCACGAATTTTATGACACTGGGCCTCTTCCTCTCCTGGTCCAAACTAGCTAAAAGTAGTTCTTTTTTTTTTTTTTTTTTTAAACAAAGTAGGTTTTAACAAATGAGATACTCACGAGCTAGATTTGTCTTACAAATAAGAGAGCCAAACGAGCTAAAATCAAGCCGAATACAATTTGAACACGAGTTGTTCGAGCCTATTTACAGCCCTACCAAATTCCAACAACTATAAAAATAAATTTCTGATTTATTTTTCTCCACGATTTTATGATTTAATATCTTAACTTCCAACTCTATAACCAGTTATTTAAGTTTTTTAGTTTGTCATTCACATCAATCGAAATGAGTCATTGCATACCATCTATTTGTTATATGAGGATAAATACAAAGTTTGTGGTGTTACCACATGGATATATAGAATAAGGCACATTGGTTACGTTAACAAGTTAATAAACACATCCATCCGATCAGGGACTTGATGGGTCAGAACCCCCTTTTGGGTTTTCAGCAGATAGCAACACATTTATGTGTATTTTGTTAATTTCTCAAAGCCATTAGAATTTGCAATCCTAATCAAGCAACTTAGTGACACATTATTATTTTTTTCTCTAATTTGCAACAAGCGAAAAAATACAGAATTTAACCCTTTTAAATTCTTTCTTCTTCTCGTCTATGCTTTGATAATGAGTACTCATTACTTATATGAATTTTATTTTAATTAGTTGTTTTGTATTTTTCTTTTGAATATAATTAAGCCTCTATAAATTAATACCGTTAGGACCGAAAAAAAATATTATTTACTGTAACCGAGTTTTAAATCGGTGTTATATTATTGTGTTTTCATCTTATATTATGGTAACTCGGTTGTATGATAGAATGATCAATATTTTATATCTAAACTCCCCTGAGTTTAAATCCTGGTCCGCCCTTGTATCCAATTAATATTGTAGAATGTAGTTGACAATGGAGGTTCTAGAATCTACTAAATAGTAACGAGACAGATCGAGGAAGCACTCAAAACAATGAAGAATTTGAGCGATTCTCATTCTTCAGATCACTTGCATGAGGACATTTGAGGATCTGTACCAAGTGAATTCACTACTTAATTTGCAGGCTAGCTAGATTATTCCATACACTTATTTGAATTCTTTGCAGCCTTAATAGGTAGGTACGCATTAAACATATGTTTCAAGTCTAAGATGCACGTACTATTGTAAAACATATATGCAAAGCAGCAGAAGTGGCATCAATCATGTTAATTGTTTCCCACCGTATAATCACTACTCAAAGAGTTAGATATGATAGAACCAATGATATATGTGTATACTCGATCAATCTGGATAATACTAAATGATGATGTCAACACCAACTTTACCCAGCTGCAAGGGGAATGAAACGAGCATGTTTAAGTTTGGTAATGAGTCTGGTAGTTTAAGGCATCACATTCCTTTGGCATCCAATAAGCATATATATATATATATATATATATATATATATATATATATATAGTACTATAT
>NC_020494.1:7412674-7427662 GCF_000184155.1 Fragaria vesca subsp. vesca
TTCATACGATCGAAAACAAATATATTGTGGTATAATATTGAGGTCGTGTCACGATTGATTTCTTGTCATTCATTTTGCTTTGGTATCATGCATTCCTACAAACATTACCGGCCACCTTAGGGAATCCGATCTAGGAGAGATACCAAAAGAATATATACAAGGCAATGTAGTGGAATGAGGGTAACATATGCATGATTCGTGTATGCGATTCCTTTTCTCTTTTCCAATTTTGTAGCAGCCATACAAGCATTTCTAGTGGCATTAAGCCTAACCTCTTGTAAACATGCATGCTTAATGATGGCTATACATCAGCACAAAATTCCATCAGTTTTGGAGCCTACCGGGCACATCTTTTTCAGCCTTCAAGCTAACTTAAGGGGCAAAAGCTAGCTTATACACGTTTACCATAGTAATTTGGCACTGTTTATACTAGCTCATCGCTCTCCAACTTACCAATATTGCCATCAACTCAAAATTACGAGTTCGATCGATCTACTGCAATATAACAATTTCTAATTTTGTCAAGTGATTTCTCGACTAATCTGTTTCCATGTTATGGTTAGAAATCGTGTTTATTATTTATATTTGATCGATCAACACAAAATCCATGTGATCAACGTTAGTTATTTATCATGTGTCCGATATTATTGGATTGCTTAGATATGGAAGCTAGGAAATTAAGCAACTTGGTTCCAATTGCCAACCATCCCATGCAAATTCCCCATAGGTATGAACCAGGTTGATACCATAAAATCTCTCTCCCATATATTGTTCAGTTGGGTATCTCTACCTAGGTGAGATGATACATCTTTAATTGATTCATTACACTCTACTAGTCATTGATTCCTACAAGTATATGGTAGCTAGTATATATAACGTGTCCAAATTTCATTTTGCATATATAATAAATATTTTCCCCCTCTCCTTTTCTCCATTTGCAATACTATCTGAACATTCATCTCCCAGAATCCTTCACTTTTGTTGGGTTATAAATATATCCGCACCCTTTAGCTTCTCGTATCCGAGATTAAGGCTCACCAAGTATCTATCTTGCTTTCCTCATTTTAGCTTGCGCTCTATCTGGCTCTAGAACTATTGTAAGAACAATATGTTCAAGTGGTTTCGATCCAAGTGTCTTCCTCACCAAAACCAAGTTGCTAGTGAGTCGGTGCACGGCAGGAACTTGGCTCTGAAAGAGCTGAGCTGCAGTGTTTGCTTGGAGGAAAACAAAGTATGCAAATGCGAGGAAAGTTTTGAGAGCTGCAAGAAAGTCGACTCAGATGTTAGCGATGATGAGCAGCACCACGGAGAGGCCAATAATTCTGTTACTCATGCTGTGATCAACATGACTGGGATGCTCATAGGTACGTAACAATGTCTTCTAGCTACAATGAAGCCTATGGCTTTATGGTCTGCAAGATAGTTATCATTTCATGTACGTATTTGCTAATTTTCTATGGCGTGCGCTACAGGTTTGGGGCAGTTATCAACTCCATATGCCCTAGAATCTGGAGGGTGGGTTTCTGCATTCTTGATGATAGGACTTGGTGTTATATGTGCGTATTGTTCTCATCTACTAGGGAAATGCCTAGACAAACATCCCAAGTCAAGAAGCTACACTGATATTGGACAGAATGCTTTTGGAACCAAAGGAAAACTCCTAGCAGCAACCTTCATCTACTTGGAGATCTTCATGGCTCTTGTGTCCTACACCATTTCATTGCATGACAACATAAACAGGGTTTTCTCGGGCACCCAAGTTCAGATTCCATGGGCCAAGTTATCGAGATCTCAGCTCCTGACGTTGGCGGCGGTTCTCGTTGCTCTGCCGAGTCTGTGGTTGAGAGATCTCTCTTCCATATCATTCCTTTCCTTTGGTGGTGTTCTCATGTCACTTGCCATTTTTGCATCAGTGGCATGCACAGGGATTTTTGGAGGGGTGAAAGCTAATCATATTATACCAGTCCTTCAGATTCAAAACATTCCTGCAATATCTGGCCTTTATATCTTTAGCTATGCAGGACATATTGTCTTTCCTAATTTGTACAAGGCCATGAAAGATCCTTCTAAGTTCACCAAGGTACTTGATTTACCTCTCACATGTCAACAACTAGTTAATCTTCTTATTTTCTTTTTTGGTCAGTTAAAATATGCTACAATCTTATATATACTGGGTTCTTGCTCCTTGGTTCTTTTCTCTTAAAACCTAACTAATTTATGTATTATAGTCCTAATAAATAGTAACATAACATTCTAGCTAGTCGATCTTGAAGCTTTGTATATTCTCCCTCGTAACAACGTACGTAACATGCTTGAATAAGAATAAATTCGCCATCACTAATTCTAGAATATAATACTCAAGTAGATTTTGCTTCATTTTTCCTGTAACTTCTGACTCATATATGTTTCAAATTTTCCTGCAGGTATCTATAATAAGCTTCAGCTTAGTCACTTTGCTTTACAGCACTCTAGCCTTCATGGGTGCCAAGTTGTATGGTCCCCATGTAAATCCCCAAATCACTCTAAGCATGCCTCCCCATCTTATTGTTACAAAGATCGCACTTTGGGCCACAGTGCTCACACCAATGACCAAATATGCTCTGGAATTTGCACCAATGGCAATCCAGGTGGAACATAATCTCCCAGATTACATGAGTTCAAGAACAAAGTTGATTGTGAGAGGTACTGTTGGATCCTTTCTACTTCTTGTGATTCTGGCACTAGCTCTGTCAGTCCCATATTTTGAGTATGTTCTTAGTCTCACTGGATCCCTTGTGAGCATTGCAATTTGTGTCATTTTCCCTTGTGCCTTCTACCTCAAGATTTGTTGGTCTCAGATATCAAGGCCTCTTCTGGTCCTAAACTTCACCCTGATTGCATTTGGATTTGTTCTTGGATTGTTTGGAACCATTTCCTCTTCAAAGTTGCTCATGCAAAATCTGAGCAGAGCTCACTGATTAGCTGAGACAAAGTTGAAGTACCAGACGCATACAGTTAGTTACACCTTTCCATTCTGGGATGAGTTGACTTTATGAATTGTGCTCTTTTCTTTTCTTTCTTTTCTTTCTTCATGTAATATTATGGAGGTTGAACTCCATCTATAGTTGTATATGTATATGCGGTTGTTAAAAAAAAAAAAGATTTCAGAGACAAAATGCTTTTTCTACTGGGATATTTTGTATGATCAGATTAATGTAACCTTTTCCTTGCTCAAATTATCATCCGAATGCCTGCTACTCGGTTAGCAACGTTTGGCATCGGTATGTAGTCTTGGTATATCCATTTCAGTATTATCTGCTTTTGTGCAACATCTTCTGATGTCAAGTCCAATAGTTGTCCCAGTATGCTATCACCGATTCTAATACTATATCACTGTTGAAAATTATGTAATAATATCCAATATGAATGAAAATAAAATTACTCATGACCTTTCTATTTGAAAATGTGTCTTTTTTAATAGGTGTCTTTAGGAATAAGTGTGTCTCTTTAAGGAGATAAGTGAACGGACATGTTGGTTCACTTGGGGTTTCTATATAAACCCATACTCATATCTCCTTAAATATAAGATCAAGAATCTTCAATTCTTCATTCTTCTAGAAGTCTTGTTCGTGTCAAGAGAGTACAAGATACAATTTATGGTTCGCTAGAGTCCAAAATTGCGGTGTTTCTATTTTGGATCATCGATTGTTGTATTCTACAAGGCGGACGCCCATCGAACTACAAACACAAAGGTAAGAGCGAAATATGTCTTTAGTGCATTTATGCATGCCTCAATCGGAATATCAAATCAGTTCTTTCTTTCGTTGTACTACTTTTATAAGATTCATATAATGTTATACTTATAAATTAGGATTGAATCGTTACTTTTAATCGTAGTCGTACTTTGTTTTGTTTCTCACACTCTTTATTGAGATTTCTATTTTATTTAAAAATCATATATATGATTGTTCCCCAACAATCACTTTGATCATCATCTACGCAAGTTCAAGCGAAGTAGTCTTCATTCTCGATCCTTTGAAACAATGCTAGCTAAAGTTGTACCTGAGCTCCACTTGACCAGTGAACCGCCCCTTGTCGCCTAACTTTCAATTTATGCCGCTTAGGGTCCCAAACAAGGGTACAAGCCCCTGAGTCTGCATTGGACTCGGGTTAACCATGACCAAAGTGACCAAATGTGACCAGTTCTAGCTATGATTAACACCAAACTTCATTCCTGGTAAAAGGATAACCAAAATTTTGTCACAGCACTTGCTTCCTTCCTGCGAGTTTAGGCCATCTTTAACCCGGCCAGTTTTAAAAACCAATAAATCAGACCAATTCCTATTTAAAATGACCCAATCGATGAATATATCAAAACCTCGAACATGCCAAATACACAAAAGCAAATAAATCGTAGAACTTCATTAACAAATGTGAACAACAAAACAATTAAATTGTAAACATTAACATGTATCATGAACCACATAAATAGTTTTACGCTGTAATAAAATATAATCGACATAACACTAGAGAAATAAATCTAACCTTAACCAAGACAAAATTATAGAACAGCTTCTCTGAAAAGCGTTGCTTTTATCAAGTCGCTTTTCCTTTTTCCTTTTTATTTGTATTTATAAAACACATTTTTTCTTCCCTTTTCGCATAACAAACTAACGGTGTCAAAGTCAAAAACATGTCGATAGTTATGTACAAAAACATGTGCAAAATATTCACGTACAAAAACAATTTACAAATACGATAGTTTTGAAACTAAAGGTGTCCAAGCCAAAACATGTGCTTGGTATTTTCTTTATCTTCTATTTAGAAAAACTTAATTTTGTAATTAAAACAATAGAAAAAAAAAACAAATATTTGATAAAGGGAAAGAAAAAAAGAAAAAGAAATAGACAGGAAAGAGGGGTTCTACTTCTACCGACTTTAAACGCCTTTTCTTTAATTCAAATTTCAAACCCCAAATCTTTATCTTTTGGGATTTCTGTCCGTTATGCAGAGAAAGACAGGTAGAGAGAGAGAGAGAAGGGAGAGAGACGAGAGACCCAAATCACCCAATTCCATTTCCGGTAAAGTGCCCCGTTTCTCGGATCGATTATCGTCTCTCGTCGCTCAGTCTCGTGTAAGGATTAGCTCTCTCGCTCTCTCTTTGTGTTTGCTTGAAACAAATTCTATCTGTTTTCTTTCGTTTGGCTTGATTCTCTAATTGGTGGTGCCTTGGGTTGCCTTGGATTAATCGATTATGTTGCCTCGAAGCCTTGAAAAGAGAGAGAGAGAGAGAGCTTGTTGCCTCGCTTGTTTGCCTCGGATTAATATGTTGCCTCAATTGATAGGGCTCTCTCTCTTTTTTTTGCCTTGATTCGATAATTGATGGGTTAGTATGTTGCCTTGGATTAATATGTTGCCTTGGATTATTGATTGATTTTGTTGCCTTGATTAATGTTCATGATTTTGTTGCCTCGGAGAATATTGTTTCCTTCTTGCTGCCTCGGTTGTTTCATTTATTTCACATAAATGGGTTACCATTTGATTAACATGATTCTGTTGCCACAGAGAGAGAATATTGTTGCCTTGGATTAGTATGTTGCCTTGTCCCAAGAATTAGATTGTTGCCATTTATTTCTTGTTCTGCAAACCATGGTGGCCTTGATGCCGGCCTATTTCCAGATATGTTGCCTTGTCCCAAGAATGAAACTGTTGCCAATCTGCAAGTTTGAAGCTTTATTTGGTATTATACCATTCAGGAATTTGCGATTTGTTGCCTTTGCTTGAATGTATATGAATCTGAGCATGAGATTATATTCAAAATTATGGTGCTCCCTCTTGTACTGGGGTTGAAGTACCATTTTTAAAGATTGGTGCTCCCTCTTTTGTAGGGGTTGAAGTACCAGTTTTCAAGATTGGTGTTCCCTCTTTACTTGTTCTTTTATTGTTGTCTGCTACAACGTACATGTCCTCCTTGTGAATGTGCCTCAGCTAGACGTCACTGAAGGCCTTCATTATGGAGATACAATTGTCAAAAGGGTTCCCTTTCAGATGAAGAAAGACCATATAAAACCCCAAGATGGAACAATGAAAGATTATCTTTTTAACTTTGGATTTGTTATCTGTTTTCAGCAGACGACCCTGGAAAATATTTGGGGTTACCCACTGTGGGGAAAATCACAAAAAGCAAGCACTGCCTGTGTTAAAGAAAGGGTGACTAATACGATTCAGGGATGGAAGAATGTGCACCTAACTCCTGCTGGTAGGGAGATCCTTATTAAGCCGGTAATTACAGCTATTCCTGCATATCCTTATGGCAGTCTTTATGATTCACTGGCTCAGTTGGGATAAGATGGGGTTACCAAATGAGCTTGTTTTCCTTGATGATTCTGTTGCTTCTGATTAATATGTTGCCTTCATTGTCTCACATGAATGGTTTACCATGTGATAAATTTTATGGTTTATCTGTTGTATACTATTGATGCCCAGATATTTTGCCTTGTCCCAAGAATTGAAAGATGGAACTAACACCACAAAATGTCGCCATTCTGCAAGTTTGAAGCTTCATTTGGTATCAAACCATTCTGGAATTGCGATTTGTTGCCTTGTCGCTCATTTCCTGGGGTTGAAGTACTAGTTTTGAAGATTAGTGCTCCCTCTTTTCTAGGGGTTGAAGTACCAGTTTTCAAGATTGGTGTTCCCTCTTTACTTATTCTTTTGTTGTTGTCTGCTACAACGTACATCTCTCTCCTTGTGAATGTGTCTCAGCTAGACATCACTGAAGGCCTTCATTATGGAGATACAATTGTCAAAAGGGTTCCTTTTCAGATGATGAAAGACCATATAAAACCCCCAAGATGGAACAATGAAAGACATCTTTTCACTTTGGATTTGTTATCTGTTTCAGCTCTACTCTATTTTCCCCTTTCAGACAACCCTGGAAAATATTTGAGGTTACCTACAATATGGGGAAAATAAGAAAAAGCAAGCACTGCCCTTTGTTAAAGATAGGGTGACTAATATGATTCACGGATGGAAGAATGTGCACCTAAATTCTGCTGGTAGGGAGATAATTATTAAGTCGGTCATTACAGCCATTCCTGCATATCCAACGGCAGTCTATAAATTTGTTAATGGGGTGTGTAATGAGCTTGAGTCAGAAATCTCTAAGCTTTGGTGGGGTGATTCAAACAAAGGTGGCAAGATTCATTGGCTCATGTTGGGATAAGATGGGGTTACCTATATACTTCTACATGTTGGCTGCTGGAGTTTCACATGACAAGTATATTTTCTTTATTGTGATTAAACCCCATGTTTGTTTGAATAATGTGAGATGGATAAGGCAGGATATAAATCAATGCAGTTCATGGGTTTTGACGTGGACAATTGTATGTGGACAATGATTGTGTCCATGATGAACGCCACTTGTTTGATGAAATGTCCACAACGATTATATTTCAAAAATGTCTTGCTGAATTGATATGTTGGAAATGAGGAGTTAAGTAATTCTGTTGGTATATGCATGGAGATGACTAGTAGTGAAATAAGGCCAATGCAGGTACAATTTCTTGCGTTCTCTCTATTGTGCCTCAGAAGGAATTATCAGTGTTAGTACTCAATTTCACGGTTTAGTAGTTGCTTATGGTTTGGAGCTCTGTGTTTTCCTGAAGGCCCGAGTTAAATCACAAAAAGAGAAAAAAGAGAAAAAAAGGTTCAGTGCTGGGAGCACAATTCGAATCCAGATTGAGCTGCGTGTTGCAAGATGCTATCTTGTGCTGATGACTGAAGGAATGTCATGCTCTTTTGCTGATGACAGAGGATGCTTGGGTGCATCTCGGTGAACTGAAGTCTCATGTTACCCTTGGTTGTGTTCATTAGGTCAAGTTACAACATGGTTGAGTTCGGGACCAAGTATACATAATGGGGTATGTTCTATGTACCACTCAAGTGTTTCCAGCACATTGAAAATTTGCTCTTTAGTTGAATTGTGCACTATCCATAAAAGGTCCAGACTTTGTTAGCATATATGAGTGGGTGGCTGTGCTTGGGGATCTTTGTTGTTACTATTTCTTGGCGTACTGCTAATTGATCAATGCTAATATTTTTAAAAGGAAAAGGCCATTGAGAAAAGCTGTGCTAGGATTTGGCATATATATGAAACTGTATTGTGGCTGTGCATGGGTTGTGTGTATAGTAGTTTCTGTGCAAACTACAAAGCTATGGTGTTTAGATATTGGTGGCTGCATATTAAGTTTGGACTCGTAGGAAATTCATGCAAGAAAGGTAGAGGAGAGTAATATATACACATAATTTTACTTTAGCCAATGATCATGCCATTGGAATTATTGGAAATTTGGAAGTAATATACTGAGCTTCGAGAGACATGATAAAAAAAAGAGGAGAGCAGTAGCAATGTGAAATAGTACTTCCGGTTTGGGGGTTATAAACATGCCGGATCTGTATTTGCGAAAGGATGATTTAAAGCAGATGAAACAGTATACAGAGGAGTGGACTACAGGGTACCTCCTGATCGAGATTCCCTTTTCACTCCTCACAAGAATCAGATGTGTTCATGCTTTCTGTTCACCAAGATTCTGCAGGTTGTACAACATGACATGCCCTCTGGCATTTATTATGCGTGTTCAATGTAGTGATGCGCTAGTAGAACTTGTATCCATCTTTGCTAATGAGCCAGAGTATGCTAATGAACTGATTAGAACTGTGCGGTCAGAAGAATCAGTTTCTGGAATATCAGAACACATGCAATGCTTGCCTTGGGAGCTCAATTAACCGCATATTCTTCCAGCACTGGGATTTACTGGATTTCCATGAAGGAATTTTTTAAGTTTTGATCTCCATTTCTGTATGATTCCCCTCAAGCAGTATACAAGAAGATGAAGGAAAAACAACCCCACTGAGATCAAAGACTCAACCTCTGATGTGTGTTGAAATTTGATAGACTGCCCATGAAATATCTTTTACGGTTAAGAAAAGTACCATTTGGTGTGGTGGAGGCTCTTCGGCAAGGCAACGTTGAAACTATCCAAGATGCTGAAAATTACTGAGATCTGGAATACCAAAATTTATGTGGGGAAAATCTTGGAGACTGCAAATGGTAATTTCTATGTGACTGGTCAATGAATAAACAAGTGGTCTGGTTCAGTCACAAAATCCCCAAGGATTAAACCAGTCTGACCATGGTGCCCTTGATGCCTGTATTTCGGGATATGTTGCCCTGTCCCAAGGATTATACTGTTGTGACAAGTTTGAAGCTGCGTTCGGTATTAAGTCATTCATGAATTTGCGATTTTTCTTGTCTGAAATCTATATGAATATGAGCATTACAATTGAAACAATGGTGCAAGATATAGGTAGTTGTCATCTCTCTCTCTCTCTCTCTCTCTCTCTCTCTCATTTGAGTTGTATTTTGCATCATAAGATTTCCAAATTCAATTTGGAAATGCTTCTAGTTTGTTAGGGTTTGATTAATAATAGGCTGATCCTTGTTATTTGTGAAATGTGTTACTGTGTGTTATATTGTATTGCTAGTTTGTTGGAATTTCGGGTCTGTAACTGTGTATGTTATGTGGCTAGTTGCTCAGTTGCTGGAATTTTGAATAGGTATATACATACTCGATCATTGGAATATTCAGGTTCATTTCATTGGAATTTTCAGGTTCAGTTATGATCATGTTTTTGGGCCATTCCCTCAAAGAGGCCTACACGACATCCAGTTGCAGATATAGGTAGTTGTCATCTCTCTCTCATACTCTAATTTTTGTTGTGAATTTGCATTATAAGATTTCCAAATTCAATTCAGAAATGCTTCTAGTTTGTTAGGGTTTGATTACTAGGCTGATCCCTGTCTACAGGGACGTATCTAGTCCCAGGGCTCCTTGGGCTGTAGCCCAACCAAAAATTCTACAAAACACTGATATAAATTGTAGCTTGCATCATGAAGTTCTACGCAGTCCAGTTGGTAAAGTCATTTAGTCCCCACGTATTTAGGTACCTTGTTCGAGCAGCAATAGTGTAGGTTTCCTACATTTTTCCATTTTTAAAATTTTTCTTTCTCTTTCTTGCTTCTTTTACTAAATTTAGATCATTTTTGATATTTTTCCTTTTCTTCTTTGCTTCTTTTACTAAATTTAGACTGTGTATTGCTTATTTCTTTTTTCTTTTTTTTCCTTCTTATGTTGTTTTCAATCTAAAAAATTTAGCAACTATACTTAAAAAACATGTTGGATTATGGAGACAAACAAGAAAAAATTTTGGGTTCCCAACAAAGAAGAACGTCAATAAATTAGCCTACCCCATATCCGGATCCTGGATATGTCCCTGTCTATCTATCTATGAAATGTGTTCGGAATAGCTTAGAGTAGGTATCTGATTCTTGTTATGAATTTGAAGGAAATCAGTTTCACTCCTTCAAATTCATGACGTCTGATTCTCTCTCGGTCACACTTAACGTTAACAGCAACAACATCGTTAGTCAAATTAAGAAAATTAACCCAAACTTGTGGATGTCAGTTTTTACTCTGTGAATGGAAGAATTTTCGTGGCATAGCCACTTTGATTGTGCCCTGGAGAGAAGGCCCTACACCTTGAAGTACCGAGGCAGCATGTGGTATGTGTTTTTCTTGGCTGATTGGTCATTTCTTGTTTAGTTTAATTGCTGTCAAGTTTTTGTTTTCGCTTTTGGTGAATTGTGATTGGGTTTTTGTGTGTTTGATGTATAAGAATGGTGACTAGCAGCTTGTTAAGTAATCACCTAATCGGGTCAGTAATGTTGGATATCAAAAGCACAAATATTAAATATGGGACTAATAACCTAAGATAAAGAATGTAACAAGAGGCTTTGGAGAAATAGATTATCCCATTCGTTGGTGAGTTGGTGAGTTCAACGGTCTCACCCTAAAATATAATCTCATTTGTCCTCAAAGGGATTATCACATGTTCACGATCATTAGAGAAATAGTTACAATCAATTATATCAAGCCTATCTCGTTAATATAACTGAGTTTATCTATTTCTCTAATAATCATGATAATCCCTTTGAGAACAAATGTGACTGTGACTTTCTTGATCCCAATCATCCCATTGTGGCTCGTCTTGGTCCGGACAACAGTGGCAGTGAAAGGTATAAAAGAGACGAAGTGCTAAATGATCTATGACCCCAAAAAAAAACAAAAAAAAAATTCAGGGTGCTGTATGCGGATTTTGTGTAAGTCGTAGCTTGTAAGCTAATGAGCTATAAGTACCTGTCAGTTCAGCCCATTACCCGTTAACCGCCCGCTAACCGTCCGTTAACAAAACGTGTTAATGGGCTCCCAACCCATTAACAACCCGCTAGTTAACGGGCGGAAACGGGGTGCATGATGGAACCCATCTAAACCTGCTAAGAAAAAAAAAAATTTAGAAAATATGGCACCTCAATTCGACACATTTTCAAACCTGAAGACGACAACCCAGTATTACTCCTCCTATACTCACTGATCAACCCGGCAAAGAGCTCCGAATTCGAGCTCAGAACCTCGAAGTTGAGCTTACACTCTTGGGTCAAACCTGGGTCGGGGCAACCCGGAAGCTCTCGAATCTAGTGTCAGTAGGGACAAAATCGGCGACGGAGGCAACAGGCAGGGCCGAGTAGCTAGATCGGGCTGGAGTCGATAAGGGAGACCCAACCTGAGGAGAGGATCCGGGGGGCGATCCGGCCGACTAAGATGAGGCCGGATTTGGCGCTACCGAGGGAGCTGGGGACGGAGGCGGGTTTAGAGGAGAGCTTAGGGGTTTGCGAGGGAGTCGGGGCTGGAAGGTGGGATGGTGAAGGAGCAGCACTATGATCGTCGTTGGCGAGAGGTGAGCTTTCGTCGTTGGGAGATGTTGTCCATTACGGGTCGGGGTCGGGAGATGTTTTCTGTCGTCGGAAGAAAAAAGAAAAAAAAAAGAAGAAAAAGGTATTTGATTAAAAGAAGATATATATAAAAAATAAAATAAATAAAAACGGGTAACCCGCGAACCCAACGGGTTGAACACGTTATAACCCGTTAGCTTAACGGGTTGTAGCGGGTTGAACCCGTTGAACCCGTTAACCGCCCAACCCGCCCATTTGCCAGGTTTGCTATAACCAAAATTATTCATGAAGAATAATTGTGCGAGAGAACTACTGAGATTGCTACTGCAAGTTGCTTCTGTTTCTGTTAACAATCTTTGTTTCAGAGCAGTATCGTTGCAATTACATACACAAATCATGAAAAAGAGAATAAATGTACGTTCTAAAGTGACTAGTCTAAAGTGACTCCTTACCCTGTGCAACTCTTTCAATCTGAGCAGAGCTCACTGATTAGCTGAGACAAAGTTGAAGTACCAGACACATACAGTTAGTTATACGTTTCCATTCTGGGATGAGTTGAGTCTATGAATTTGTGCTCTTTTCTTCCTTGTTTCTTTTCTTTCTTCATGTAATATTTTGGAGGTTGAACTCCATATATAGTTGTATATGTATATGCGGTAGTTAAAAGAATAAAATTTTCAGAGACAAAATGCTTTTTTATTCTTGGACATATTGTATGATCAGATTAATGTAACCTTTTTCCTGCTACTTGTTTAGCACTGTTTCGCACGGTAGTATTGGTATAGCCAATATAGTTATCTGCTTGTGCAATATCTTCTGATGTCAAGTCCAAGTCCAATAGCTAATTTTCCCAATTATGTTATCACCGATTCTGATACCATATCACTTCGATCATAATTTACGCTAGTTTAAGTGGAGTAGTCTTCATCCTCGATCATTTGAAACAGTGCTAAAGTTGTACATGAGCTCCACTAGACCAGCTAGCTGTGAACTGCCCCTTGTCGCCTAACTTTCAATTTATGCCGCTCAGGGTCCCAAACAAGGGTAAAAGCCCCTGAGTCTGCATTGTACTCAGGTTAATTAACCATGACCAAAATGTGACCAGTTCTAGCTATGATTAACACCAAACTGCATGCCTTGTACGTAAAAGGGTAACCAAAAGTCCAAAACTTTGTCACAGCACTTGCTTCCTTCCTGCAAGTTCACCTCATGTAGGATAAAATTTCTTGAAGTGTTTCTACTATAGGTAGATTATAAAGCAGCAGCCGAGTAAATTAAGGACAACAGAATCACCACCTGTGTGTGTAATTTATAAGGTTTCGTTCTACAGTTCTACTGTCCTGGTTAGGAACACGTGAAAGGTGTAGGCGTGGTGTCTCAGTTGGCAAGACAAATACACAAGCTTGATAAGATGAGCATGAAATCAACCTGAGATTGCTGGGCAGAAATATATAAGTACAACCTCTAGTCGACAAGGTACTCCAAATGATGAAACCTAGCAAACTACCTTGGCAGAAACACACATCTTTAATTAACCATCACAATCTTTGAAACATTATATATAGGTCATGCATGTAGCACACATAACTCTAGAACGTAAATTAGGGTTTAGGACTTAAGGTACGTACTCATGTCACCTGCGCAGTTATATTGCCTCACTCCTCCTACGTACTCAACTGTTAATGGATTGAAATCAGGTGGTGGAGAACAATGATATTAGTTGGAACAATTTCAACTAATTCTCCACTGTTGTGAATCTAAATTTAATGGCTGTTGATCAACTCAGTAAGGACCGAAGAGCATCGATATCGATCACCACAGCGAGTCATATATAGCCTCTGCCGTACGTATGGCTTTTGACAAAGGCATATTCATTGGAAATGTTGTTTTTCGAGGATCCAAGATTTATTGAGCCATTTCGTCAAAAACTTACTTTGCATATGAAATTAATTAGTAAAAGTAAAGACAACATCAAAATTGTTAATTGGAAAGTCGCAGAGCCATTCTAAAAAATATGGTTAAAAACTCGTACAAGGAGAGACTACAATCCCTAGCTCAATCATGTATACTAATAAGATCCCTAATTAATCTAAAGTGACTCCTTACCTTGTGCAACTCTTTCAATCTTCAAGTGCAATTTCTATGAAGCTCATCAAGTGACAATGTATATGCATTTGTATATATATTACAATATAAAGGTCATTTGTCTTGAAGCTAGAATGAAGCTTCAAAAGCCTCAAGCCTCTGATCTCTTTTGATCCAAGCCAAAATTAAAGCATGCACGTACTGTATCTTGTCTTTGCAGGACGTTGATCCTGACCACCAGTAAACCCTAAACTCTAAACCATCAGGACGTTGATCATTCAACCATTTTCATTTAGTCCAAGTGTTGAGTAGTACGTGCTACTTGATTGGTTGAATCAGAATAGGCATCCTAATTACTTTGCACGTCTTAGCTAGAGAAAAAACATCTTCATTATTCCCCCTACTTGCATCATATCTGAAAACGACTCATCTCTAATAATGTTACTATTTATCTAAGCATAAGACCCAGAAAAAGGAATGAGCTATAGCAAGGAAAGGTGGGTTAGCTTAATCTCAAAGAGAGGCAAGTAAAAAGGAGCCCGCCTTTAGAGAAGAACATTAGCAACAGTAGTTAACTTAATAATGAAAAACAAAGGTTGGTCTGAGTGGATCGACCTGGTCCAATAATATTGCTAATCCCACAAAACTTAGCATTAGCAAATCAGCTCGAAAAGTAGGTTGAGTTGCAGTTTAACCAACTCCATCATCATAGTTTTCTTTCTTATTATCATCTATCTCTCCCTTGCATCCCAAACTATCCAGAATCACATATATAAATTCCACATGCAAATCATTGTTCTTAGCTTGTTCATAAAGCCAACAATATTCCTAAATTAGCATCATATAACTAGACTTCATATCTCATATCATTTCCATGTCTTTGATTCAAAACAAGAGGCTTCATTTCCTTATGGAAAGATTCGCTGTTATCCCTTTCCGACTCGGCTGCACTTCTCACTCCAGCGTTGAACTCGGCGAAGCAATTGAACCACGAAAACTGAAAATCAGCGCAGCGCCACCAAACCCACCACCACCTCCTCAAGCAACAGGTAATTAAGCTCTCTCTCTCTCTC
>NC_020494.1:7427682-7442445 GCF_000184155.1 Fragaria vesca subsp. vesca
TCTCTCTCTCTCTCTCTCTCTCTCTCTCTCTCTCTCTCTCTCTCTCGCTCGGGTTTGGTTTTGATATGTTTTGTGGTATTCTGATAAGGAAGACGATGGAAGAACGCAAGGTAGATCAGCAATGAAAAACTCGTTTCATTTCCTGAGTCAAGGCAAGCAGCACATATCTAGTGGGATGCAGAGATTGATCAGGAGCATCAAAAGTTTCTCACAAATATTCGGTGAGTAGATCGAGTTCAACATATATACTTTCAGTACCTTTTTTTTTTATCACATACTTTCAGTACCTTAATGCATAGGCATGAATAATACTCAGTTCCCTGGTAAAGAATTCTTTGTAAGATGTTCTCCCTTTTCACGTACCCCAGACTTTAATCTGTTAGATTTTAGGTAAAATTCCTTGTATAACAAACAACACTGTGTTATTAGTACTTATATGATTAACTAAATAACTCTGTCACTCATTCCGTCAATAAGATGTTAGTTAGAGACTTCCATATACTTTTTTCAAGAACCATAATCACAAAAGTGAAAAGATAATTCACGAAAATGATAACGGACAACACATCACCACAATAACAAATCATTAGGTAAGTAACTAAGAAAAACTATTATTTAAGGTAATAAGTGAAAATGTACAATGTTAAGCAAAGACCACACATTATGTGTGAGCAATAGGGGTGTTGCAAATTGCAATTCTCATATATGTGGCAATTGGTGGAGTACGAGAGAAAATTGCCACATATATGAGAATTATTGCAAGTTTGCAACATCTCTGTTACTCACACATGATTTGTAGCCTTTGCTCAATATTGTGGTAGGCGTAACCGTATGTAATGAGTGAAAATGCCATCATCGGAGTAAAATAGGTTCTCTTTTAAGCAATGAGTGAAAATGTAACTGTATGTAAATCATCCATGCATGCATGTATTACAGTACTGTATGAAAATATGCAAAAAGATAACCTAACCCGACACTATATATAATATCCTTGTATGAAATTCCATATATTATAAGCGCCAAAAAACCATCGCATGCAGTTACCCGTCAGCTGAAACCCTAACCATTCATGAGTGTCCTTCTACCGATAGGTCCTCACCGACGGCGACTGCCTTGTTGCACCGCCACCATCAGCAAGGTAGCTAGATAGCATATGAAACCCTTGCCTCCACCAAGCTTCAGCTCCCTTTCCGGCCTCTTGACGTACACTGTAATAGTGTAGTTTAAAAGTAACTTGGAAAGTAATTAACTTTGAGTTTCATACCTATTTTGGTTGACAAAGCATGTCTACTCCCATGTAATGACCAAGACATATTAGCTGTACCAAGAAACCTAATTGTATGATTGGAAAATAAAGAACGACGAGACAGATATATTACACATGTTCCATCTAGCTAGCTAATTAGTCGTTCACTTACTCTATCTCTTTCTCTCTTTGTTTAATTTAGTTTACAAGGAAGACACTGATGAGGAAAAGGAAACAGAAATGGAGATTGGATTCCCTACGGACGTGAAGCATGTGACACACATAGGACTGGATGGCTCTACCACTACAAATAATAATCTCAACAATTTTCATAGCAATGCTGCTCTTCCTCCTCAAGTAGTTTCCTTCCCTTCGATTTCTCTGAAGCAATTTGAGTTGGCCATGGCTGCACAGACCACCCACCAGCCTCCTCATCACCAGTAGTGAATTGTTTTGAAGCCAAAGCAAAACTCGCTATGTTTTCTTTCTTTTGTGAATTGGTTGATGTATGAGCCTATCTCCTCAACTATTACAGATTATATAAGCATGCATGTATGGTTTTGGTGAGGTGGGGTGGGTGATGATCTATCCACGGATTGTATTATGGAAATGATTAGTTTTATTGCGTGGAATGAAACATACTTGGATTGATAGATTAGGAAAAGAGAATGAAATTATTGATTGAGAACCAATTTCAGTTTGTTGAGTTGAACATGGATAACTCTTACTTGCATTACAGTTCAAAAATAAAGATCCACGGTTCCCAGCCATGAGAAACAACAAGCTTTTGAACATTATCATCATTGTTGACAAGGACGACATAACCTCAAAATCACAGTTAGTCAATCTGAACAAGAAGAATACACATCACACCTTTTTTACAGCCGATTCTAATTTCAAAATGTAAATATGACTTCTTTTACTATTGATAATGGAAGTCGAAGAACCTGAAGAATGTTGCAATGAATGAATTTTCCCACCCATATATAATGTGGGGGTTGTCTACGGTATTAGATGTATACCATACACTCATTTACCATTAATTGAATAAAAATAACAAGTTAAATAAGCAAAATTTACAACATTGACAAGAAAATTACTACATTTTTTTTACATAGTTATATATAATTGAACCAAGTTATTACCACGACAACAAGTTGTTCATAAACTTGTATTTTGTCTTAAGTTGAGTAATTAAATCTAATAGATAAAAATTACCCACGTGATGACTATCTTTACCAAAACGACAACAAATTTGTTGTCATATCGGTAAATGTTATCATAAAATGGTAGGTACCCTAGAAATTCCTATAATGGGGTGACGGCTTCTTCTCTGTTGTTAGTGGTGCATCCTTTGACAACATTTATACTTGTGTTGGTCAGCAACTTCTTTTCTCTCGACAACTTCTTTTCTCTCGATGGCTTCATTGTCTTAGGTTAATTTAAATGTGCGTATTTACAATGAAGGTTACTTGCCATATAGCTTTAACGTTTGTGTCTTATGACTCGGCATCAAGACCACAATAAACAAAAACAAAACACAAAACCTAGTTTTGTTTCTAACTTTAGTACTACATGGTTATATAGAAGGAAAATTCTCCAGTACTGGACAGTTTCTCGTACTGTGATTTTTTAGAATATTTAGATCCGTTAGGTCAATTATATATAAATGGTTTAGAATATTCCAAATAGCTCACCTATCTTTTTTCTTTTTTTGAACTTAAAGACAATTTTGTTATTAGAACTCAAGTAGATGGTACAATACAAATTGATCCGTTGCCATGCGCACAGAGGACAAACAAGACCATCTGATTCGTATGAGGGTTGTATCCTCATTACAAATTTCGGCTCATAAGGAACCTATAATCTAATAGCAAATAAATCATAGGCAAATGTTTCTAACCAAACTAGAGCAAGAAAATAAAGCTCCCCCATGTGAAAGCATGGACTAAGAGCAATTATTCCGAAGTAAACAAGAAAAGCTTGCAGATAGGGAAATAAGGGAAAAGCAAAAAATTAAAAATTAATGGGCTAAAGGAGTAAGCCCATTTATTGGGCCTTGAAGAAAGCAGCCCCAAATAGCTCACATGTTTACCTAGTCATAGACCGAATAAAATAAATCAACTTTTGTGTTTTATCTAATGGTTTTATCTCATAAAGACTTTCTATGAATGGTCTTGCGTTATCAAGATCTCTCCTTATTTGAGGAGTCTTGCTTTATCGAGATCTTTGTCAAAAAGATCTTTCTTTGTTTAAATTTTCTTTGAGGAGATTTCTCCATCTCGATGAGATTTCATTTCCCATAATGTGCCATAGTTGGTCAGATTAATACTCACAAGCAATCAAGCTAATTAAATTGTTAGCGAGTTAAGACTCGGTGAATCTGTTGATTTAAAGTTATAGTTTTAGAAGATTTTACCATAGAAACTTGACATGTCATGATTTATCTACAACTTCTATTTTGTATTTGTAGAAATTCTAATTTTGAAAAAATCAACTTTAGCACTGAAACCCCGTGTTTCGCTTGTCTTCCTCCTATTAATTGCTCTGTCTGCACACCCCGCAGTGTCATAGGTATTGATTGATGGTGGTTCTTTTTTGTCATAGCTTGCAGATAAGGAAAAAAAAGATTGATGGTGGTTCTCAAGGGATCATAAGAAAAAAACCTAGTCCTGTTTAGGTGAAATGAGAACTTAAAAGACTGAGTTGGCTCTCTCTCCGTTCACAATCCCACTACTTGTATCGAAAAATACTGGCAAGCCTCGCATCCACATCAGAGCCAATGTTCACTAAGACATGAGAAATTTGATGCAAACATTATCTAAGAAACAAGAACTAAGGATTACACTATAATTCAATTGAACTTGCATATAAGGAACGTGTGGTTGGTGAACACTCATTCCCTACATCATCACAGTTTCTGTTTACGTTGAGAATTCTTCCTTCATCGACGATGACCTTTTATAATAAAAGATTTTCCTTTCGTTGAGATTTTCATTTCATCGATTTCATCGATGACTCTAGCCTTAAAAATTGTTGTCTCAAACTGAAAATAGTAAATGTTAAATAGTAACAATACAAACGTTTTTTTAGGGTTTAAGGTTTAGGGTTTACTATACTCTAAATGATTACTTGAGTGTCTACGCAACTTACCATAACCAAAACAATTGACGTTAAAGCTGTAAATTTTGTTCAAATTGTCGTATATACTCAACTATAACCAATTTACTAGTTTTTGAATAGTTGAACAAATGTGACAACAAATTTGTTGTGAGAGTGGTAACAACCAATATACTCTAAATGATTACTTGAGTGTCTACGCAACTTATCACAACGAAAACAATTTACGTTAAAGCTGTAAATTTTATTCAAATTGTCATATATACTCAACTATAACCAATTTACTAGTTTTTTAATAGTTGAACAAATATGACCACAAATTTGTTGTGAGAGTGGCAAAATATTTATGTTTTTTATCATTAATGAAATGATTACTTGAGTGACTACGAAACTTACCACAACAAAAACAATTGAGGTTAAAAAAATTTTGTATATGTTCAACTATAACCAAGTTACTAGTTTTTTAAAAAAAACCAAGTTACTAATTTTTAAACAGTAAAACAAGTGTGACACAAAATTTAATGTTAAAGTGGTAAATATTTATGTTTTTATCATTAATGAAATGATTACTTAAGTGACTACGTCAACTTACTTTGTCCAAATAGTATCAATTACTCCACGTGATCTAAGGTACAAGTTTTTAGGTCATATAACAAGAGTGACAACTAATTTGTAGTCAAAGTGGTAAATTATTTGTTTTCATCATTAATATTATGTTGGGGAAGGCGTCTCGGGGTGGAAGGGTCATCCAGTCTGCGATTCAGATACTGGAGGTTGATTCCTGGAGCTCTCTAGGGTTTTCAATGCATCATGTGTCTTCTCTTTACCGCCTCATGCTCACTAAAGGCAAGGTAAAATTTCAGATCCCTTTTCGATTTATTTATTTTTTTGATCTAATTGGTTTAGTGATTTTTGTGGTCAAAGAATTGAAATTTGAGACTGAAGATAGATAAACTCTAGGTTCAGCTGTTTGGAATAGATGGAATACATAGAGCAATATTTGGTTGTGTGATATTGAACACTTAGTTGATGAAAAGGCAACTATTGATGTTTATGAGATGCTACATGGCCTAAGATGAAAAATTTAGAAAGGCATAAGGGTGACTATACATTTTACCACAATCTATTATATTTGATCTAAACTCTGGTAATTTTTATTCTATTTGTAGTAATTACTCAAAAGACTATATCATTTACATGATTATGAACAATTTTACAATTCTGACAACATCTGCGTTGTGAACATGATAAAATTTAAATTAGACAAAAAAATATGTAAATGCTCAAAATCGTTAATTTGTTCTCCATTTGATAAACAAGGTTCTTTATTTGGTAAAAGTTGTCTAACTATGGTATTTACATCATTAACCACTCAATTACAACACAACAAATGTGATCGTAAGGAGAAATTTTTCAATTCTACTGGAGGACCACGACAACATGTTTAGTGGTCCTCTTTGACAAATAAAAAGTTGCCATGTGGTATTTATTTTGACACGTCAAAGCAAAATAAAAAAAATTATTGCATTGAACTTAAGTAAAACCCAACAACCTCAAACATATAACAAAAAAGAAAATACTACATCAACGTAGGACGAAAGTGATATCTAATCTATAAACATAGTTATTACTATGTGAAACTCTCTGCAATTACGAAACATACGAACAAAAGCGGCAAGATAATACACTAGCTTTGTTGGGTAGATTTAATCTTGAATGTTAAGATCGAATATAACTAGCAGATCAACCATATGATCAAAAAAGTTCATTCAAAACAAAAAGATAAGGGATTATTGGTAGTCCACTATACCTAGAACTTTGTGTGGATCCATTAGTAAGCTTTATTGTTTGTTATTCTCTCAAATATCTATCCTTCTTGTAGTGCTATTGGAATCAATATCGGTCAATAACAATCAATGCAAAAGATATTTTTGGTTCGTTGGATGATTAGGGATTAGTCTTCATACTGAATTCATTCATCAATTATTCTAATCACCTCCATGAAATATTAAACCAGAATTTATCCATTCTTATATATCCAGCCCCAATTATATATACGATAATGGAGAGCTGTGTTTTTTTATGTTTGAGGTTGTTTGGATTCATGGATTTACTAAAGTTAAATGCAATAATTTTTTATCTTGTTTTGACGTGTCAAAAAAAATACACCACACGGGGACTTTTTATTAGTCAGGGAGGACCACTAGACATGTTGACGTGGTCCTTCTGTAACACTGAAAAATTTCTTGATCATAAGTTGTAATTTTAGTTTTACTTGGTGTAATTTATTATCTGACAATTATAGTTACATGGTTTTGAACAATTTTACATTTCAACAAAGAACGCGTTATTACTATGGTAAATTTTATTTTTTTAAAATGACACATGTAAACATTTGATTGGGTAACCTGTAAACCGGTTCAATATGTTTCCACTATATTAGATTATAAATAATAAAAATAATAAAAAGTGAAGGTATGTGATACATCCTCATACCATAGATGACCCATATAGTTTTGATAAATCACTATATAACATCATTGATTCCTTTTGTTAGCAGTCTTTGTTATGGGACGAGCCATTTCCTCATGAGTATCAATATCTTAGTCTTTCTCACTTGCCTCACCGATAGGTCCTTGCTTCTTCCTAGAAAGGTATTCCAAAGACTCCCAAACTTTCTTCTCTTTGTCTAAGCTATCAAGTTCATCTCGAAGTATAGCAACATATATATAGTCAACTTATCATTAATTACATTCGTCAAGAGTCACCCTAATAGTTGGTTCAGTTCCCTGTCCTTCAACTACTTTTCCTTATATAAGATCCCTTCCCTCAATCAAGACCTTGAACTTTTCTAAACTTCTCAATGTTTGCTTAATCAAGTATTCTAGTGCTTCTTCATCATACTTATTCTCCAAGCTTGGGACATTAACCTATGAAAGGCTGCATAGTTGGCAAGACTAGATGTAGTGGCAAGAGAAGAGTCAAGCGGTCAGAACTGATTGAAAAAGACAACCTCTTCAATACCGTAATCAATGTAGAACACTTCATAATCGTCTTGAGAGAATTCTAGCTACAACTGCTTGGGGAGCATTGACAATCTCACTCTTCTTAAGCTTGAAATCAATATCAGTTAGAGACCAGCTTCTTGAATATATATTCAAAGAAGTTGTTGCTGAGTAAGGGCAGTGTCTTGGTCCTTAATTGTCTAAACATAAAATTTGCCAATCTAAAACCTCTGTAACTACACATTTAGCATTTTTTTCTGTTTGTTGGAAACTTCCTGTCACTCATCATACTTCTTCCAATTTTTCAGTTTTTGTTGTTTGGCAGACTTTTGAGCTCACTTAAAAAGGTGAGCATCCAAAATTCTATTGTTGTTATCAAATGAAGTATATTTTGCGAGGTCAGCTTCAACGAGCGTGGATAACATATTGATCCTTGGATCCCATAAACTTCCCTCAAAAGTTCTAGTTTTGTTAAGACTTGCCACCTTAATATCATTATTACTCTGTATTAGTCTTCGCCTTCTCACTACAATTGCTTCATGTAAGATGGCTCATCACGACAAGGACATCTCACCCCTGAGAAAGAGAAGGCAATGTTAAATGTTTCCTTGGGAATAAATAGCTTAAAACGATGACCACTAAGAACATATTCCATGATGACAAAAATTGTTTCATTTCATTATAACAACTGCAAGAAGTCGCTTGCTTTCATAGTTGGTTCAGTAGTTAGGTCTTTATATGCTTGACTGAAGCTTTGTTGGAAGATTATCGTCATTTCTTGCCGACATTAACAACACGCAATTCAGCATCAAGAAGAGCATCAAAATAGTTTGATAACTCCTCAAAATACCAATGTCTAACAATGGTGCCAAGATCACGTGAAACCATGAGCTCATCAACATTCCCCTAAACCTACTCGTTTAATCATTTTTCACAGCCATCACAAAGACTGATCCAAAATCCATTGCATCTCATTAGCCAACATTCCTAAAATACTTCAATTGAACACTCACTTCATGATCAACCAGGAGTACCGTAAGCCGTTTATAGGCTTCGTGTGCATTAGGAGGCAACTTTTTATCTCTATGAGGATTACCTTTCTTTGAACACCAAATGTTAGAAAGATTGATTCTTCGCTTGGTTAGTGGACTACTAGAAAAGAGAATCATCAACCACAATGATGCAGTACCATTCACAACACCATAATCATGTGAAATTCTTATCAAGAAATTACCTTCATTCTTGTAGTTGGGGAACATAGTTTTTCTAAATCCTCAGCTAGCTTGTTTTTCTTAACGTCAAACTCTACAACCTCGAATTGTTTCTTTGCATCTTTCTCCATCAAGTTTGCTTTTTATTCAACATATTTTGCATAACCATTCTTCACAAGTTCTAGCCTCAAGTCCTTATATGATTCTCCATCCGAATAGTGCAATGATGTAATTAAATTGCTAAACTTGTCGACACCTTGTAAAACAACGTTGACATCCTTGGTCAACACACGAGTTTCTGTAAAGAATTCAGATTCCAATACAAACGGCTTAGCAACTTGAACAATTCAGGTCGTTCCATGGCTCCTTGCCATGTAAGAGGCCCTTGTTCCTGCAACGAATACATGGGCAAACAAAGACTCTGAAAGTAAGTAAAATTCCACATTGTTGCAATAAAAAACCTGCTCCACAAAAACTTCTTCGGGCAGACGTACCTAATGGATTACTCAACTACACCTGAAACCTAGGTCCAGCAACCGAGACTTCGCTACTTGTTTTATGTTCCAGACTACGAAGTTCTTCGATGTAAGGACTGGCTTCCACTATCTGTTTTTGTTGATCCTTTGGATGACTATGTGGCTATGTGACATTTTTCCGTCCATGAAAAACAATAAGCTATACTTCGCTATCGTTGTTGTTAACAAGGACGACATAACCCCTAAATAGTAGCAAATGGATTTTATTTTTATAACATAGTGCACCTTGAAGACAAACTTCTTTCCTAAGCAGAGTTGCCTCAGATACTCATTGTTGAACAATGTAAATGCTTCGTTGACGCCACCTTTTTGGTCAACCTAGGCGCCATAAGGTAGAACAGATTAATGGTTCTTTCGGGTTGAATTCTAATTTTGTTAGAGTTGAGTGCCATGATGACAAGGGTATCTCTTGAAGTAATAGCCTATTTTTCCAATGAATCATCATGTTGTCCTAGCCACCGAAACAACTCAAACAATCTCGATATCATTTTCTTACGATCAAAATTAGAGTTTTCTATTTTTCTTTATGCATGCATTGCTTGAGTTAGAGTGAGGGATACAAAGGGCCAGAGGGAACTATAATTTATATCTTCATATGGAAAATGGGGAGTGAAACCCAATTAAGGACGTCATTCCTTTATTGATCATAGCTAGATTCGAGTCACTAATAATTTTTAATAAAATATTTCTTCACCATTTTGAGATGATTCCCCACCGCTACTCTTTCTTTACAAGGAGACACTACACACAAATTTTTTACGGTCAACTCAACAAGTATCCCCCCCCCCCCCCCCCCCCCAACCTGCTCGTTTGCATGTTTCCGCACATCATTTAAAAATACTAATCTAAAATCTATTGCATCTCATTAGCCAACCTTCCATGTGGAAAATACTCTAATTGAACACTCCGCAATGAATCAGGCGTGTCTTAAGTCATTTCTAACCTACGCGTTCATAATGAGGCCATTTTTCATCTATATGAGGATTTGCCATTTTCTAACACTAAATGCTAGAAAGATTGACTCTCTGCTTTAGTAGCAGACTACTAGATGCAAGAGCATCATCAACCACAATGATGTAGTCCCCATTCACAACCTCCATAACCTTTTATGTGAATTCTTGCCATGAATTAGCTTCGACCTGTAGTTAAGGGTACATATATAGATTTTCAAATGCTCAACTTGCTAATTCAAAGCGTCAATCTCTACAGCCTTGAATTGTTCTGTATCTTCCTCCGATCCATCATGTTTGCACCTTATTGGACATATTTTGCATAACCATTCTCCATAAGTTTCAGCCGTAAGTCCTTATCTGATCTTCATCTGGATAATACATCGACCCAATTAAATTGCTAAACTTATCGCCATGCACCTTGTAAAACAAGGTTTACATTCTTGTCCACCACACGAGATTCTATAAAGAATTTAGATTCCAATGTAAACGATTCAACAGCTTAAACAATGTTGGTTGTTCTATGGCTCTTTTCCATGGAGGAGACCCTAGTTCCTGCAATGAATACATGGACAAATAAAAACTCTGAAAGTAAATAAATTCCCACTCTGCTGCAATCACAAACCTACTCCACAGAAGCTTTTATGAGCATACCCTTATTTTCTATCAAAAAGCTCTTTGCATCAAAGTTGTTGCTTAAAGGTATATACCTAATATGGATTCCTCAACTGCACCTGGAACCCAAGTCCAGCAATCAAGACCTTCACTATTTGCTTTTTGTCCCAGACTACGCAATTCTTCAAGCAAAGCCTAGCTTCTACAATCTGTTTCTATTGACCTTGTGGCTGACTATGTGGCTCCATGACATTTTCCTATCCATGAGAAACAACAAACTATGCTACATTATTGTTATTGTTAACATTGACGACATAACCCTTAAATACTAGCCGATGAAATTTATTTTTATAACACAGTCCACCTTGATGACAAGCTCTTTGCCTAAGCAGAGCTGCCTCATATACTCTCTGTTGAATAATGCGAAGGCTTCATTGACGCCACCTTTTTGGCTAGTCTTAGCGCCATAAGCGAATACAGAGTGATGGTTTCTTTCGGGTTGAATTCTAGTTTTGTTAAAGTTGAGTGTCATGATGACAAGGGTATCCTCTGAAATAACAACCTATATGTTTCATTTGAGCCAACATGTTAGTGTAGTTACCGAAACTAATCAAACAATCTCGATATCGTTTTCTTCCGATCAAAACCAAAGTTCTCTTTAA
Organism: Fragaria vesca subsp. vesca; assembly: GCF_000184155.1. Lineage (NCBI taxonomy): Eukaryota > Viridiplantae > Streptophyta > Magnoliopsida > Rosales > Rosaceae > Fragaria > Fragaria vesca. Next base: position 7,439,028 of record NC_020494.1, read on the forward strand.
TTTCTTATACATTGTTTGCGTTTGAGTGAGGAATTTCTAGAAGAAAAGAGGGAACTATAATTCCTATCTTGGTATGAAAAAAGGGAAGCAAAACCAAATTAAGGACGTTCTTTCTTTCCTAATCATTGTTGGGTTCGAACACTGATCATTTTCAATAAAATATTTCTTCACCATTTTGAGATGATTCTCCACAGTTAGTCTTTTTTTACAAGGTACGTAACACTACACACACTTTTTTTTACGGTCGATTGTTGTCTTAGTTCCAGCTTTGGGCATGCTGGAATTGCAAATGGGCGAAGAGATTGATTGAATATTGTCAGACGTTGGTTGACGTCATACGAACAAGTAAGGTCCACTAGTTTCTTTACAAGTTAGCCTTTGAGGGCGAGATGATTGTAGCGATGTGGTGGGAGTAAGGTCGTCCACTAGAATCAGCGGTGACTACAAACGGGTTGAAGTATGGGTGCCTAACTTCTTGGGTACCCATAACAGAAAGGCATGGGCTCATGGCCTTGAAGTTATTTTTTTTATCTTGGTTTAGGCTTATGTAGTATTATCTTTGGGTCAGATATAATCTCTCACATTCTTTGTTGTGCAGTTTTGTAAGGTATCCTCTAAGTCTTTGAATTAGTTGAGGAAATGCTTGGTTTCGGTTCAGTTCCTTCTCTACCATCGTCAGAAAATCGTCCTTGGGTTTCTTTGGTTCAATTCCATACTAGCTGCAAGTTTATTTTTATTTTTATTTTTTATAAAATGGTTCTATTCTATTGATAAAAAAACAATTGTACAATGAGCCCTCTCACACAAGCTAATTAAGGGATCTTGACATTCGCAGTCGTTGCCTACACATGTAACCATGACTCTTATTATAGAAGACTACCCCTTGATCATATATATATATAGAAGCTACAAAATGTAACCCAACAATAAATCTGTTTAGAGACCCTTATGGTGTACATTAACAGTGGTACAATTGGGTTAAACATGTAATGACTTTATAATCAAGTAAACAGTTCTGAACCGCACTCCATTCTCTTAAAATGAAGGCATTATTAGAAAAGTAAAGCAAGGAAATAAAGAATTAGGCCAAGAGCAACCTTAGTCCTAAATAGCAGCCCAAAAATGCCCAACTCGTTGACCCAAGCCCTGATGCATCTCCCTTTGTTGTTGTCCCCTCCGACCACGGGATCCACCATGAACCAATGTCTCTCTGATCCTGTCAAGATCCTCACGCCATGAGAAATCCAATACATCTCCATGACGCTAAAACCACCGAGCCCACATCGGAGATCTTCGCCCTTCCGCCAAGAAGCTCCAAGGCCCTCGCCGTCATAGAATTAGTGAGTTCATGATGAGTGTCCTGCCTCTATAGCCGCCACCCACCCTTCCTTGAGATGCCATCTCAAAACATGTTGCCAAATCATCTGCCAAAACCACGAGTGAACCGCATCCATGATCCCTAAAACCCAATATTATTCCAACACCCGTCGGCATCAATCCCACGTTGAGCATGTACATCGTCGACGAGCATCAAACTCGAAACCTTAGACCAGATGTTGGGGAGCTGTTCAGATTTTTCTAAAGCTCTCAGAGTTGAAGGAACCTAGCTCATCCCTCACTCAGTCGCATGTTAGGTAGCCTATATATAATTGAAATTTGTTTAGTTCTTCTGGTTTGAAGTCGACATCTGTTTAGTTATTGTGGTTTTATTTTAATCTGGATAGTTTTTAAAGTCATGATTTTTCATCCAAATAGTCCTTATTAGGGCTGGGCATAAGGCCCGTAGCAGGAAAAAAACCCTACAAACCGACCCGAACCGGCTGGGCCGGGCCGGGCTTTTTTCCGGTCCGATTATAAAAAATGTTCATTTTGGGCCGGTCCTTGACTATGCCGGTCCGGGCCCGGGCTCTGATTTTTTAACAGCATTTGAGCCCGAAAGTCCAAACTATAGTTATGTTGTGCCACTTAGCCCATTATGGGCTAGTTTTTCAAGCCCAGCTAGAGTATGTTTCAAGTTGCAATTATACAAACAACCACATGAGATTATCACCATCTTGTAAAACCTTATCTTTCTACTCTTATAGAGCAACTCGTCCTCTTCTCAACTATCACTTTCTCAATTTCTCTTCTCTCTTTCTAAACACATAGACGCATATGGAAACAAGTTTGATCGGCATAGATCAATCGATGAAGAAGCTTCCTCTTTATTCTTCTCTCTTCTCTCTTTCTCTCGTTCTTAAACAAGGCCGACAAAGATCAATCGTTGAGAAGCTTTCTCTCCAAATTTGAAGAAAAAAGCAGGATCTAACCGATCTGTCACTGAAAATTGTGGGTTTTGTACAACAAATTTCTTTTTCTGGGAAATATAAAAATTGGGTCCTATGTTTTCTCTTTCTAATTTGTTTGTTCTGGGGTTTTGCCCAGTTACTCAAAAGTTCTAGATTTGGTTGATATTGTAATGTGGTCTGTGTGATTAGTTTGCAGTTAACACTACTAAGCAAATTGGGAGGAAATTGAGAAAGGACAAAGGAGAATACAGGTTTCCAGGTTACTGAGAAGGGAGCAAATATTTCACTGAAAACAAGCCCGAAGGCCCGGCAAGACCGGCCGGTTCTTGTCTGTCCAGGCTTTCTCCGGTTTTAGAAATTTTCAGTGCAGAGACCGGCCCGTTTGACTAGTGATCGGTCCGGGCCCGGTCCTTGAAAAATTAGTGCCGGTCTGGGACCATGCCCAGCCCTAGTCCTTATGGTTTTATTTTAATCTAAATAGTCCTTAAAGTCATGATTTTTCATCCAAATAATCCGGTTATAAATCACTTCCCAATTGGTTATCGTCCGATATTTTGGAAATTTCCCGAGATTTCGGCGAAATCCCCGAAATATCACGATATTATGATTGGTGACAGAGACCCACCTTCAATTATCTATCCGCACGTCATCAGTTTCTTGACTTTGACCCGAAATTCACCCATAAAAACCCCCACATTGAGAAGCCAGTGGGATTCGAACCTAGCTTGGCACGTTTCCAGCTTATTGACTTAGCCAACCGTGCTATGTTCACAAGTTATTAATGTATACATTATTATGTTATATAAACGTTTAAAAACTTGGTAGAAATCAATAATTAACTTACTCTCAATAGTACTAAGGGACCCTAGTACTAATGTATTATGTAATATACTTGCTTATAGAGTAAATAATTGATCAAATAAACATATCATAAAGTTTTACATGGAGTATGTTGTTATGCAAATTCCAATAGTTTCCGTCGAATTTTCGTCCATATCGGTACTTTCTAAAATTTCTGAAATTTCCTTCAAAATTTCCATTTTTCAGATTGTCGATATATCCATAATCATCGATATTTTCTTTCTTGTTAATGCCACTTTGAAAAAGGAAAAAAAAAAAAAAAAAAAAAA
>NC_020494.1:7442465-7454148 GCF_000184155.1 Fragaria vesca subsp. vesca
TTTTTTATTTTTTATTTTTTTATAATTCTCTGTATGAAAGTTTTTCTATGTTAAGAATGTGCCACACACATTAAGGTGGTTATATATATCCCTTTCAGAAAAAAAAAGAAGAAGTTTTAAATCCATAGTATGATTTAGATCAATAGTCTAAGATCCCGTGAATATGGAAAACAAGATTTCTGACAACAAACACCAACTAAGATATAATTAAGATTTGTAATGACAAACGCCAACTAAAATATATGAACTTAGAAAGAATCGTTTGGAGTAATTTTAAAGTTTCCATAGCTATTCAAAGCAATTTATTTCTAGTGATTTAGTTATGAAATCTCAATCAAATTATATCCTCAATAATAACCATATATGGAATATCATATCAAAATAATGATGTCACTTCCTTTATATGTGTTTGTAAACATAGCATTATACTTTCACAGGCATTTCTTTCTCTAAAAACTTATGGGAAAGTGGTTAGAGTTGTTTTGATCCTACAAATAAACCTTTCAAAAAAATATTTTCATTAAAATAAAGGTATTATCAAAGTTGTAAAGATGTTGTTCCAACTAGCATGACTTGACGACACATTTAATAAAATAATGTAATTCTATATTACCGCTCTTTGTGTTACTGACTCGAGCAATACTTCTCCAAGCACGAACATATGAGGCCAATAGGATATTACGGATACGACTAAAATAATTTCTATTAAATAGGTGAATATGATTATATGAGTAGCTTATAACTATATCATCATTTCTCGGTTTTCATTATCTATTTAATGAATTTAGCTAGAATTAAAATCCAATCGCTGCTCGATTCTAATTTCCTTACCCATAATAATCAGGTGGAAAATCATCATTGCAAATTTATCCCAGAAATAAATGTGGCAAATCTTTTATTTCTATTTGGGTCTGGTAAATCCAAAATTAACCACAAGAACCTAAAACCCATTCGTGATTACTGATCCTTAATTTTAATTATCCATAAATTATCCACAATGAAACCATGTCCGTACTAAAAGTGGCGCACACACTTGTTCAATCCCATCCCGCTTTGACCCACCCAGAGAATAAGAAGCAGCAGCAGTGACGTAGAAAAATCGCAACACCCCTGTCAATTTAGCCCTTCATCACAAACATCCATATCATTCCTTCTCCCCCATTGGTTTCACTGCTTCTCTCTTTGAATTGAATCCACAATCCAAGACCCTTTTGGTTCTCATCGTAATCGGAGGCTCGGCAAATCGGTAAGGATATGATTGTAAATTTGGGTGCTTGATTTCGATTTGTCTATGTCTTTATGGTTTGAATTGAAATGATTTTGGGTTTTTTTTAAGGGGTGTGAAAGTTTGGGGCTTTATCCGAAAACGACGACGGATCAGGCGGCGGAGACGAGGGCGGAGCCGGACTGTATGGTAGGTCCGGTGGTGGAGGCGAGAAGGGGTGGACATGACTGTATGGTTGGGTTGGAGTGCTTTTTGGACATCGTCAGGGCTCTTGGGATGGGCTCGTGCCTCTCCGTCACCGGTGACAGCGCCGCCGGCTACGGCCGGGTTTCGTCATCCGCGCCGAGCAGCAAGAGGAGGAGGAGGTTGACCGGGAACTCGTCGTCTCCGGCGGGGGCCACGTCGCCGGTCTCGTCGGCGACGAGTTCCATGGAGATGTGGCTGCATAGGGTTCCGGGGAGGTTGTTCCTTAATGGCTTCTCTGATGTGGCTTCCCTGTTCAGCAAGCAAGGGAAGAAGGGTGTCAATCAGGATGCTATGATTGCTTGGGAGGTGAATTCTGAGAATTACATGTGTATGTTTGTATAATTTGTATAGTTTGTTTGTGTGTATCTGTAATTTGAGCTAACTAGGCAGGTTTTGTGGAAAATTTACAGAATTTCGGCTCGAAAGAAGACACAATATTTTGTGGTGTTTTTGATGGGCATGGTCCTAGTGGTCATATGGTGGCGAAGAAGGTGAGGGATTCTCTACCTTTGAAGGTCAGCTCGCAGTGGGTGTTGAACACCACGGATGCTAACCGCGCCGGTGCATCTGAGGAGAATAAGGATAGCCATGGTGAATTTTTTGCCACGTTGAAAGATTCATTTTTGAAGGCTTTCAAAGTCATGGACAAGGAACTTAAGTTGCATCCTCGTATTGATTGCTACTGCAGTGGGACAACTGCGGTTACCATGGTCAAGCAGGTACTTTTTTGTTAAGTTAGCTACATTTAGGATGCACCATGCCTATGAGTTTTCATTTTTACACGTGTGTTGTTTTGGCCTGTAGGGTCAGGATCTTGTTATTGCAAATATTGGGGACTCTAGAGCTGTGTTAGGCACAAGAGATGAAGAGGGTTCTCTCGTTGCAGTTCAGTTGACTGTAGACTTGAAGCCAAATCTTCCTAGTAAGTTACTTGGCTCTTAATTTGGTTAAGAGTGGGAATGTTTATTTTCTTCATGTTGGTATTAAAGAACGTTGCATTTGATTACCCATTTTTGCATAGATTAATGCATGCTTAGGCTTGCTTCATTTTAGACTTCTAAGGTTTTAATTTGGAACCCTTGAAGATTTCAATCTTGAAAGTTTTAAATTCATGAGTACTGACGCTCATTGATGGATTGTTTGACTTCTTTTGGTAACTTCTTGCTACTGATAGACATTATACAAACTGAGATAGCTCTCACTAATAGGCCAAAACATAATGTAGGCGTTAGTTAGCAGCTAGGATTGCATAGTAGGAGTCTGTAAATATGATGTTTCGTAGAGTGAACAAAACCTGTATAATCAAGATTTTTCCTACAAGTCTCTATCTTCAGTGAATATGTAGAAGGTTTTGCCTTCAAGTGGATCTGTCAGATGCAGATGATATTATCTCGAAATATTATATTTTCAATATTTCTTGATGTTTTGCATGCATTTTTTTATAACCTCAGGGATAAAAAAGAATCATACAGTTTTCTATTGACTTTGGGATATATAGATGCTTGGAAAACTTTAAATATGCCTACAAATAACACTGACCTATGCATATGTGAAGGAAGGAGCAAACACTGATTTTAGTGTTATAGTAGCTGATGTTGGGTCAATACACTGCCCTTGATTTGCTGTGACATGATTAATCTATCTCATAGGTTTAGGATTTGTGGACCATAGTATTGTAATGTTAACTTTTACTTATTAATACACTTCTTTTGCCTCCATCTAGGGGAAGCCGAGAGGATCACCTTACGTAAAGGTCGAGTATTTGCTCTCCACAATGAGCCTGATGTCTCTCGAGTTTGGTTGCCTAACAGTAACTCACCTGGGCTTGCTATGGCCCGGGCTTTTGGAGATTTCTGCCTAAAGGATTATGGTTTAATCTCTGTCCCTGATATTTCTTACCGTCGCCTCACTGACAAGGATGAGTTTGTAGTATTGGCTACAGATGGGGTAAGACATCCATCTGCATATATAATATTTACCTACAGCTTATTCATTACATCATTATTTTGTACCTGCATATTTGGCTGGTGTATGATCTTCATTGCAAACTATGAAGGTATGAGTATATTTTGTGAGTAAATAAATCTAAACTAAAGTTGGGTAAAAGGGTGATCATTAGTTTATAAGGGTAGCAATGCAGACTAAAGCTATAACCAAGAATAACCCACTAACCAAAAGCACCTGCCAAAATATATATGACAAGGAAAACAAATAAAAACCTTAATCGAGAGACCTCTCTAACAGAATCTACAGCCACCTTGGTTGAGCAAGCGACAACCCTGAAGTTCCAATCTTCATTCAATGAGGCATGGCTACAATCAGCAAGCCTCGACGAAAGTCCACCCCTTAATTACTTGATGAGTTATATAGAGAGAACAGTCATATTATAATTGCATTCATGGACATCATGTTATAGAGAGGACATACATCTCACCTCTGTCCTCCTCCTCCTAAGGGTAGCTTAGTAATCGATTCAGCCCCACTTAATGGGGTCTCATCTAATAGAATAGGATGATACAAGGGAATGGAGTTATTGACATCCATTTGATCACTTGATTTAGCAGGGGATCCTGCCACTCGTCTACTTGAAAACAGTACCCAGCACAGTTATTATTATCTTATTGATAACTCTAGGATTGCATTTGAGCATGATGGTACCTCGCCATCTTGGGTATGCCTGGTATTCCTACCATACAGAAGTGTTTCTGGTATCACCGACAACATGCTGAGTGAAGGCTCTTACTATTTTGAGATGGTTTTCATAAGATGACCTTGCCTCTTGAGCAATGGTTGCTAAACCTGAGGAGAATGAATTTTATATAGCTCCTAAGTCAGACTCTCCAGAATTCACGTAGCTTATATGTTTATCATCATCTTCTTTCACAATTGCCTAACTACAAACCTTCTTCGGAAATGAAGATATTTGATCCCTTTTTATCTTAGGAATGCAAACATTTCCTTACAATCTCAGGTCCTTGGCATTCTTGCATCCTTGCCTTAGTTCTTTTTTGGTTGGGAAGAAGCCTGTCAACTTTTGAATCTTGGATTGGAATAGACATGCTGTGAACGTTAATCCATAAGTGGAGTCAACAGTTAAAATATAAGATTGGGACTTTTTGCTACTTCAATTTCATTAGATCAAGCTGAGTTCCAGCTTTGGGGCCTCGGGTGACATACTGTTCTGGTATTTACTGAGGAGCTCTTAAACTAGGGGAATAGGAACCTGAATTATACTCTCAGAAAGAAAGAAAAAAGGCACTATGATTAGGCGGACGAGGCTGCATTTCTAATCGATTGTAAAAGAAACACAACATTGAAGTTTGTTGCAGGTATTGGGGTTATGTGGATAGTAGTCATGGAGACAAATGAATGGTCAATCTGGATGTTATGGTGGAAATGGCTCCTGTTTAATGTTGAATGGCTTTATCCAAAATTTGTGTCTTAGCAAATAGCAATAGCTTAGAGCAAGAGATTTCTGAAATCATTACCTTTGAGTGGTTGGCAACCTTTGAACCAAAGACACTGTCCTGGTATTTGTTTGTAAGAGTTGTTTTCGAACTCCAGATAGTTGCTGGAAATACCATGGACATCTTTTGGGCACTAATCAAATTTTCTGTATTTCTACCATCAATGTTAATTGCAGTTCTTCAAAGGAATATAAGAAGTTTAAAATACTTTTTTGAAATAGAGATATAACTCTTGATGCAATTATTATTATCATGTTTTCTTCAGAATTCAATTGATACAAAGATAACTCTTGATTCAATAATTATCTGTGTTGGTCTTGTGAATGGATGAACTAAGAAGAAGACATGTGCTATATTCAACGGAAACTTGGATGTGCTTATTTTTATTTTATTTTGTACACCTGGTTTATTTTTATTTAGGAGGCAATTCTATCCTGTACTTGCAGATATGGGATGTTCTCTCAAACAAAGAAGTTGTGGAGATAGTAGCAGCAAGCCCACGACCATCTGCTGCTCGAGCCCTGGTGGAGTTGGCCAATCGAGCTTGGAAATTTAAATACCCATATGCCAAGACTGATGACTGTGCCGTTGTTTGCCTCTTCCTTACTTCTGGTGCTTCAGTCAATACTTCCCTTACCACCCCAGAGGGGAAAGTGAACTCGTTAGAAGTAGTTGACGTTGGTGGTGACAGCTTAATTGTTTGAGGAACTTCAGAAATACTATGTGAAAAATTGGCTATGAGGATGGGAGTTGGTACAAGAGCATCAGTTGCATGCTTTACTTTTTGACGTGGTACACTCACCTATTCCTGAGCCTTCTTGATTTGAGCAGTAGCAAGATTTTATTAGCTCTGTTCTTATTGTGTATATTTCTCGTCATTCTTTCAACCATTTATTGATTTTTTTTAGTTTTTGGTTCTTCCAAAATCCTGGAAAAAGATAAAGGGTGTATTTAGATTGGTTTGAAAGGGAGCCTTGGAACTCATCCCCTTCCATGTCTGGTGCTATTTCTTCTCTAGTGTTGTGGTCTCTTCTTTTTGGTCTTTTTCATATTGTAAATACAATCTTCAAGCTTTCTAGTACATTACAAAGGCTACTGTGGTTTTGTGCATCCTGTTGTGAATCTCTTTATGTTTAAGGCCTTTTGTTTTTTACCAGTTGTCTTGCCTCTGTTTGAACTTCTAGCCCAATTTCTAAGGGTAAAATGGTTTTTGCATTCTAGTGGCTTATCCACTGACAATGATCACAGAGAAATGAACAATCACACGCAAATAAAACACGATGCCGAATTGAGATATTTGTGTTTGCTTTGGAGGATAACTGATTGTTTTGTGATATGACATCCATAAGAAAGCTGAACAAAACAGATCTGCCATTGTATGCTGATGATAGAAAAGACTTGTAGTACCCATTCTTGCACCTACTAAAGAGAGAATCTTTACCAACTCCTCCTCCTGGGAATGCACTTACCCCGTTCGTTCATGTCTTTCTTGAGTTGCTTCTCCGCTTCCCTGTCCTCAGTAGATTTGTGTTCACCATCTTATGTCACAGATATAGTCTATAAAATAGAGCACAAACCTTCTGCAGCGATATTTTAATTACATTCTCAGTGAGAACTTCAATTGTCGCAACACGATTTCTCCTAGAAGCCGGAAGAACCATCTGCACAATAAGAAGAACCAATTGAATCCCTAAGTCAAGGCACGGGTGTGGTTTTGGCCAAAGGGGCTCCAACAGGCAAGTTAGTGTTTTACTGAAGTAAGCAAATACCCATTGGCCAAGTCAGTGTTTTCTCAACTAAGCAATAGGCTAGTCGATAGTTTAGTGAACTTAACAAGAGTGGTGAAATAGAAGCTTACATATCAATCATGTTGCTCCCCTAAGGAGGTCTATAATATCTAAGCCAACCTCAGTAACCTTAACATGCTTCAACAAACACAATAATATATAATAAATTCTTTAGTTTAGCTTTAGTAGATGTCTCAAATGCTGGTTTGTTTATGACGATGGCGTTTAGCATGTTCAGAATTCATAGGGGTTTCTTAATAGGATGCCTCGTATGCTTTTGGTTTGGAATGGCAATGGCAATGGCAATTCTAAGAGGGTGCTTTTCTTCACCACTTGGTTGGTGGAGGATTTTGGGAATGGATGTATCCTTGGAATTCAATTTAGGGGTCGTTGGTGTGTGCTTATCAAAGTTTTCCTTAGTTGGATGGTTTTCAATGTAAACTTTATATGAACCTCACTCACTGCATTGGTTCAATGGATTAGTTTTTTTTTTTTTTTTCGGTCTACAGGTTCTATGGATGCTTACCAAGTACAAGTTCCATGGCATATACTTCGACTATGTTATGCCTCTGATATGTTTGCTCAAGTTCTTCAATTGTAATTCAAATTGTAGCTATGCAAAGGTTCATCAGCAACAATTTCATACCATCTATTAGGAGCCACATACAACATCCTTGTGCCTAAACGGACCTTTGGGTTCTCAACATGCAGAGGAACCAAAATGTTCTCACATTACAGTACAAAATTTATGTACAAATTACTCTCCAGCATCCGTATATGTTCCTGTAATATCTATGCCTACCAATGGAGCCCAAAACTGGCTGCTTGCATAAGGGGGTGTGCGAAGTATGTGCCTAACGTCAATGCAGTGATCACAAAATAAGGCAACCGAATAAATTCCTTGTAGTAATCTTTTGGCAACTTTTGACGGCCATCAATAATGGCAGCAAAAGGTAAAATACTTGTTCGCTTCTTCACAACTTCAAAGTTTTCCCCATATCTTATAGCCAATCTCCGGTCACCATTCCAAGCACCAAATAGGTGATGCCCAATTAAACCAATAGAAGCTGCCACTGTCACCGAGTTTCCGATCCAAATTGTGTGAGCCAAGCACCAAACCACCTGCCCTACAAGCTACAACAAATACAAATACATTTTCAAATTTTCTTATCTAACAACTCTGTATAGAAAATCTTATGCCAGACTGCAAACATATAATCAAATACAGATGCTTGTAACATCATATTGGTAATTATGCCAATAGCCACCACATTATGAAAGTGGAAAACATAAATAGTAGTTTCATTTTTACAGGTTTATCCAATGTCCCAAAGATCTCTGCACGCAATAGTAACACAGCCCAGTGATTTTGGAAAATCCAATGCATAACATTTCAAGTTATTCAAGGTCCTAACATTATTTGTACAATTGGTTTTATGAATATGACTTCAAGTTAATTGTAGTCAACCTAGATCAGTGGAACCAACAAAAGTCTCAAAAATGACCATATTAAGTAAACAAATTTGTTACCTGTGGATGCCTGGTGATTCTCATAATCCCAGTTTCCCAAAGATGCATTTTGGGCTTGTCAACAGCTGCTACCTCTAGTAGATTGAAAGTCGATGGATAAAGAAAGAAGAACGAAACAAAATTAGACAACCACACCAATTCATGTACACCAAATACATCCTTCAGCTGCCATAACTGTACTCCATCATATCTGTGGTTAATGAAATATACCTGAATCACAAACCATTAAAGTCAAGAAACTAAATTTGGATAAATTTTTCTTTACTGTCAGACAATAATTCAAACATATGGTAATAAAGAATTAGCCTAGCTAGAAAGAAAGAAGAATAATCTACTTGAAGAGCGAATACTCACAACAGTACTAACAGCCAATGGTAAAGATGTCCCTGCAAACAAAACGCGGAAAGCACGTTCTCCAATAAGCTTCTCACCAGTGTCTCGTAGGCTAGCCAAACCACTATGGACTATGGCAAATATGAGAATCAGGAGCAACATTACAACCTGCAGTAGAAGGGTATAAAATTTCAAACCTCAGCTTTGTAACTACACCTCATAGAATTTGACATCTCTTCCCTAGAAATAAGTTATATAACCATGAAAAGAAAGAAAGACATTGCCGCCTAAACCTTTCATTGAACAACCAGAATGTTGGTAATCCATGAATCTAAAAGGAAATCTGAATTAATCCAATGGGGTTGGTCTAGTGGAAGCACCCTACCCTAGAAGTGGGGCAGATGTGCAGAGGTTCTCCTGGTAATATCTCTGGTTCGAACCCCAGAAAAAAAATCCTTTGGCAGAGGGGTCATACCTAACTTGCTCCCAGTCTCGAAGTGGTAGCTCACTCAGCCACCATTTTATGTTCTCTCTCTTTTAGGGGGCTGTAAGTGTACACGTCCAAGAAACCGGAAACCATGAGAAAAGAAATGAAAGAGAACGCAACACCCTTGAGCAATTTTGTTGCACACCTTATCAAAACTTGTCTACAAGCTCGACAACAGCTCTTGTTCCAAGCTTCAACCAAGGAAGTTTCTCTTTCTGCTCTACTTTTCAGAAGACAAGGTTAACCCAAATGTAGACCCAAATAACAAACAGGTTAACCTAAATGCACTGTGCAATTGCTCTCTATGGCCCCCGTTACCCCCATCATTACCAGCACTACATAAACCAATTCCGGAGGATCGGCTTAATCAGAACTCACTCATTTATAAGTTCAAACAACATACCCTTTACAAACCCATCTAAACATTCAATCCACATCCGCTTTCCCTCACTTCCACTCTTACAGTTAAAATCTAAGGTTGTAAAGGGAAATTGTAGTCTAGGCGCATTGAGTATCATTCCTTAGATAGGTCCATTAACAGATAAATCCAACATTAGCAAAAACATTGACTACTTCCCTAAACATAACGAGAGAATGTTAAAGATGATTTCACCTCAGGGCTATCCGAAAGCTCGGAAACCGCTTCGATGAAGGGCTTCCCAAACCCGGTGGAATTATCAATCCAAGCCACGTTGAGCACAAACAACACAGTCCCGAGAATCGCAGTGAAATAAAGCCAGGAAGACAGCTTCTGCTTCGACAGCAGAAACTCCGCCGAGTCCTCGCCCACAACCGCCTGCTCCTCCTCCTTATCAGCATCTCTGATGGTCGTGTAGGCTCGAAACCTCCTCAAGAGTAGAATCTGATTGGAAGCTGTGTTGGGTCTCAGCAACGCTGAACGAGTGAGGGTCACTTTAGGGAGTTTTTGGGAAGTGGGAAATGAGGAGAAGAGGTGTTTGGTATTTGGGTTTTGGGTTTGGCGAGGGAGGGAAGAGAAGAGGGTTGAGAGGACAAGGGTGGAGGAGGAGGAAGCCATTGTTGAGGAAATGAAGGAACCCAATAGGTATATGGTTGGGGGGGAGTAAGAATGATACATGCAACAAGTGTGAAAGAGGGTTTTGAGGAGTATCTGAAACAAGTTATGCTCTCTGCTGGAGGGTTTGGACTCTACTTCGGAGATGATGGAGAGAGCACTTGTTTCAGGGAGTATAGGATAATTTTCTCTGTTTGAACGGCTGCGTCCAAATTCACTGACGTGGGCCAAATAAGTCTCGACACTTGTTTTCTTTGTTTTTTGTTTTTTTGAATAAAGGGCAGCGGCTGCGAAGTCTTGATTAATGAAACTACTGAATACAACGGTTGCCAAGTCTTAATTAATAAAACTACTGAATACAAGAGGAATATTAAGCCTAAACACCTGATTACAAAAGCATGAAATACTATCAGAAATCTCTACACTAGATATGTACTCAGACATGCACCAATTAGCAAAGAATGACCATTTCATTTGTTTTTACATTACAGTGACATAATGGAAAGATCGATTGACATGTAACCCGCTACATATCTTGATGTCTAATATACCAGCTCTCCAATTATGTTGCCGTCGGAAGATAGATCCGACGACATTCAGCTTCACCCTACCACTAGGCAGCAACGACCATTTGACGAAGCAAGGAACTTGCTGCCTACCTAGAGCAAACAAGGCACTAGGGCACACACAGACACGAATCCTGACTTGCACTACACAACTAGTGTAGGGACTTATAGCTCGCAAAAAGTGTGATCAAACTAAAAAAACAATAAATAATTAAAAACTAATAAATTAGCAAAACATAAAATAAGAAACATATGAGCCCAAATTGGGTCTAAACCAAGGGCCCAATCCCTATTTTTAACCCTAGAAAGAAGGAGATCGCCTGCTGCCGTTAGAGTTTGGTTCGTCCTTACCATTGCCACCAGCGCTGGAATCCATCAAGTGCCGCCCATCCGTCAGCATCCATGGTCCTCCACAATTGCGCAACCATGAAAGTTCACAAACGCTATCGAACAACATCTTTTCCTGATAATGTTTAATAATCCCGATCCAAATCAAAGCCGTTTGTGCGAAGTTGCGCCATGTAGCCATCGGCACAACACTCCCAAGCAGCGTCTGAACCTGCACCACGAATCCACCCCACCACCTAGGCCAACAACAAACATCCCACACCCCGAAAGCCGCTGCTCTCTTCTCTTTCTTCACCACAAAACCCTCCATTGAGAAGCTCCTCGATCTCGGCTGTGACAACGATCAGGACACGGCTTCACTCTAGACCTGCACGGGGCCAACAATGGCCTGTTCGACGACGGCGACAGGGCACGCTACCGGACTAGCAGAAAACCTGTCACATCCCGACCCTTATATTTTTACCTTATTTATTAGCGTGATTATAATAAGAATTTTACCGTCTCCGTCATTGAGTAAATAGTTTAATTGGTCCCTAGAGGGGTTTCGGGGACGATTATGTGCGGAGGATTATTCGTATGAGGAAAATACGACGACGGTAAAAATAGTAAATTTTAGCTAGTAAAAGGTAATTTTTATTCGGGTATTATTTTTCGGGGTGTT
>NC_020494.1:7462228-7482284 GCF_000184155.1 Fragaria vesca subsp. vesca
CTGCATTCGATTTTCCTTAGAATTAATTTGGGGAAACATTAAATATTTTTATTTATTATTTTATTTTTGTCCACTCACTCTAACGTTATTAAATGTTTCCCCTGGGCCCTTCGTTTAAATTGCCCAGTCTGCAGAGTTCGGGTTGGATCTAGTAGGAGACGAGGCATAGTCACCCGCATTTCTGCCAGTTTTCGCCAGTAGGTTACCTGTTCAACCTACTCGTATTTTCTTGCTTCCGCTTGTGTTTAGTAGCTCTGAATACTTTAGAATTTTTGTATATTATGTGATGTTCAGAAGTGTAATATGAAATTTTCGAGTTAGGGTTGTCCATCTGCAAGGGAGATTTGCTTAATCTTTTCAGTAAATTTTCCTTGGAGGTGGTCCCCGCACGACTTACTTTGGGTTTCAGGGTGAAATTCGGGGTGGGTCGTGTCAAAACCTCTTACTTCGCTCTCTAGGATTTTTTTCCTAGTCTTTGTTCTATTCATGTCTCGACACTTGTTATTTGGAGTATCAAATTTGATAGATGCATAATATGCTACGTTTATAATGTATTTCCTACCTTATTTGGCTATGTTGTTTCTTTAATAATACCATTTCTGACACGTTTTGTGTTTATAGAGTCACGAAGAGTAATAATTGAGAAAAGAAGGGTAAAACACAAAAAATGAGAAGAATCCTAATTAAAGTATGATTCCCAGTCCAACTAGGAGGGAGAGAAATAATGACTCATTGTCGTGCACACAAATGAGAGAAACAAGGACTTAGAGTTGGATATGGATTTCCTTATGTGAGTTGTCAAGTAAATAAGGGAGTTATATATGTTTATCTTAATTCCTATTGGTTCAAACACAATGTTTTTCCTTGCTTGTAGGAGACTTGGCGTGCACATCAGAAGAAAGGAAGGAGAGACGGATTACAAATCTCCCTTTGAGAGAATTTGACGCAACAAAGAAGGAGAAGCATGTAATACCCCGTACCTAAAAGGTTACTGTTCGGGGTTATGAGTTATCGCGGATTTTTCTTTATTCGCGCTCGGAGATTTAAATAATGATTGCTCGAGTTTGTTTTCGAGTTTTTCTGAAAACGGTAAATAGTGGATTTAAAACTCCGAAGTCGTGGTACACGTTTATACGAGCTCCACAGGTATGCCCGGATTATTTTCCGGAGCGACGAGCTATGTTCTTTGAATTTATGAAGTCTACAGTAAATCTTTAATTATTGTTTCTTGTAACCGTTTTACCGTAAAAGACCCAAAAAGTTGACTTTTTGTTAAGTCAATAATTTGGGAAAACTTCCTTCATGGAAGTCGTAGAGGACGTTAATACGAGTTCGTGGACACATGGCACGCTCAAATCGGAGTTCGTATGAGAAAGTTATGGTCTAAAAATGGAAAGTTACTATTTCGATAAAGGGTATAAAAAGAGAGAGAGAGAGAGAGGTTCTAGAGGGGTCGGTTAAAACCGACCTAAGCAACAAATTAAAAGAAAAGGAAGGTTCGAGAGAGAGGGGAGGGAGGAGAAAAATCAGTTCAGACCCAGACCGGGTCATTCTCGACCCGAACAGAGTCAGCGGGTCAACCCGACTGATTCTCCGTTTTCCGGCGATGGCGAGGAGAAAGAATGGTAGCGGCAGCTTCCTCTCGTTCTCGTGGTCATGTCCATGCCCTTGATTTTTAAATAAGAAGTCTGAAGTGAGAGATTCGAAGTGGAGAAGGAGAGGCTGGGTTTGCTGGCGAGTCTCCGATTCCGGCAGCGTCGACGCCTCTCACTGGTATGGATAGCTTCATCTCGATCTCAGGAACCTTTCCATGTTCCTCGTTTTCGAAGAGAAGCTCGGAGGAGGGAGAATCGAATAGAAGAAGTTCTGGGATTTTTCCGGCGAGGGTTCGATGTTTTCTGGCGACCTCCGAGTTCGACTCAGGTATCAAAGGTGGTCTATTCTTCGAGCTCTACCTGTTTGTATAATTGAAATTGAGATTGGTTGGGATTTGAAGAAGTTGGGTTTTGGCAATGGAGGACCGCCGTGTGTGCTACTGTGCACTACGGCGTTGATGATGTTTTGGATTAGCTATCTTTGATATTGATAGAGGCTTTGGAATATAATTTCGTGGTTGGTTGTAATTGAATTTGAGATTGGATGAAGTGGGTGTTGGGGCAGTGTTGTTCGGTGACGGAAGTCGTGATTGATAGTTCTGGGTTTGGGTTATGTTTTGATTGAAATTGCAGGACATGATGTTGGTGTTGTCTATGCATGAAGTACAGAAATGGAGGAGTAGGGTATTGGAAGGTTAAGCTCAACAGTTGGGTTGTGGAGGAAGTTTGAAATTGCTGTACTGGATTCATTTATTTTGTTCCTTGTTAATTTGGTTAAGTTGTTGGTCAACAAGAAGAAGATGGGGTTGTGATGGTGAGTTCATTATATTGATGAAAGCATGGAGTTAAGGATTATGTGAAATTAGGAAGGGAGTATTCGGTGTTCACAATGGTGGTGGTAGTGATTATACTTAAATTTGGATTTAGTATAATGTTAGGAAAGTTGATGAGTGGTGGTTATGGGTGTCTATAGTAAAATCAGAGATAGGTTAGTAATTGAAGTGTTGATATGAGCAAGTCTAAAGGTGAATTGGAATGTGACGATGAATTTAATATGAGCGAGCATGATATATTAGGAAACCGTCGGAGAAAGTGAGAGGAAGTGTGGGATTGAGAACTTGGGTGTCCTTATCAATTTGAGGACTTACATCCACACAAATTCCAGATTCGATAAAGTTGTTATTGAAGGTGGAGAATTAGTATAAAATGATGAACTACGAGTGGCTTGATCCCTTTAAAAGGGTACGTAGGCAGACCGATCAAGTTTTGGGTGCAGCCGCAAATTAACAAAATAAATTTAGGTTCCAAACACAACAAACATTTTGTTTGTTTTGAGATCCTACCTCCGTTTCGATTTAGGTTTTCCTTAGTTACTTTATTCGTATATTCTTCTAACACCTGGGTCAGGGTGTTACATAGCAACCTTGCCATACAAGACCCTTGGAGACTAAGGAATGTATCCGGACATGATTTAAGCTATATTAGAAGCATTGTTACACAAGAAATTCTAGAGAGTTACATGGAGATAAACATCAGACTTTTGTGCAATTAATGAAGACCGTTGGATCAAGATTGAATCAAGGGCCAGGAGCAATTGAAGGATAAGGCGTTACCTCTATAAATAGGGAGCAATATGTAATTTTTCAATCATATCTTTTCACACCAAAATCAGTAAACAACGTTAGCCTTCGTTCTCCTTTTGACGCTCCTCTCCAGTCAAGAAACAATCTTAGCCGACATCTTTGTAGGACTTCTCCAAAAAGTCACCGAGAAGCATCAAGCATGATTGATCATTTGAACATCTTAAACTTCTTGAAGAAGTATAAAGTGTAACTCATGACTTGTTTATTTTGTTTTGTTGATAGTCTTTTTTTAATTTATTTATATTTTTTTATGGATTTTAAAGTTGGAATTGGTTGGTTGTTAAAAACATGAATATGTTAATTTTCAGAATAAATTCAATCATGTTTCGACTTGTTTGTGATAACATATGATCAGTTTTATGTCTTGTGATGTCATTCGATACATAGTTATGTTTGAATAAAAACTCTAGTTATGCAGGTTAGTGTTGTTAGGTTTCTTAATTTAATTCACCTAATAGTCTTAGTCAGAAATCCAAGTAGTAAAGGTTATGTTATAATAGCCGAGACTATGTGTTACATGTTAAACAATTTTCGTAAACTTGTTTTGCATGTTCAAATTCAGGACTTTATGACACTTAATGATTCATGTTTAGTGTAGACGGGTGCTCTTTAATATTGATCACAACCTTTACATGAAATATCTTAGGTTCTATCTTAAGAGATAAAGTAAGTATAGTTAAAGGGATGCGATGACCTATTTAGGCTTGCATTTCAAATTTGTTTTTGACTTGAAGCATGTTGTTGTGTGTTTGATTGTTTCTGAAATTGCTGGTTGATGAGTGTCGAAGATGATCACTTTTATATATTTTATGTTTTGCTTTACTTTTTATTAGGAATTTGGAACAAACAAACAAACCCCCCTCCCCCCAACCTCTTGTATCACGTGTATATTTGTAAATAAATTCTTGTGAATAATTGTATATTGATAATTACTAACTATTTTGACCATTGTTCGCACGAGAGCCTTTAGTACCCGGTTAGAATGATACCCCGCTTATTCTATATTATAATGTTAGGTTTTTAATTGAGAATGCCCCAGTTTCAGATGCCTATCAGAGCATATGCAGCGGTCTTCTTCCATCATGTCAAAAAACATGATATCTGCTAAACTGATGGTAAGAAACAATGCAGTGGGGGAAAATTTGAACCAGATGCATGGGTGGGACCCAAGTCCCACCATCAGAAAATCAGAGAGGCAAGCAACATTTGTATGCCGGTGTGATGGCTATCAATTGGCGGGACCCACGTACGTGGGCTCCTGCCAACAGCTTCGTTTTTTTTTTTGTTTTTTTTTTTTTTTAATCTGGCGCGTCTAATACACGCGCCTTTAAAAAAAAATTAAAAAAAAGCCAGACAGCTGCAGAGCCGTTGGCCATTCATGGGTTGCCAGGTGGCACCCTGTCTGGTGCAACGGCTCTTTCAGCTGCCCAATGGTAAAGTTTTTTTGTTTTTTTCTTACCCCGAAAATTGTAAAAAAACCCCAAAATTTTTTTCCTATAAATACCTCATTCTTTTCTTTACAATTTGCACCACTTTTCTCTTATCTCCTCTCATCTCCTTCCATCTTCCCTCACAATTCTTTTTAGTGTTCTTTGAAAATGGGTTCTAGTTGGCTTCTCTCCGAAGAGTTACAATTGTGTGTTTCTTGGGTACGACAATCCACTTGCAACATCACCGGCCGATATCAAAACAAAAACAATTTGTGGAAGAAAGTTCATGACGATTACGTCAAAAATTGGTGTGTCGATCCCGAAAATCCTCTAGCCGAGCCTCGTACGAAAGTTGCGCTCGAATCACATTTTCCGCGCTTGAAGAAATTGCTCAAGAAGTGGCATACATGTCTATACAAATCAAGAAACCGTGCGGCTAGCGGGACGAATTTGGTAGATGAGGTATGCCTAACCGTTTGTCTTCATGGATTAAATTTTTCCATTAATATATTTTTTGCTGTTTTGTCATTTTTTCTTCATGTAATTTTTTTGTTATTTCCATTAACATAGATTAAAGTTTGTAATTTTTTGTTGTTTAGGAAACTCAAGCTCAATCATTATATTTCAAAGATGTTAGCAAGAAATTTGACAAGAAAGAATGTTATGAAGCGGTGATAAATCATCCTTATTTCTTGACGGTTGTGAGTACTCCTCCATTTGAGCGGAATTTTCCAATTTCTCCTGAGCTCCATGACACGGATGGGCATGTTGACTTGGATGATGATGAAGGATTCACAACTCCCGCGTCCAACCAAAAGAGACCTCGTCCCTCAAGTCCGGTTAGGCCTATGGGAGTAAAGGCGGCCAAGGAAGCAAAGAAGAAGGGAAAAAAAGGTATGGCGGAGAAATCAGTAGTCTTTAGCTATTTTTCATAATATGCAATGTAATCAAAAAGCACTTATGGAGGCTAACATGCGAAGAGACGAGGAAACCCTTCGGTTGGCTAGGGAGAGCTTAGAACTTGAGAACCGAAAGGAAGCAAGGTTAGCCCGACGTGATGCTATGGCAGAGTTGCAAGAAGAAACCAAAATTATGACAATGGATACAAGCATCATGACCCCGAAAAGTGTGAAGTGGCACAAAAAGAGGAAATAGGATATCATGGCAAAAATGAATGAGAGTACTAGTACTAGTGATGATTATTATGTTCCCCTCTTTGATGAAGACTAATATTGTGTTCTTGTTATAATTTCAATTTTATGTTCCTCAATTTCAAGTTATTTTTATATAAAATAATTTTATGTTTTAATACTAGTAATTTTATGTTCCTCAATTTCAATACCAATTAAAATTACAATACCAAATAAAAATTACAATACCAATTAAAATTACAATACCAAATAAAACTCTACAACTTGATTATTGTTGGTTGACTTCCAATGCGCAATTGTGCTCCACTAAATCATTCTGAAGAATTGTGTGGATATAAGCTGACTCGAGGTGGTCAATACGGTCCCAAAATGCATGTTGGTTTCTTCCATTTCTTTCCACTGGTAAAAAAGGAATTCGAACCCCCTCATGATCTACTGGCCCATCATAAACTCTTGCTGCCAGTGGGTTCAATATATCTTCTTCTTCTGGCTCGACAAATTCTTCTTCTACAAATTCATCTTCTACAATCATGTTATGCAATATGATGCAAGTTATCATTATGCTTCTCAGTGTCGAACTCCTGTGCAACCGAGCTCCATGACGAAGGATTGCCCAACGGGATTGCAAGATGCCGAAACACCTCTCTACATCTTTACGGTATGCTTCTTGTTTCTTTGCAAATAGCTTTTGTGCTTGCGATTCAGGGTTTGGATTAGTTTTTACAAATGTGGAGTACTTAGGATAAATTCCGTCAGCAAGATAATAAGCATTGCTATATCTCTTACCGTTTGCGTGAAAAGTCACAGCCGGGCTGTTTCCAGCAATGAGCCCTTCAAAGACCGGTGATTGGTCGAGCAGGTTAATATCATTTTGAGCTCCTGACACACCAAAAAAAGAGTGCCATACCCACATGTCATGCGAGGCCACCGCCTCTAGAATAATAGTGGGACGACCCTTTCGGCCACTGTAAGCCCCATGCCACTCGGTTGGGCAGTTCTTCCACTCCTAATGCATGTAGTCAATGCTTCCGATCATACCTGGAAATCCCCGCTGATCAGCCCTAGCAAGAAGCCTTTGGAGGTCAGCCTTTGTTAGAGCCCGGAGATACTACGGACCAAAAATACCTACCACCTGTTGGCAAAACTTCTTCATGCACTCTAGTGTTGTTGATTCCCCCATCCTGCGTATCTCAGCACACTGATCAGCAGCTGCACCGTACGCCAACATTCAGAGGGCACCTGTCATCTTCTGTTGGGGCAGCAACCCTAGTTTTCCAGTGGCGTCTGCTTTTTGATGCCAATAAGGGTCGTGGTTACAGAGAGCCGTCATGATGCGGTTGAACAGATGGGTGTACATTCGGTACCTCAGACGAAATTCTTCCTCCCTAAAGATCGGACGCTCGATGAAGTAATCTGCCATGAGACTTGTTCCCCCAGCTACCCTATGTCTGGGGTGATTAGGAGAGCGACCAGGATGCGAACCGCATCCTTGTGGTTCATCTGAAGTATCAAGATGTACCATCATCATGGTCACGTTAGTCATCATGGCATCCATCGTCTCAGCGTCCTCTTGACTATGTTGTTGCCTCTGCTTCAACAATTTACGAAAAAAAACTCATCGTAATGATGAGGAAATGTGGCGAAGTAATTGAATGAATGTGTTTTTGAAGATTTGTAACTGAGTTGTGAAGATTGTGTGAGTAGAGAGGGTGATAAAGCTTATTTATGGTCAATTTCAGATGCCAAGAACTTGAAGTTTATGTTACGTGTTGAATCGTCATTTGTCGAAAATCCTATCGAAAATCCAATGACATTATTTGGCCGACAAACACACACGTGTCACTTTTTGGTTGATCGGAAATCCTATAACATTATTTGGGTGATCACAACATCTGACAATGCCACGTGTCGTTATATGATTGATTAACTATCATATATGAAATCCAAAAAATAAAAGATTAAATCGATGAATAGTGATTGCTAAATTGACGGAGCTGCACCGCTGCATAAAAACAAGCTCAGAAAAGCAATTTACAGTGAATAGTAATTGATGGAAGCAATTTAATTGATGGTTTGATGGTTTGATGGTTTGATGGAGTTGAATGGGTGCATATGCCCTCAATATCAACCTAGAAAGTTCCTTGTATATTGATAATTACTAACTCTTTTTACCATTGTTCGTACGAGAGCTCTTAGTACCCAACTAGAATGATACTCCGTTTATTCTATACTATAATGTTGGGTTTTTAATTGAGAATGCCCCGGTTTCGGATACCTATCACTATCAACCTAGAAAGTTCCTCGTATGGTACCTGAATAATAAATTGCATTGCATTTTTTTGTAACTTAACTTTCAAAACACTTTGATGGTACTTGAGTCAACCTGGTTTACTTAGTGACTTTCACGCTAGGCGCTCCAACATTCATTGAATAAGCGAAGTATTGTACCAACAAGTCCATTTAGATGTTTTGTAACCCATATCACTAGCAATGGTCAATTGCATCGACTTTTTGGTACTTACGTCCATTCTAGACGTTAAATAGTCTAGATCACATGTACTATAAGGGTAAACTAGTCATGGCCAAATCGCAAGAGCGCATGCCTTCATCTACCTTAGTCATCTTCAAAATGAAAACCAAAAATAAGTTGCCAATACACAAGAATTAAACCTCTGAATCTCAACAAGCCCCACTAGTTGAAGTTTGGAAGGGAATCTTGTGAAGAGATTTCCTCCCAACGACCCCATTTAGAATATCCATAGTTTCTAATTCTTTTAATTCCGCCTAACAGAGAGGATGCTACCCATTCATTCCCTAGGTGATGGAGAAAATGTTCGGGTGTTCACAACTCTTTGCCGAATATATATCTATCTTATTCATCGTCAAAGTGAAAACCAAACTCTAAGTTGTCAATACACAAAGATTAAACCTCTGAATTTCAACAAGCCCCATTAATCAAAGTTAGGAAGGAAATCTTGTGAAGAGATTTTACTTACAACAACCCCATTTAGAAGATAATATTTTGGGAGATAATTGAATTATGTGTTGGATCTTTTGTTAAGGAAATAATCATCATTACAACTCACTCATTTGGATTGATCATTAACCTCCGCCTATTATGATTTTTGAGATAAGAACAAAACATGAAAGAAGTTGCATTCTAGTCAAACCTGATAAAAGATTTGATTGGAAGTGAAGAAGGGAGATCCTTGTAGATGGTGAGATCAATGATACTAGAGGAAGAGAGAGCAGCTGTTGGATTGTTGCAGTTGCTGGTTTAATTGATTGATACCTAGCGTGCTATTCACAAAAGTGTTAAGGAAAATGGTGAAATGGTTGGCCATGGTGTTAGTTTAGGTACCACTAGAGTAGTTTTGAAAGTCAAGGTACCCAAAAAATGCAATAGGCTCAAGTACCATACAAGGATTTTTCCTATTTCAATATTCAAACTTACAAATAACAGTTCCTTCAAAAATGTATCTCATGTTTTATAAACTTGTCAGCTTGACCCACTAACTTTAGTTATGATCAATAAATGTGTTAATACTTGCACATAATTATTGAATATTTATGAACTAAAACTAGGAGGTCTCGTCCGCAACAGACGAAAACCTATATAACAAGTTTGAGCATTTAGAGCAACTCCAACAATGTAGTTAAAAAATTTCATCAAATTGAAATTTGATTGGTTCATATTTTGAAAAGGTTTGCTCTAGTAGAGATGTCAAATTTGAATGTTATTGCATTGTTTTTCACTTAGTAAGTTTTTGAAACATTAACCAACTTGCATATGTTGTTTTCCTAACAACATAATTCAAGTAGTAGTTATGCGCAATTAAACTAATAGTTCTTCAAAATTCATGACATCAAGTATCCATAAACATATATATACAACAACCGTGACCAACTGGTCGGAGCCAAGGTTACCAAGTCAACAAAGAAGAAGTGAATGTGCGCTTTGCAGGTGTCAGTTGTTGTAATAAACATGGAGTGTTTGCTACTTATATTTTTCGGTCAGTATTTTGTTTTCGTCTTGTTCAGTCATATGCCTAAGTTTCCTCCATCTTCATGTGCCTATTCGTAGAATTGGGTGCTCGATAGACTTGTGTTTTTTCTAGTTCTGTAATCAGGGCCGGTCCTGAAGAGTAGAAAACCCGATGCGAAAAAAAATTAAAAAATCATTGGGCCACTTATATTAAATTTCATTTTTATTCAAAAAAAAAACTTTCAAAATTAATATACTCTTTATTGTTATCGAAAAACCCTCTTATATACCTCAGTAGTAATGTTTTCTCTTAATATTTTTATTAATATATATATGGGCGTCAAATATGCTCTAATTTTCATTTCACTCAGTAAAAGCTGTCTTTTTCAGTTTTTTTTTTTTTTTGGATTTTCAGTTTTTCTCAACAATGTCTAATAAATTGTATTGTCCATACCAATGACTAAAATATTGAATGTAAAAAAAAATGATTAAAATATTGAAGATCATGAAAATATCAATGATTTGAAATTCGGAATATCGAGATCGGTAAAACTTCAACAAAAACTATAGAAACTTGCAAAATAAAAGGTAGTTTTTAATTTTTTATATCTGTAAGAAATGTCTACTAGACTAATTATGTAATGTATTTTAAATAAAAATATGAAAAAGATATTGTTACGCGATATGTTAGTACCGTATAAGGTGATTAGTATAGGTCTAGTATTTCTTGAGATTTAAGTCGACCAATATTTTTAATCTATTTCTTGAACCAAATAAAGTGTTTTACTTTTTTTTTTGTTTTTTTGAGGAAAAGTGTTTTACTAATGTTCAAACAGTAAGATAATAAATTTGATTAATTACTACAAAATAAGCTAACAAAAGATAATAAATAAACATGAGACATTTAAACAAGCTAACGAAAAATAATAAATAAAAATGAGATATCTCTTAAATATAAGAATATGAAGATAGCTAACAACTTTGTGTGTAGCAGGGTTGGTTGTGTTTAGCAGGGTTGGTTGTGTTGTTTGGTTTTCTATTTAAACAGACAATGTTTGAATCCCCAAACTCCTATAGGGCACAATTTTCTTATTTTTTTGAATTTTGATCAGATTATCAAATTGGACTTCAACTTTGGCACGCCCTCCATTGGACTTGAGCCCATTGCGAGCGCACGGGCTGCACTGCACTTGTGTCGGGCCTGTATGTAATATTGTCTAAGATCTATTAATATGATGTTTGTCTCTAGGACTCCAACCTCTCGCATGTCAATCCTAAGGAGTGTTGGACCTCCCCATGCTTAGCTTTGATGTTTTTCAGCTTTTATTTTCTTGGTTTTGTTTGCTGTTTGTTTCTTTATTTGTAGTTTTTTGTTGCTTTAGTTTGATTTTTGTTATAGTTGTTTCTCTGCTCTTGTGGCTTAATGAATAATGAATGTTTCATTTGACCATAAAATAAGAGTGCAAGGAAAGAGTACAAAATGAAAATACATGAAGATGATAACAAGGATTCTTTGAAATCAGGGAGGTTTTAAAGTCATCTACATCCTCAAATAATCGTATCTCATGTATGTTTTTGCCTGTCCTCTTAGTATATGTCATTCTTTCATTAAAAAAAACAAAAAGCATTTCCACCAATATGCATCACCATTATCAAGGACGCTGTTACTGTCAATAAATAAAACTACTGCTCTAAATAGATATAAACTTGCTAAGGCAGCTATATGCTTTTAGTTTTAGCAGTACCCTTATTTGTATATGTTCTTTTTTTTCTTTTTTTTTTTTTTTTTTTTTATTAAATGAGAGAAGGAAATTACATGGAGAAACCTCTATAACAACCTATACTAAAACGATAAAAATTAAAAGCATTAAGTGCGAAGAGCGGGAGCTTGCGATTCCAAAGAGTTGGATTTAGGACCTGATGCCTCAAGCTAGCTATTGCATCGGCCATCCTTATTTGTATATGTTGCCCTCATTAAGAAATCAATGAGTATGACCATTAAAGCTTGAGCGTGTGACTATATACAT
Source organism: Fragaria vesca subsp. vesca (assembly GCF_000184155.1). NCBI lineage: Eukaryota > Viridiplantae > Streptophyta > Magnoliopsida > Rosales > Rosaceae > Fragaria > Fragaria vesca. The sequence goes on from NC_020494.1 coordinate 7,474,060, forward strand.
ATATATAGTCAACCATGTACTCAAAGTCAGAGGCGTAGGGAAGGGGGGGTCAGGGGGTTCAGCTAACGTCCCTCATATTTTTTATTAGGTCATATTGTTGTCTAATTTATTAGTTGAAATATGATGTTAGCACTATTTTGACCTTTCTAACTAATTAAAAAAAAGGTTTGACATATAAAATATTAATTACAACAATCAATTTGGACAAAGGAGTGTTCAACTCCTCATGTGTGTTTGTTACGTGTGGTTCTCTTTATTTTTTTAATATAGGTTTCTAATCCGAATCAATGATTGATTGCATCTCGCTTTAATTTTACAATTAAAACATATTCCTAGTCTTTTTTTTGTTGTTGTCTTTTTAATTAATATGTTTTCCTAATCAATCAATGATTGTGATTGATTTCTCATGCACCTCTATATAAACAGTTTTAGTCGCTTCTTTACGTATATCTTTTTGTTATCCTTCAGTAAATTTTTCTATGTCGTCGACAACCTTCATAATTAAAAACTTGCAATTATGGATGTTTTAGCTTTATTTGAAAAGTATCGTAAGAGAAAAACAGTAGAACATTCGACACCATTTTAAGCTCCTCCAAAATTTCAAAATATGAGCAATCGTCAAGGACAATTATAATTACTTTAGGAATATTTGTTATTTTGTTTAATTTTTGTTTTCGAAGTATTCTAATGATTTATAAGCTTTTATATTATTATTCAATAAAAATTATATTTTTATTTTGTGTGGCATTATTGTTTAAACTTTTGATCTTTCTACTTGTGGTTTCTGGCTACGCCACTACTCAAAGTATAACGTAACAAACTAGTGATACAACAAATATCCTTATACAAAAGTGATATAATAACCATGCTCAACCAGTATACAGTGATATAACAAACATTATAAATATGCACCGATAAATGAATTAGAGTAATGAACAAGAAATACAATTGTTGATACCTGAATTTCAACATTGTACGTAAAGCATTAAATTGTTTTGATCTGCTCCAATATTTACATATATACAACTACATAGTTTATGGTTTGCAAAAAAATACACCAGTATAAGAATCAAAATTGCAGAAAAACATTATTGTTGCACCAATAAATGAATAAGAAACTCACTCAAATAAAACTATGAAGTGCATAAGTAGGTGGAAATCAATACAATTCAAATATGTACCGACTTAAGTAAAAATCACTGCTTCATATAATGCAAATCGATTCAAAAGCTATGCACCAATAATCATGACGAATTTATAACACATAATCAAACTACTACATTTAGATTTTGCAAAATACTACATTTGGACTACTACAAAATAATCACTGCTTCATTTAGATTGTTCAACTCTACTATCAGACTCTATTTCAATCTGGCAAAGATTCAAACTACTCAACTTAGTTTGGGATTGCTGTGAGAAACCTCAATTTTTTTTTTATTTTTTTAAATTCAGTTTCAAAAAAGCAACCCCTAACTTGCTTTCTAAAATCGTGGTAATTTAAACTAAAAAGTTTTAGATAAACACCTTATCAGATTTGACCAAAGATGATATCTTTTCAAAATGTGACTATAAGTGATTTTATTTACCAAAACTCAATACCAAACTGGGCCTACATCAACCAAAATTCAAACGATATCACTTCCAAAACTCTACATAATCCACAACAACTCTTGAAAAGACTGCATAGCTCCACAACTCCAGGTATAAGAGAAACAAGAGTTAGTAACCATGGAAACATTTGAGATGTAATAATATTGTTGATAGAACAAACACACGTATACATACCAATCAAGTAGTCTTTATACCTACCAACTAACATCCATATATTGGTTCTAGCCACATGAAGTTGCCACAAATGCTCAGTAATGTATGTTTGATGCATTTTATGTGTTCCACTGTCCCTAATAGCCAAATGATTGTTGATAAACTCTTCAAACTCAATTGTGTGATTACGTGAAAATAGAAAATGATATGCTCATCCGGTTCAACATACTACCTCGCAAGATTTTGTGATCATTGGTCGCACTACTTTCGGCACGTTCATCTTCAATAATCATGTTATGCGTTATAACTTATGCTTTCACGATCTTTTGAAAAGTTTCATGATCCTAAAACGAGTAGATCCCTTCACAATTGCAAAACATGCTTAAATCACACCAAAAACTTTTTGTACATCTTTTTGCCACCCCTCTTGAGTTTTAGCAAAATTCTTTGCTTTCTCTCCTTGTGGACATGAAATTGTTTTGACGAAAGTGGACCGTGAATGATATATGGCACTAGCCAAATAATATCTCATTTTCTAGTCATGATCATTTGCCCTAAAAAATTGACCTGAGGAGCTCGGCCTTCACGAATTTTGCCGACTAAAGGTGAATGCTCCTCATTTGTATCACCGTGAGAATTGGGTGAACAAAAAAAACGAATGTCATATCCAAGGATCCTTTGATGCAACAAATTCAAGAATCAAAAAAGTTTTTTTTATATGAGAAATAAACTTTTACTAAATAGAGGTGCCACAAAAACACCTTAAATTTACACTATCCAAGACAAGGACCAAAGAAGCATCTAGGTGATGTAGAACGACTTGCATAAGAGTTTGAGGAGCAGCTGGAACATCAACGTCGTAAGCAAGTTTAAGTTTTCTATTATTCTTAAGATTATGATTTATGATTCAATAGGGATTTCTAGTTCCAACAGGTTTTGTTATTTCCTAGTTCTATTCTAAATAGGATTTAGTCATAAGTTAGAGCCTATATAAGGCACTCTCTATGTAGTATTAGGCATTCAACAATTCAATAATATTTCAGAAAACTCAGAGATTTATCTCACTTATGGCCTTCAAATTCGGTTCGACGCTTGTCTACCGATCTCACCTTTCTACCTATAGTTTTCATTGCGTTAGGTGGCATCAAAGCCTGGTCTCGCCTGGATCGATGTTAGACGACGAAGCGGAGGTTCCTGTCACAACACTCGCCGACGCTGGTCGGGAGATTACTCCAATGAAACAAGATATTGGGAAATTTTGTCAAGACACCAACAATGCTTTGGCAAATTTAACAACTTTTGTGCAGCAGCTTACGATGGAGGTGCGGGCAGGAGGATTTGCCCGAGACCAACGCCGTCGTCAAGAACAAAACTATGATTCTGAGGAAGAAGAAGAAAGGGGCCCACCAAATAATCGACAACAAAATCGCCATGAAGAAAATTACAGAATGAAAGAAGACATATCTTTCTTCTATGGAAACTTATAAATTGAAGAGTTTCTTGATTAGCTTTCAGAAGTGGATAGGTTCTTCAGTTTAATGGATGTTCTAGAAAACAAACGAGTGAAGACGGTTTCCTGGAAGCTAAAAAGCACAGCTACCTGTTGGTGGGATGATTTGCAAGAGTCTCGTATTCGACAAGGAAAAGAACCTGCCAAAACATGGTGAAAGATGAAAGCCCTTCTCAAGGGACGTTTCTTACCTCAAGATTATGAGCAGACTTTGTTTGAAAAATATTATGACTGCGCTCAGAAGAATCGGTCAGTGTTTGATTTCCATGAGTTTATGCGACTTAGCGAGCAAAACAGACTTGAAGAAAGAGAGACTCAGAAAGTTGCAAGGTATCTACATCATTTGAAGCCGGAAATCCAAGAAAAGATAGGGTTGCAGACAATATGGACTCTAGTGGAAGCCATGAACTTAGCTCTAAAAGTAGAAACTCTATTAGCAAGTAGTAAAGTTAAGCAGCAGACTACCATGAGTTATCGCAGAAATTGGCCTAAACCATCTACTTCAAAAGGATTGCAAATTAAAGAGCCTACAAGAGAGCAACAAGTTAGAACAGAAACAAGTAGTGGAGACCGAGGAAAAGCTATTGTTCCGTTTCGAAAACAAGAGCAACCTGACAACTTAGGGGACTATGTGAAACCAAGGGGAGAAAAGTGTAATCAATGTTTTATGCCTGGTCATACTTCCAACATGTGTCCCAAACCAAGGGGATTACATTATGTGGAAGAACATGAAGATGATGAAAAGTAGGATGAGATTGCAACTACTGAAATCGAAGGCCAAGATTTTGATGACATCCCACAGTTCCTAGTTTGTCAACGGCTTCTATTAGCAAAGCAAGGACCCGACACTTAAAGGCATAACATATTTCGCACTAAGTGTATTATTGGTGGCATGGCATGCAATCTAATAATTGACACTGGTAGTTGCGAGAACTTCGTGTGCAAGAGAGTGATCAACCGTTTCAAGCTTCCTACAACAAAACATCTAACACCTTCCGTTGGTTGGATTAAAAAGAGACCTACGGAGCCTATGACAGAAACTTGCAAAGTTCCTATAACTATAAGACCATATAAAGACGAGGTGGTCTGCAATGTTGTAGACATGGACTCCTCTCATATTCTGTTTGGAAGGTCGTGGCAGTATGACGTAAGAGTGGCATTTGATGGGTACAAGAATACCTACAGCTTTGTGTGGGAAAAAAACAAGATTGTCTTGAAGCCTAGTATCCCGCATGAAATTAATTATGATGGAAAGATGAAGACAACAAACTTTCTCACTTTATCAAGTTATGAACGTGAGCTTGAAGATGAAATTAAGGAAGCACTTATTTGTTGTCCTATTGTGATAAAAGGTCTTTACACCACCGAACAAGAAGTAATGGAGGCACAAGTTCCAGAAAAGGTGAAGCATATAATTAGTGATTTCTAGGAATTGATGTCAAAAGACATACCGGATGAGCTACCACCGATGAGAAATATTCAACATCGAATTGATTTAATTCCGGGAGCTAGCTTGCCTAATCTTCCTCACTACTGCATGAGTCCGAAAGAGAATGAAATTTTGAGGGAGAAAATCAAAGACTTGTTACGAAAAGGGTTCATTCGTGAAATCATAAGTCCTTGTGTAGTTCCTGTGTTATTGGTACCAAAGAAAGACGGCAGCTGGCGTATGTGTGTTGATAGTCGCGCCATTAATAAGATCACCATTCGGTACAGGTTTCCAATTCCACGTTTGGAAGACATGCTTGATGTTCTTAGAGGAACAAAGTTCTTCTCTAAAATTGATTTGCAGAGCGGGTACCACCAAATTTGAATCAGACCCGGAGATGAATGGAAGACAGCTTTTAAGAGCAAAGATGGCTTATATGAATGGTTGGTGATGCCGTTTGGACTTTCCAACGCCCCGAGCACTTTTATGCATCTCATGAACCAAGTATTGCGCCCATATATTGGAAAGTCCGTAGTCATCTACTTCGATGACATTCTCATTTATAGCAGGTCTGAAGAAGAGCGCACCTCGAGCATATTAGACAAGTTCTTAAGGTTCTTCAAGATAATCAGTTATACATCAACCTGAAGAAGTGTTCTTTCCTGAAGAAGTATTCTTTCCTCACCGAAAAGTTGTTATTCTTGGGGTATGTAGTAAGCTCCGAAGGAATACATGTGGATGAAGATAAAGCGAAGGCAATTAAGGAATGGCCTACTCCGAAAACCGTTAGCGAAGTGCGAAGTTTTCATGGTTTAGCGACGTTTTATCGACAATTTGTTCCAAATTTCAGTGCCATTATCGCACCTCTCACCTAATGCCTTAAGAAAGTAAAATTTTAATAGGGAGAAGAGCAAGAGAAGAGTTTTGCCTTGATCAAGCATAAATTGTGCACAGCTCCAATATTAGCCTTACCAGATTTTGATAAAGTTTTTGAGGTGGAATGTGATGCATGTGGCGTAGGAGTTGGTGCAGGTTTATCTCAAGAAAGGAAGCCGGTTGCATATTTTAGTGAAAAGCTTAGTGAAGCTCGACAAAAGTAGAGTATCTATGATCAAGAATTTTATGCCGTGGTTCGGGCATTAAAACAATGGGAGCAACGCGAATTTGTTCTCTACACCGATCATCAAGCTTCGAAGTATATTAATAGCCAGAAGAATGTGAGCAAGATGCATGTTCGTTGGGCTACATTCTTACAAAAGTTTCCTTTCGTAATTAAGCACAAGTCTGGAACCTTAAATCGAGTGGCCGATGCATTATGTCAAAGGAGCCAATTATTAGTGACGTTGTCACAAGAAGTTATAGGGTTCAAATTTTTGAAGGAACTATATGAGGAGGATGAAGACTTCAGAGAGATTTGGAGCAAGTGCATAAAGCATGAACCATCCAATGACTTCTTTTTAAATGAAGGTTATCTCTTCTGTGGCAATAAACTATGCATACCCCAATCTTCATTAAGAGAGATGTTGGTACATGATTTGCATGGTGGTGGGTTAAATGGTCATCTTGTTATAGAGCTAAAATAATTGCAAGTTTGGAATAAAGATACTATTAGCCTCAATTAAAGAAAGATGTTGGCAACATTATCCGGAAGTGCTATATATGTCAAGTTTCGAAAGGACAATCACAAAACACTGGTCTTTATATGCCTCTACCGGTTCCTAACGTCATTTGGGAAGATCTTAGCATGGATTTCATTATGGGGTTACCTCAAACACAACGTGGGGTCGACTCCGTCTTTGTGGTGATTGATAGGTTTTCTAAAATGGCACATTTCATTCCTTGCCGAAAGACCTCTGATGCTTCTCACATTGCCAAGTTGTTCTTTCGAGAAGTTGTTCGACTGCATAGGGTACCTCGTAGCATCACTTTCGATCGAGATACTAAGTTCCTAAGTCACTTTTGGATTACATTATGGAAGATGTTTGACTGCTCTTAATCATAGTAGCACCGCTCACCCACAAATTGATGGTCAAACTGAGGTTATGAATCGAAAATTGGGAAATATGATAAGGAGCACTTGTGAAGATAAAAAAAAGGGATTACGTCTTACCGCAAGTTGAGTTTGCGTACAACAATTCCATACATCAATCAATTGGAAAGACTCTGGTTTCTGTGGTGTATGTCTCCCCACCGAAGCATGTTATTGATCTTACAAATATACCAAGAGACAAAGGCTTTAGTGTGGCAGCCGAGTCTATGGCTAAGGACGTGCATGAAGTTCAAGAAGAAGTCAAAATGAAGCTAGAGGCAAGCAATGCAAAATATAAAGCACATGCAGATTCTCATAGGTGAGAGAAGGTGTTCAAAGAAGGAGATTTTGTTATGATCTACTTGCTCAAAGAAAGGTTTCCCGCTGGCACTTATAACAAGCTTCAACCTCGTAAATATGGTCCATACAAAGTGCTTCGAAAGATCAATAATAATTCCTACGTCATTGACTTGCCTGAATCAATGGGAATTTCGAAGACCTTCAATGTAAGTGATATCCATGAATTTCGAGCAGATGAGCATGCTTCCTATCCTGATATAAACTCGAGGACGAGTTCTTCTCAAGTGGGGGAGATTGATGTAGAACGACTTGCAGAAGAGTTCGAGGAGCAGCTGGAACATCAACGTCGTAAGCAAGTTTAAGTTTCCTATTATTCTTAAGATTATGATTTATTATTCAATAAGGATGTCTAGTTCCAATAGGTTTTGTTATTTCCTAGTTCTATTCTAAATAGGATTTAGTCATAAGTTAGAGCATATATAAGACACCCTCTATGTTGTATTAGGCATTCAACAATTCAATAATATTTTAGAAAACTCAGAGATTTATCTCACTTATCACCTTCAAATTTGGTTCGATGCTTGTCTACCAATCTCACCTTTCTACATACACATTCTTCCCAAAACGAATACGATTCAACCCTATGTCCAAGAATTAAAGAAGGTTGATGATGAAATATGGAATAAGAGTCCAAATCGGTCTTTTTCGCATACCAATCTCAAGTTTCCATATGTCTTGTATAAACCCATAAAAGGTTTCAAAGCAGGTGGAACGCTGATGGTATATCCCACCGAAGAGGAGGCTTTAGCCGCTTTTCAAGCTATCAAACCATTACTTGAATACTATAGGTGCCGATGTCAAGCTGTTTGGGTCATTTCATACATTCATCTAGATACCTACTTGGGTTGTTAGGTGAAGCAAGGGATTTGTAATATAGATCAAATTCAACAGTGGTTTTCTCTAAACCATCCGGTTTCTTATGATCTCCCCGACACCCTTAAATTCTTCAACAATCTAGGGCGTCTGGTAGATAGCAAAGAATGATTGAATCTCTGCAAAAACCCAACTTATTGTGTGAACATTAAGAGAGAGATCCGTGATTGGAGAAAATGTGTGGTGGCTGATAATAATCTCAATTTTTTTTTTTTTAAGAATTTTTAAGCACCCAATTACAAGGGAGACAAGTTCAA
>NC_020494.1:7482304-7493581 GCF_000184155.1 Fragaria vesca subsp. vesca
CTTCTCTCTCTCTCTCTCTCTCTCTCTCTCTCTCTCTCTCTCTCTCTTTTCAAAAAAACCAGCCATTAAATTTACCGTGGCAGGGAGGCCAAATATATTCATGTTTATGCTTCGAATGCGATGAAACATTACAGAAAAAATTCTGGTGTTGGTGAGAAGAAGTTGACAAAGGGCAAGGTAATAAACCATTTGTACCCGGACTAGCTAACACAATGTACTTGAGGTATGCAAAAGCGGTGGTTGAAGGTTCATATCAACATAGTCTTTTTGATGCGGTTCATATCAATTTGAGTCATGACACAAAAGGTGGATGTGAGCTGAACAAGAAAATCTGAGCTTTGTTGTTAGGGTGTTATATTGCTACTCAAAGCTTTGTTGTTAGTCGAAATTGAACAAGAATCAAGAGTGTCCCAAGAAGAATTAGGGTGTTAGGAGGCAGTAGGCATTAATCCTTTTCGCAGAACTTTAATAGTGTGTTAGGAGGACAAAAGATTTAGATGGATTTGTTACGTTTTACTGTATTTTGTTATTCAACTACTAACTAAGAGTTTGTTTGACTAAGTTATTTCTAGTATAGAGGTGAGTAGGTTGAAATTTTAGCTTTGGATGTGCGTAATTTCCTAGAACTAGAACTACGAGCATCAATCATTTGTTGTATTGTTCTACTTTCTGGCTTTGTTTTCTCTTATCTATGTTTAAGCTTGCAACCGTCAGACTTGAAAGTTTGGATAAGTTAGTTTAGCGTTCTTGATTTTTCTAGTAAAAATAAAATAAAAATAATAATAGAAAAAAGAAGGATGACAATAATCTCCACGAAATAACATACATTTCCAAGCAATCAGACAATAGGTAAAGTTCAAAAGAAAAAAAAAAAAACTTAAATCTTCTCCTTGCCCTTAACATTATGGCCTGATTTAGTATTGAGTTTTGAAGATTAAAATCACTTATAATCACTGTTTTAGATAGATTTTATGTTTGGTAAAACTTAAAACGTGTTTATCTAGAACTTTTTAGTTTAAATAACCACGATTTTAGAAAGCCGGTTGAGGATTGCTTATTTAAAACTGAGTTTTTAAAAATTGAGTTTTTAAACCACAATACCACAATACCTATCATTTGACCACAATTTTTCTTGTTTATTATCCTTATTTTACCTCTAAATTCCTTTGAATTGTGGAATTTTAAAACTCATTATGAACACCCAGGTTTTGTTTTGGAAATGTCAACCATGTTAAGCTTAGATCAATCGAACATCAAATGGATCTTTTGTAGTATTTGAATTTGTCAATAAGTTAATTGAATTGTTTAGTTGTAGATTGATAAAAACTATTCCAAAAACATCATAAACCATGCACAAGATCACTTCACCAACATGTTCAAGTGTTTCATTCTACAAATCAGATTGTTAGACCAAAACTAAAGCAAGGTCAGCTTAAATGATTGAAGTTATTAGTCATGGAGGTTGGCCTGGGCATGACTGATTTTCCTTGAGGATTTTTTTCTTTTTTTGAACTGAGGGTAAAAGCGGTTATTAAAACTTTCAAAAATGTTAGGTGGTCTAACTGTTATTTTTGTAGATAGGAATAGAAGTTCCTAAAGAGCAGAGACTTTAATATTTTCGGACCTAAAATTATTTGTATATATATTTTTTTTTCAAAAATGTTCGAATCTAAGTGTTATTTTCGGAGATATAAATATAAATTCTTAAACAGCAGAGACTCTAACAAATTCTTATAGAGCAGAGACCCTAATCTTTTCGGACCTAATATTGTTCGTATATATTTAGGAAAGCGAGATTATGGGGTCTTAACTCAAATTTGGAATAGATATTCGGTTTTCCAAAAGGGAAATTCATCTGAATGGTATCTCAACTTTTGCTCCTTATAAACTTTGGTATTTCAAGTTTCGAAAACATCATAATGGTACCTCAAGTTTTCACCTCGATTGAACTTTGGTACTTTATGCCGTTACCTCCGTTACGGTGCCGGCCACCTAGCAATTTTTAAAGGGCAGTTTTGTCTTTTTATTATATTAAGGCATTTTTTTACCTTCATGGGTCCAAATTTGATCTTTGCACCCAAAGGATTTTCTTCCATCTTCCACAGCTCCAGCTACCGTTTCTATTCTTCTTCATCGTCCTTCTCGATTGTCGAAACATACACCAAAGCTTTGATACCCTGATCCTATTTTGAATGCCTCTCTTTCAAGAAACAAACAAGAATTGTTGCCTCATGGTTGTACTGGTTCTCATTCTTGGTCTTTGCCGAGATAAACCCAGCTCACCTACGTAAATCACCCATCTTATTTCACCATGTGAGCTCAAATTTCCAATACCCATCTCTGAATTTGATCGACCTAATTCTCTATTTCATCTAAAAATCATGCCTCATTTACCAATTTGCTAGATATTTGAGTTTTGATAATGTTGAGCTTGAAATCATCAGAGCAAATTTAAGGGTTCACAATGTATTTGGTATGTGATTTTGTGGTCATTAAAGCCAAGTGTTACTATAAACAAGCACCTAAACGGCCAAACCCAACCCGATCCTCTTCTGAACTCCTCCAGCTTGAAGCAGGACTCGCCACAGTTCGATAGACTCACCGGAAAACCCAAAGAACGCTGCCGCCGAAGTTAGGAACTCGGAACCCAGAAAAGATAGAAAAGAGGGATTTTCGGATTAGACTCGATTTGAAGGAAATAAAAGCACATAAAGAAAGAAGAAGGAAAGTGGAGAAGACCCTGCCCATCGGGACTCAATTCGTGGCCGGAATCGTCGTGTGTCGGCGGAGAACAGCTGGTGCTTCTTGCCGTCGATTAGCTTTCAAACCGGCTTGCATATAAGGTTTGAGGGCTGGGTTTCGTATAGAAGAAGAAAAGGAAGAGATTGGTGGTGGTTTTGTGAAGGATGGTGGCCGGAGCTAGCCAAACGGCGTCGGAGAAGACGGAGTCGAGAGAAAGAACCACCAGTTAAGAAAAAATAATAATAAGACAGAAAATGACGAAACTACCCTCTAAAATTGCTAGGTAGCCTACATTATAACAGAGGTAACGGCATAAAATACCAAAATTCAGTCGAGATGAAAACTTGAGGTACCATTTTGGTGTTTTTAAAACTTGAAATACTAAAATTTATAAAAGACAAAAGTTGAGATATCATTTAGATGAATTTCCCGATCAGAAAATTACAAACGTCCACGTAAGACTGCCTTTCCACAAAAATTCTATTTTCCTCGCCGAGTCATTGCCAGCCAAACCAAAATGGCCTCTTCAACTTCAACTTCAACTCCAGCGACGACGAACCCGACGACCACGTCGTCCTCCGTCATGGCCACTCTCCGAAGCTCCGGCCAAAGCTTCGCCCTCCTCTTCCTCCTCTTCCTCCTCCTCATCTCCACCAACATCACCGCTGCCGTCGCCGTCAACAACGCCGTCTTGAGCGTCAAGTACAAGTACGCCGGCCGCGAGCGCACTCTCAGTGCCCTAAAGGCTCACGACACCAAACGCACTCTTCGCTTCCTCGCCGGCGTCGATCTCCCCCTCGGCGGCTCCGGCCGTCCTGACGCCGTCGGGTACTCTTCTCTCCCCTCTCCTCAATTCCACGATTTCGTTCGATTCGTATATTGATTTCTTGCTTGCTGTGTAGATTGTACTATGCTAAAATCGGAATCGGAACGCCGGCGAGGGACTACTATGTGCAAGTTGATACCGGAAGTGATATTATGTGGGTGAATTGTAAACAATGCAAGGAATGCCCGGCCAGAAGCTCACTTGGTGTAATGGCCTTTCTCTCTGTTGCTTTTATCATTTTTCGGAATCAGAATTTATCCTAGTACTTGTTCTGATTATTATTGGCTATGTTGACACAGTTTGAGCTGTCATTATATGATATCAAGCAGTCTTCCACCGGAAAATTCGTTCCTTGTGATCATGAGTTTTGCGTGGCGATGAATAATGGTCCATTGGTTGGGTGTACTGCCAATATGTCGTGTCCCTATTTGCAGATTTACGGAGATGGCAGCTCCACTGCTGGTTATTTTGTGAAGGATTTTGTGTTGTATGACCGAGTTTCAGGTGACCTCACGACTACCTCTTCCAATGGAAGTGTCATTTTCGGGTAATTCTCACTTCTTTGGTATAGAGGAATGACTATGAGCTTTGCAGTGGTACCGCTTTTTTCTTCTGTGCTGAAGTATGCTAGTTTCAGCTTTATTCAGCAATTCGGTGTGTAGGTGTTATTGTCCAACCTGACTGATACTTTCCTTTTCAACTTAATTTGGCATTCGTTGATCGTCTTGACCATGTAGTCACCCAAATGATTAGTTAAGTTGGACATGGCTGTGCATCCAGTTATTGACTATAATGTATATGATTTGATATCTTGATAATGCGATATATATCTGGCAACTGGGAGACCAGAATGGTTGTGTTGGCTGGTGAGGAGTGAGGACCGTTACTGGGTTTTGTTACAGGTTGGGCAAAACTAAACCATAAGATGTGTATTGTGAGCCCCAACCGACCCCTTTCCAGCCCAATTGTTTAGTTTTGGTTTTAGTGTATTCAATATTTGCAAGAAAGTGACATCCATTCTGTAGGACGCTACCAACTTCAGCAGAAAAGGTTCATGGTGAAACTGTTAAGCAACATTAGGGAGTAAAACTGAAACACTAAAGCCTTCTGCAAATCATAGGATACCCCTGGGAAATGCTTTGTGGATCAGGTTTAGGTAATGTTAGGTCTGTGGACTGGGCTGGACTAACCAGTCAAAACACACTTCATTGGTCAACTATGTTGATTTTTAATTTTTATTTTATTTTTTATTTTTTGCAAAAGGAACTACTTGTATAATCACTCGTAGTGGTCAAAGTGAATAAACTGTGATTACTATTTTGTTATCTTGCAATGTAGTAGCTTTTAATTAGAAAGATAGGATAGTTGATCTTTGTTGTATCTTTTCCCGTCTACAATTCCACTGCTGGACAGTGATACTTACCCCACTCACTTTATTTTCATATAATTTTGTATTAAAAGAAAAAAAAAATTGACAAGCTTCTCTATGTTTGTTATCTGATAGAAAAGTCAATATCTTTTGCTGTCTCTCTCATGTGGTGGTTCTGATGTTTGTGCAATAGGTGTGGTGCTACGCAATCTGGTGATCTAGACTCATCTGGTGAAGCACTTGATGGAATTCTTGGCTTTGGAAAGTCCAATTCATCCATAATCTCACAGCTAGCTTCATCAGGAAAAGTAAAGAAGATGTTTGCTCACTGCTTAGATGGAAAAAATGGAGGCGGTATCTTTGCTATTGGGCGTGTTGTGCAGCCGAAAGTTAACATGACTCCATTGGTACCAAACCAGTAAGTCTTGTTTTTCATTATAGTGATACCATGACATGTTTATTCATTTTGTTATATATCACTGGTATTTTCTAAAAGATACGGTTTCTTTATGGTTAAGTGCTCGTTCTTTCTTTTCTTTGTATTGTTAGGAATAGGCTTCAATATATGCTATCACAGTAGAAGGATGTTTTCTTTTTCTCGAATGGATCACAGTAGAAGTAAACACATGAAATGTGCTATGTATTATAGGTTTAGTAACCAGTCATGATTGAAGGCTGTATGTAAGTATCTGTTTATTATGAAGCGAACAGAAGTTGATATTAGTTAGCACTTACCAGAGTAGCTGTTAGATGGACTGGTCGCATAATTCTGTGAGAGAAAAGAGTGATTTTAAATAAAATGTAACATGTTGAAATGTTAGAAAAAAAAAAGTCATATGAAGTTCAAGCCTCACTCTGTGGCTGTTGCTTTATAGGCCGCATTACAATGTCAATATGAAGGCAGTTCAAGTCGGCCGTTCTTTTCTAAATATTTTGACAGATGTATTTGAAGCGGGAGATAGACAAGGGACTATAATTGACAGTGGTACAACTTTGGCTTATCTTCCAGATGTGGTGTATGAGCCCTTAGTAAGTAAGGTATGTGATGTATTAAACTTCTTTTTCTTGATGGTTATTCTAAAAGTTTCCCATTATACAAATTTTTTTTATTTTTTATATTTTATTTTATAGAGATTGTCATCATTATTAACAGAAATGTTATCATGTTTATAGATCTTCTCTCAGCAGCCTGATTTGAAAATTCACACTCTTCGTGGCGAGTATACATGCTTTGAGTACTCAGGAAGGTATAATCATTGTCCCACTGATATTTCTGTTAGGAGAAGACAACAGATAAGTGCATTCTCGTCTATTGGAAAAAAATTACATAACTATTTATCATGTCTTGAGTGTTTGATTCCTTAACAATTTGTTTTGCATGATACACAGTTCTAGACTAAATTGAGCATAAGTAACTGGAAATTGATAACAAGAATCATTTTGTCCAGAAAATAAAGTTCATCCCTAAATGTTAGAGATCATAGATGTAAATTTCATCTTGTTTTCATTTGGACAAATTTATAAAATAACCCCTTGCTAGTTCATTGGAAAAATGTATCTATAGTTATACATAAAACTCATCAGCCAATGGGTAACTCTTTCAGATGCCTCCATGTATATTGTAAATACTTTTTTCTTTTTGATAATGATGTTACATTAGAGTTGTTATCATTATGGACTATACAGTCTGTCACCTGAATTGCTTAATTCTAGCTTGGTATATTTGTCCTTTTGATCTCCTCATTAGATGATACATTGATCTGGCTTACTACAAATTGATCAAGTGTTACTCAAATTGTGTAGTACATCATGTTTTCCTAATTTTTGTATACGGTTTGTTTCTACTTGCAGCCTTGACGATGGATTTCCTGCAGTCACCTTTTATTTTGAAAACTCACTTTCTTTGAAGGTTTATCCACATGACTACTTGTTCCCCTCTGTAAGTATTAGGAACTGAAAGCTACCATCCTTTATCCATGCATTTTTTTTATGCATCAAATTAGCACTTTTAATAGGGAGACCCTCCTGAAGAGGCTTAATTTTCAAAATTGGCTTTTTTTTTTTTTAAAAAAAAAAAAGGAATAAAAACGTTGAAATTTGTCATTGGATTTAGAGAGGAAGAACAAGATTAATAAAGGTCAAGAACACCAAACGTTTTTGTGTTAAGAGTCTGTAGTGTTGTTCTTTCCAGTTGTACAGAATGGATGTGCTTCTAATAATAAATTATATGCCTCAACGGAATGTAGGGATTACAGCACTTCTTTAATAATGGTCGACTGGTCTCCTTTAGTGTAGGTGGAGTTTCATTGGGAGTCTTTCTGCTTTGTTTAAGAGTCTGTAGTTGTTCTTTCCAGTCGTTGGTGTCTTTTCCTTGTTGCTTGTGGCCTTGATCTCCACTTTTATTGTAACGTTATGTTGATTGATCACTAAATTTCTTTCCTTTAGAAAGAAATATATTTTGTGCATAGGAAAGCTTTCTAGAATCCCAGACATCACTATAAACCCATAGTCTTTTTAAAAAGATACAGCTTGTATCTTTAAATTATTCCTATCTTTCCTCTCTTTCTATTACTGGTATTTTTTTTTTTTTGCAGACATAGTAGATAGTGATCGATCCAGTATAATTACAGCTCTTTCTTCTTGTATTAGCATATAATTTTCTAGTCTTATGCCTCAATTTCTGTTTTGATAATTGTCATTTCTTTTACTAAAATTTATTCATGTGCATGTGCAGGAAGGCTATTGGTGCATTGGTTGGCAAAACAGTGGGATGCAATCCAGGGATAGGAAGAATTTGACCCTTTTGGGAGGTAACTTTCAATAACATGTGTGTTTAAGTTTATTGATGGTGACACTTAAGGTTAGAGCATTGGGCTTGAGTGATGATATAGAACTAATAAAATGTTTAGATACCACTTACAGTTCTATTGATGCTGACATTTAACGTTAGAGCATTGGGCTTGATGGGCATGGTATATGATGGTTTATCTATAATAAAAGCATGTGATTTGATCATTTTCTGTGTGCCTTGCAGATTTGGTACTTTCAAATAAGCTAGTGTTGTATGATCTTGAAAATCAGGTCATTGGATGGACCGAGTATAACTGTGAGTATCGTGTTATTTCATTCTGTTATCTTTAATTTTTACCTGCAGCTTCTATCTCTGCTTTGATGTCATCTGTTTTTGCTGCATTTCCTTGTCACTTTAAGATTGCTCTTGTTCTGCCATTTCCAAGCTAACTTTCATATTCAATTGCACGGATCTTATAGATATTATATATATGACATTTTATGGATTTTTCCAATTTTTAAGCTTACTCAGCATTTTGTCATGCTTGGTAGTTGTGTCCATTATGCCACTGTCCATTACAAAAAACTTCTGTCAGTTCTTGGTTAGCAGTGACTTTCTTTACTTATAGTCCATACTCTAAACCAACAACAAAAGGAAACAATATACTCAGTTCTCGATCTATCTAATGGATAACAATTGAAAATAAGGAATAATTTCTATTGGGTAAAGCGGACACATTTTTAGGCTGGACTCCTTTTAGCCATTATTCTACTTTGGCAGTCCTAAACTTTGAATAATAAACCTTCGGTATAGGAGAAGACTTGAGCATGAAAGGTTTATGAGCTTTATTCACTATGGGAATTCTGTTGAGCACTTAGGCATGTAAATAAGAGAAAGAGCCTGGCATGTCTATAAAGGTGGCATTGCATGCATCAAAGGGGATAGATTGATCTTGCAGAGATTATATTACTTTCATTTAGGGATATAGGAATTATCTAGTGTTTTCTGCAATATCTCTGTAGCCTTTTTTGTTTTCCAGATACTTTTTAGCTGTAGTCTACATCCTAGAGTGTGATCAACTGTGAAGAGTCCTAGAGCATCTGCCGATCTGATCCCCATTAGTGAGTCTCTGTAGCCAATAGTCCAATACATCACTAGTCCTCACCCTAAAACTTCCCTTGATAGCCTATGGCTCTACTAATACAATGCCAATTTAGGCACCTATAAAAAACGGGCAGAGCATGAAACAAGTAATCTCAGCTTTGCAATCTGATAAAAACTAACAATTGGTGTTGTCATTTTAGTTTTCTGTTATAAGCTACATCATATGCCATTGCTTAATTAAATTCAGAAGTATTGTATCAATATTGCCATATGCATTGTCTTCATGTAATTCGATTAGGTGAAATTGAACTGGTGATTATCAGCGTTTGTCCATATAATGAATAATGTAAATGACTTGCATTAAAAGACATATCTTGAACATTTGAGAGGAACTAAATAGTCGATATTTAGGGGTTTCTTAAGTAAAAGTTAAATTGAAACATTGCCTCTTCATTGAAGTATAAGTTGTGTCTGCACTTTGCATTTACTGAGGAAAGTTTTAAACAATAAGCGTAATTTATAATATCTTGTTGACAAAAATGAGTTGCTACCTGCTTGCTAATTGTAACTTTCCTATGGATACTTTCAGGCTCGTCAAGTATCAAAGTGCAGGATGAACAGAGTGGAACAGTGCATTTAGTAGGTTTCCACTATATTTCTTCTGCTTGCCATTTGAATCACCAATGGACTATAAACTTCTTCCTTACGCTGCTGCTGTACAGTTTAGTGTACTGAAAAGGAACAACTAAAACATACTGACAGCCACTTCAACTTATAGGAAATCAACATAGAGAAAATATCATGGAAAGTATTGTCGAGATGGTGCATAGAGTAGCTTCATATTGTGGTCTCCCAAGGTGAAAACAAAAGCTAGGATACTTATCTCTTAAAGCTTCATTATGGGGATATATTTTCCTCCCCATTGTGAATTGATAGAAATATATGAGAGCTTACTAGCTTCAAAGGCTTCAGAATTAATTGTATATGGTTTCAAATCTTGATATTTGTCTAGGCTTTGGTCTAGACAAGACTGTACATAAAATCCTTAGTATATGTCATTTTGTGGCTCCATTTGTTCAGGGGTTGCACAGCATGTTCGTATTTAATGATACAAATGTTTTACATTTTTAAAAAACAAGAGAATTGTGTACATTTTTAACTGAGTCGGTATGTTACACCAAATTCAGAAATGAGTAGGAAACCTTAATTGTGCAAGTACCACTAGACCAAATAGTAGTGTGCAGCTAGAGATTGTCTTAGATCAAATGAAATCAGCTTTAAAACTAAGTTGGTACGTGCACTTGGTTCCTCTGCCCGTGCGGTTTCATATGTGTGCATTCTAAGTTATTATCTGTGGTTTTGTAGTCTCAATTGATGCTTGAGAATTTAAACTTGCCTTTCAGTGCACTTTAAACACATCTTGGTTGCTTTGCCATTTTCAACCAATGTTATCTGTTGTGAACTTGTGATGCTCCAAGATTTTGTCAATTTGCTGCGTCAGTTGTCATTGTGGAAGCATATTGAACAGCTTCCATCATTTCCAAATTTCAGAGCTTTCTTCAGAAGTTACTGCAATTTGAAAGCTCGATACCTAGTATTTGTTTGCTCAACTACCTTTTATCTATCAATTCTATAATTTGGTGCTTAGATGTGTTTTTTCTTTATGCTCTTTCCTTTTTGATTTTGGTCACATTCTTTTGTTCATGTACTCAATATATCGCTGTTCTTTTGGGGAATGTTAATTGAATTTGAGCTTTGTTTTTGCTTTATCCAAAAGATCTCTGCAGAACCTGAATTACATGGAATGAAGGAATGAAGTTGCCGATAGTCTGCAAGTTACCTACATTTCTGGCCAAATACTCTTTTTTCGTTCATTCCAATTGGTGCTTGGGATGGGTAATGGAACCTGAATATAGCTTAATGGCTTCCATGTTACATTAACCGACCAACATAATACAAAGCCAAGGATAATAAACTAATAAGGTTACTAATGGTTGGTGCTGATCACTTGTTACTCACTCACACTGGAAATACCAGATTTTAGGAGACATTAGATACATTTGGTGAGAATAGTTGAAGGAAATCTTTTGCAAAGGTGCCAATGGTAAACCACTATTAACTACACAGTCGTTGTTGCTTAGAACTTTGAGTAGCCTGGGGTCGACCAGAGCTTGAGGAAAGCTTCCGCACTTCAAATGAAGGTTGATAACTGGGCACATTGGGCAGTTGTTTTGCACTTCTACCATGAATGTTGGAGAGCTTCCAAAACCTACTTGAGACTGCTGCACTGTTGGAGCATGATCATTTGTAGTACATTTTTCTCCCCATCCTGAAAAGAAAATTAGCACTTGCTTAATTAATCAGACCAAAAAGAGAGAGAGAGAGAGAGAGAGAGAGAGAGAGAGAGAGAGAGAGAGAGACGAGAGAGAAGAGAGAGAGAGAAGA
>NC_020494.1:7494075-7505948 GCF_000184155.1 Fragaria vesca subsp. vesca
CTTTGCAAAACCAACCTTCTGCTAATGACAAAGCCCTTCTAGCTAGTTCATGTGCTACTGCATTGAAGCGTTTCTTCACATGCCTCCACGAAACTATCTCAAATTCAGTCATAGTCAACCTCACTGCATCAAGAACGCCTCCTATCTCACTGAAGTCCCAGCCACGAGTATTTAAGCCATTAAGCACATTAAGAGCATCACCTCTTATATCAACATTTAATAATCCCAGCTTCTTTCCATACTCAATTCCATACCACAAGGCAAGTGCTTCCGTAGCTTTTGGGTTTAGAGAAAGAGGAAGTGGTACTAATAAGGCACCTAGAAGGCCATGTTCTGGGTTCAACACCACAGCTCCTACTCCCACCCTTCCATTTAACTTATCCACAGCCCCATCAAAATACAATAGAGAACTAGAAGTATTACTGACCTGTGGGGTGCGCACTATCTCCTTTATAACAATACCAGTAATTGGTTTGTTAGTGCTCTGAGTCTGAGCTAATTCTGACTGCCATTCCTTGCACCGCTGGACAAGTATATCAGGCTTCAGACCCTCCTTACCATGAATAGTATCATTCCTACACTTCCAGATCCACCAGCAAACTAATCCAAACAATTCCAACTCTTTATTCGTGCCCTCCATAGCCACCCTATGTAAAAGATCACTAAAAGACTGAAATTTCCATAGCTTCACCACTCCAGCTAACCAGGAATACTTCCACACTTTCTGAGCTATGCGGCAAGCCCATAAACTGTGTAAAACTGATTCACTGGCACCACCACACCTACCACAAATATCCGAAGAACACACTTTTCGTTTAAACAAACGCTCAACACAAGGCAAGAAGGCATGGCAAGCTCTCCAAAGAAAGAGCTTGACTTTGTTTGGGACTGAGAGGCCCCAGATAATACTCCATACCGAATTGGAGTTGGTTTCATCCTTCTCACCACTACTGCTCGTGCTCTTTCCCACCTGTTTTAACTCCATTGCCAACCAGTAACCAGATTTCACAGTGTAATATCTATCATTTGTGTAGTGCCAAATAGCTACATCAATGGATTTTGAAAGATGTTTGTTTTGTCAATTATCTATTATATTTGAAAAGAAAATATTGACTAAACATTGATCTATAATGAGTTCTAGTAATTTAAGGTGAACAAGTAAATGCTGAATTGTTGATAAATCTTAAAAAATTTACTTCAATTTTAAAATCTAATTTATTTTTATGGCTTGAAAGAAAAAAGAAGGCTAGCTAGACCATCATACCTTATATGTACATGATACATGCATGCATTGCATATGATAAAATAGATAGTAGCATGTCGGTTATTAATTTTCACCAAAGTTTTTAGATTCGAAGGCAATATATATTATAAAGAAGCAAACAAACGTCATATGCGCGCTTACGATCAAGAAGGTCATGGAGGGCCTCCGGTCTGAGTTTTGTGGGTCAGAGATTGAGCCGCACATTACAATTGTGAGGTCTGTTCGCAGTGGCGTAGTTAAAAATTATCATTAGAAGGGTCAAAGTTTAAACAAGAATACTATTGCCGGTTCAAAAAAAAAACGAGAAAAAGAATACTATTGAATGACATAAAATGTATGAATTATTATATCAATAATTGAAAAGACAAAAAGTAAGTCTCTCTAAAGCATTCGTATGGTAGGCAATGAATGGCATTCGTATTCAGTATGGGCAATACCACCAGATGATGTGTCTCTTACAATCAAGAAGGTCATGGAGAGCCTCCGGTCTGAGTTTGGTGGGTCGGAGATTGAGCCGCACATTACAATTGTGAGGTCTGTTCGCAGTGGCGTAGTCAAAAATTATCATTAGCAGGGTCAAAGTTTAAACAAGAATACTATTGCCGATTCAAAAAAAAAACAAGAATACTATTGAATGACATAAAAATGTATGAATTATTATATCAATAATTGAAAAAGACAAAAAGTAAGTCTCTCTAAAACAATTATAATTGTTCAAGACGATTGCTCATATTTTGAAATCTTTTCATGATGGTTTCACCGTCAAATATATCTTTCTCAATATATGTAATCATGAACATGTCTCCCATTCGGTTTCGCAAATCACTTATATAACCTTCATGGCAGAAAATGTTCTTTCTACAGCGACAATTGCAACTGGAAGAATTAGTGTCAATGTTATAAGTAAGTAAACTAATGGATAAACCTGGTTTTTCTGTTTCAACCATTTTTTCTCGAAGCTCACTAATTTCTTTCATGTTTTTTTTTCCGAAGTACCTTCATTGGATCTATTTCTTATTTGAGTAGCTTAAGATGCTGTCAATTGATCCGTTGCTTTTCTTTTATAATATTTCTTGAGAAAAGTTTTCATAATTTCAAATATTAAATTCTAAAGGTTTTGACTTGTTGTTTGTAGGGAGAAATGTTTAAAGAACAAAAAAACGAATTACAGTAGGGAAGGATTTAAAGAGAATGATAAGAGACAAATAAATTGTAGAAGCTTGAATTTATGTAAACACAAGTACAATGTAAATCATGAATCGATTAGGAAGACAAAAATGAATAATAAATATGTCCAAATATGAGACGAAAGCAAACTTCTTTCCAAAAACTTCTTTCCTACTCCTATATTAATTAGCAATATATATATATATATATACACAGTCTGTTTCTGGTGCGGACACAGGTTTAGAAATTCACCAAATTGTGTTATGCCCATATTATTACTCTTATGAACTAATTGAAACAATTAAATTCAGGATTACTATTGTAAAAAACAAAAAGGAAATAAAAATTAAAAAATAGTGCAGATAATCATGAAAAGTTATGGGAAGTTACGACTTATAACTGCAACAAAAAATGTACTTCACAAGAAGAAAAGAAAAACGTTATATGTTAACAACATCTTCATACGTGAGTATCACGGGTATAAAGGCTAGTGGTAATATAATTACACAAATAGTTGCATTTTCGTATATACCTTAAATTTCGTAAGCCCCACCAGAAAGATTGGAGCATACGCTTTAAAATATGATGTGTTGAACTAGCCACATCAGATTGAAGAGCGAAAAAATAAATACCAAAGTCGTAGGTTTTTGGATCAGCTTGTTTCACAGGGCAGGGCATATATCATCCCAACGCGAGATATTACTTCCCTTAGGATATGTTTCAGCAAGATTAGCTTTACATGTCACAAGAAAAGATGAGCTTGACAATTCCATATGGAACCCTTCAGGATAGACCAAATGACGGGTTGATAACCAACATAGTGTTTGTGCATGAATTGCTAGATGATACCAAAAGGCTCCGAAATGCTGAAAGATCCAGAAAAGTACAAGTTAGCAATCAAATTTCATTGCACCTTTTTAGGGTTTTGCTTAAAAAAAAAATAAAAAAAAAAAAAAAAAAAACAATGGATCACCACCTCCCCCTTTATTAAATCCGAAAATGGGTAAAAGATCAAAATCACAACCTACAAATGAGAGACTTACGTCGTCACTAGGTCAAATTTTGTTTTACCATAAAAGACAAAAATGATATACAGAAATTGAAAGCCAACTTACATCTCGAGATGCTAGGATGAAGGGAACAAAGCCCAATATAGGCCTAAACCATCTTTCAACCGGAGTTATATCATATTATAGACCTCCGCGTTAATGAATCATAAAGATGATAAATCCGTAACACAAATTGAACCGGCATTAGGATGAAAAAAATAACAGGAGCTGACCCATTTTTTATGAATAACATGGCTACGAGTACCTGATCAGCAGGAAAATTCCCAATTAGAATAACTAGGATTAACAATATACTGGGCTAGGATTAACAAATTAAAAAGCATACGTACCTGCGTTATGGGAACAAAAACGTAGAAGCGAGATAAGATGGACAACAGGTTAGCAAGCCGTGGATCAAATGAGGATGCATTCCCTCTGAAACATCCACATATTGTAATGATACTGTCGATCAGATAAAAAACATCTGTGACTGATCGACAGTAAATATATGTCCACGCTAGTTTATTGTCAATATTAATGCACTTATGTTCATCATCAATGGAATTGATGTAACAGAACATAGGGTCATTGAAGACCGAGAATGCACATATTAGGATGAAGAAACTATTCCACCAATGTTCTGCGGCAGCGTCACGGCTTTCTCCATTGAGTTCTTCCCCCAGTACTGTTGTCCCATTCCCACTTATATGTCCTTCATAATCTTCGTCTGCTTGAGTCATTTCCACAATACTGATAAAAGAAGCACCACAATACTGCTTGAGTGACACATAATGCGATTGCATTCTATTCTTTTATCGCATAATTCTTTTAGCAAATCCGGATACTTCTATATCGTATTCCAGCCAGCAAATTAATTTTTTTTCAGACTTTTACCCATGTTTTGATTGAATAATAAGAAGTCAAGATCCATTAATAGGTCAATAATATTACAACCGAAATGTTCTGAAATTGAACTAAATGTTATTAAGTTATTTCATTGAATTGAAACATGTCGGAATTGTTTTGAAATAGACCAAATGTTTATCGACAAGTACCTATCCAACAGATCCAAAATGGGAATGGGAGAGACCTCAATTAATATCGATCGAGTAAAAGAAACTAACCGTTCTTCTGATACAGTGGTGGCCAGAGAGAGAGAGAGAGTTTTATATTTTGGTTCATAACAGTAACTGTATTTATAGCTGCATGGAGCATTATTTCGTAGTGTACAAGAAAGAAAAAGGAAAAAAAAAAAAAACCGTGACATGGGTTATTTGGTCGGCGAGTATATAAGTAATTAACAGTACCATGCGCAAGATAATGCTGTTTTATTATATCCGAAAAAAGTCAGCAAAACCTTCCACCACGTTTTAAGGAGAAAAAGAAGTTCATCAACTCCCACTCAAATTCTGATCATCGAATTGGCAAGTTCACAGGGAATAGATCTTGGTGCACCTCTGGGACTTGATGCTCTCATTGATGGAAGAGTTCATACGGGTAAAGTTCCCATCAACAGACTTATGTTCTTATTAATTTGTATCGCCCATTAGGTTTGTAGGAGACTGTCTTCTCATATATGATGGAGAAAACTCACAGCTAGACTCACATTATTTTTCATTTATTTGCTCTTATACGCACGCGCTCGTGCAAGGCTAGTATACTCTTGTTTGAATAAGATCGATAATATAAATTGCTTCGCGTCAACTTATCACCCTAGCTCAATTACAATGACAAAACGGCGGTGGCATAGAAAACAGTTTCTTGTTTGGAATAAATCAATTATCAAATTTCTCTGACTGCCGCAGATAGATTGCTTGTTTACACTTGCAATAATTAGCAAAAAAATATATCAGTAATACGAATATGCTTACCAGGTACAACTAACTTAGCCTCCAAGAAGTGCAAGACGCCATTGCAAATAAAATGCTAGTAGATTTTCATTATTGGGAATGCTTAATTAATTGGACAAATCCATTAGAAGAAAAATCAACAAATGTGTCTCTTGGTTTAAATAAATAAAAGGTAAAATATTTTATAGTCCATGTGGTTTGAAGTCGACATCTGTTTAGTCCTTATGGTTTTATTTTAATCTGAATATTCCTTAAAGTCACGATTTTTCATCCAAATGATCATTCTGTCAATTTAACGGTCACATCAGCAATTTAACTGAGAAAATTGACGGAATGACTATTTGGATGAAAAATTAATCGTGACTTTAAAGACTATTCAGATTAAAATAAAATCATAAGGACTAAACAGATGTCGACTTCAAACCATAAAGACTAAACAAATATCAATTCATAAAGGGTAAAATTAGAACCTTTTTTTTTGAATAAAAGAACTTTCATTGACTAGCAATTAGGGTTTCTTAACAAGGCATCCCTGATGCAAGTATCACGTACGAATATATAGGAACTTCATATTGAAGCACAAAATTTGAATGTTCCCTAATTAAATAAAGGATCCGGATTCTCTGTTTGGATTTAAGTTGCTTGGATTTGCTTGGAAGTCTTATAACCATTAGATAGAGTAAGGATGACATAATGATGACATGACAGTCTTAGTTTGTACTCAATCTAATTGATAGAAATCATCCAAGCTAATCCAAGCAACATAAATCCAAGTAGAGAAGACAATTTCTTAAACAAGAGCCCCAACCTCTTCAATGAGATTTCCCATCACAGAATCATCCTTTTCAGTGGCATTAATAGCCTAGACAAGCTGCAGGCAGTCACTTTCAAACTGCACTGTATATATCATGACTCAACTATATGGCTAGCTGGATGAGTGCCTGGAGCTTGACTCGGAATGCCGAAGATGCCACTGGTTAGGGTACTTGGTAGCGTGGATAGTACGCTAGTTTTACTCTTACGACACGCTCATACCTCCCTGCATAAAACCATAATCATTAATGCCAACCACATTACTTTTATTCAAGTTTACCTGTTGCCCCGATGCGATCTCATATGCATGCAAAATATTGCAGACTTGCTGGCATTCCTCTTCTGAAGCTTTGCCAAAAAAGAAAACTGTCATATGCAAATAGTAGTTTGTGGCTCCTTAAGTATCGTTTTGGCAATTGGCATGTTTCTCAAGTTGTGTTTGTTTTCTGGGTTGCAGCTCCATGCTCTACTCTTATTTCTTATAATTCTTGTTAATTACCACGTCAGAGTGGTACGGAAGCGTACGCGTTTAGTGGTGATGGGCAAGGATAATGTGTCTAGGACAAAGATATGTAGGAGCTTTATATAAGTTGGGAGACAATATTTAGAGGAGAAAGATATTAGACGAGGATTAGCTAGCTAGCTTAAGCCAGCTTCAACTATATCCTTTCATTCATATATTTCATCATAATTACAAGAGGTCACACGTATATATATATATAGTTGATGTTCACAACAACATTTAGTGGTCTTGTACGTCATTAGTGGTCTTGTACTTCCGATCTAGTGACTATTCTAGACTAATGCTAGACCTTTTGCTAGCTCTAAATTTGAGTATAACATTTTCATGATCATTTTTTCTTAATCTCTTGATTAATATTGCAACACTCTAGGCTTCTATTCAATAATCTAGTTCTGTAGATTGATGTAGGCTATTTTAGATTAATAATGTGCATTATTTTCAACACTCATCTTTCGCTGTTCTATCTTATGCTGGTTGGTAAACTAAGTTGCTAGCTTCTTGGTGATCGATCATGTTGAAGTGCTTTAAACTTTATTATATGGACTGTATATGCGGTCTTTGAGTTGTAATGTTGTATATTATTCCTTCTTCTTTGTCTATTAATTTAGAATGGATGGAGCGACGGGCAAAATCGACCAGTTTATGGAACTTCAACAACAAGATAAGCAATATCAGGTCAGATTATACACACTTGACATTTGACAAGACCTGCGTGGCATCAATGACTCGTTCATCATCAATCCAGAACATATGAGTCCCAGCTCCCTGCATGCATGAGTACAACTTTCCTGAGCCATCACGCTCCGTCCATGCAACCCGACGACTCAGAGAGCCGGAGAGCTTCGCCACCACACTGATCCTAGCTAGCCACGCCGCCGCCTTGTATCATGGAGAGTTAATTAGATGTATAATGAGTAATTTATAGTCTCTTAGATAAGTAAAAAACTTAATATAATAAGGCTCTAATATATTCTCGGTGGAAAAGGAAAATTGAGAGGATACGAAACAGAAACCTAGGGTTTACAGAGAGATATGGAGAAGAAAGGCAGAAACGCGATTGCGGCAGGGGGTAGCAACATGCCGAGCCTATACATGTGTTTCCAGGTACATAAGTCCGATAATTCGACACGATGGATGGTTCAATCCATCATTTTCAAGTTTTCAACCATCTTATTACTTGTTCTTCTTCTTCTTCTTCAAACCCTAACCCTTTAACACGGGAAGTGTTTAACACCAGCCCGGATCCGAAATTCAAAATCCCATATAAGGCCGGCTGTTGCTGTGTCTCCGGGTCCAAAATTATGTTCGGCGGCGGCTGGCACTTCCCAGAGCCAGAGGACTGGAAGGTCAGAGGCCATCAAGCTTCTAATGAGATTTTTGAGTTTGATGAGACCAATGATGCCCCCGAGCTGAAGAGAAGCGAGATGCGATTTTCAAAGGGGAAATCCCAAACAATGATGATGACTCTGCCGGACAGTAAACTCTATGCTCTAGGATTCCCTGAAACAAACCTACACCCAGACCTCAAGTACTTGCCGCCTTTTGAGGTATTCGACTTTAAAGAGCAAACATGGTCAATTCTGCCGCACCCTCCATTCGATGATCTTGTAGGTTCTCCTAGTCATTTCGATTTGTGCTATGCAAGTGTGGATACCAGCATCCTTCTCTCCGCTCAGAATACCGACATCTAGCGCTTTGATGCAGCCTTCCCTTCTAAAGGATGGACAGTATACACACTGCAACACCGCTGCCGGGTTCTCTTGGCAGAGCTTTAGTGGTGAACCACAGCAAGGACCACTACATTATGTTTGGTTATCAGTCCTGTCATCGAGCCAGTCAAGACATCCGCAATTTTACCATCGGAGTCCATCTTATGGACAAAAATGATTACTCGTGGACACATATCGCCTCTCTCCTTGTTCTGCCACCTGACATTCATTCTCAGTTGCCTCGTCTATTTTTTTCCGGTAGAGCGGTATAGTATTGTCCATCTTAAAGGTCGAATTATATGCCTTTTCTCGCCAAATTCCTGAGATCCATTCACAACTATGGTAAGGACTAAGGACAAGTTCTCTTGTGCTTTAGTCACATTTGAATATTGAAGAAAACTGGACACAAAACCTTGTGGAAGTTTTTCTGATATATTTCTTGATGAACAAAAGGATTAATTACAAATCTAATCTATATAGAGAAAAGTGAGATAGAACAGACTCCTTCTCCTTTTCACGTCACTCTAATAGCTGTCAAACCGAAAACAAGGACACAAAGAGAAAAGCTATACAAGTAAAGTAAAATGTAAGATGTACAGTAGAAAGTGAGACATGAAAATATCCAAAGGACAATAGACTTCTACTTCCAATACTCCCCCTCAAGCTGGATCAAGGAGATTCATTGGGCCAAGCTTGCTCAAGAGTCGATGAAATTGAGCAGCGGAAAGAGATTTGGTAAAGATGTTAGCCAATTGGTCTTGGCTGCGAATGTAATGTGTATCAATAACCTTGAACTGAACTTGAGCTTGTATATAATGACAATTGACCTCTATATGCTTGGTTCTCTCATGAAAAACAGGATTAGAGGCAATGTGCATTGCAGCTTAATTATCACAATAAGAGATATGGGTTGGTTGCTAGGAGATCCCCAATCAGACAACAATCCTTTCAGCCAAATAAATTCACAAGCAGTGGAAGCCATAGCTCGATATTCAGCTTCGGCACTAGAACGAGCAACAACAGTTTGTTTCTTGCTTCTCCAACTGACCAAGTTACCACCTACAAAGGTACAAAAACCTGTAGTGGACTTACGATCAAGAGAATTTCCTACCCAATCAGCATCTGTGTAGCCCATGATGTTAGTATGACCATTTGGTTTCATCAAGATTCCTCTCCCAACATATCCTTTTAGGTAGCGAAGGATGAGCTTGACAATATGAAGATGAGCCATGGTAGGAGCATGCATGAACTGACTTACTATGCTTACTGCATAAGTTATATCAGGTCGAGTGATAGTAAGATAGATAAGCTTACCCACAAGCCTTTGATAAAATCTGATATTCGGGAGAGACTCACTGGAAACATCCAACTGAAACTTGTTGTCGAGGGGAGTGCTAGCATGCCTGATATCCCACTTGCTGTCAAGGGGAGTGCTGGTAGGCTTGCTATCCCACATTCCTGCATCTTTCAATAGATCAAGAGTATACTTCCTTTGATTGAAAAACAATCATTTATGAGAAGTGGCCATCTCTATTCCCAAGAAATACTTATTAAAGACTCTCAAATCCTTAATAGCAAACTTGCTATAAAGAGATTGTTTGAGAACATTAATCTCTTCAAGGTTATCACCTGTAACAATCAAATCATCAACATAAATAAGCACAACAAACTTACTAGTTGAACCAATCCAAACAAATAGAGAGGAATCAACATTGCTCCTACGAAAACCAACTTCTTCAAGGACTGAACTAAGTTTGGCATACCATGCACGTGGAGATTTCTTTAAGCCATAAATTGCTTTATGAAGTCTACACACCGCATCCGGATCATAAGATTGAGAATGACTAAGAGGAAGCTTCATATACACCTCATCTTCTAGATCACCATGTAAAAAAGCATTTTTTACATCTATTTGGTAAAGAGGCCAAAAATGGTTCACTGCAGCTGATAGCAAAACCCTATGGTGCTCATTTTCGCAACAGGAGGAAAGATCTCCTTGTAGTCTACTCCATAGGTTTGAGTAAACCCACGAGCTACCAATCGTGCCTTGTGTCTATCCACACTCCCATCAAAATGAAACTTGGTCTTGTATACCCATCTACTACCAACAACCTTCATCCCTTTAGGAACGCTTACCACACTCCATGTCTTATTTTCATTAAGAGCATGAAGCTCATCAGCCATAGCTTACTTCCATACATCATGATTATTGGCTTCCTCAAAACTTTGAAGTTCATGATTAATATCAAGAGTACTCAAAAAGGTAGAGTGAGTATAAGAGAACCTTTTATAAGAGATGAAGGCAGTCATTGGATACCTCGCAACATATGTCACATAATCCTTAAGCTTTGCTGGATGACCTCGTACTCGCATTGCATTTCTACGAGGTACAACTGGAGGTGAAGGAAGCGGCTCAACAATAGGTTGCACATGTAATTCAGATTGATCAACATCTGGATCAAGAGGCATTGCCTGAACTTCTGAAACTAGAGCAGTAGAATGAGAAGATTGACTGGAATCCCTAACAACAGGATGACTGAAACTTGAAGCTAGAACTGGAACAGTAGGATGGAAAGGTTGTCTGCTATCCTCATCGACAGAAAGATTGGGTGTTGGAAACAGATCAAATAAAGACTCCCGCTGACTGTAACCATCTGATTTCCCAGCAAAGAAAGAAGTATTCTCATCAAATTCTCATCAAATCTAACATCCTTGGAAACAATAATCCTTCTAGAAGAAAGGTTGTAGCATTTGTACCCTTTTTGATGGATGAATACCCCAAAAACACACACTTTTCAGCCCGAGGATCAAGTTTCCCTCTTTTATTAGCTTGTATGTGAACAAAGCAAACACCACCAAACACTTTAAGGTGAGAGATATCAATTTTCATTCCTTTCAACACTTCAAGAGGAGATTTGCCACCAAACACTCTACTAGGTAATTGATTAATGAGATAAGTGGCAGTGAGCACACTTTGAGACCAAAAGATCTTTGGTACATTCATTTGAAACATTAGAGCTCTTGTTTTCTCAAGGAGATCCTGATTTTTCCTTTCAGCAATTCCATTTTGCTGAGCAGTACCAACACAACTAGTCTGATGTAAAATTCTATGTGTGCTCAAGTATTGACACATGTTATTGGACATATACTTAGAACCATTATCAGATCTTAAAACATGAATAACTGATGAGAACTGAGTCTGAACAAGATTATGAAAATCCTTAAAAACATTCAGAGCTTCACGTTTGAATTTCAAAAGATATAACCAAGTAATCCTTGTAAAATCATCAACAAAGATTATAAAATGCTTAAAACTATCATGTGACTCAAGAACAGGACCCCAAAGGTCAGAATGAACAATTTCAAAAGGTCTATGCATGAGCCCTTGATAGAGAATTTGGAAAAGGCAATCTAGAAGATTTTGACAAATGACAAACATCACATTGTTTGTCTGATTTGCACATATTTGAAACAAAGATGACATCACTTTTTCATATG
>NC_020494.1:7506814-7515340 GCF_000184155.1 Fragaria vesca subsp. vesca
GTACTACTATATATATATATATATATATATATATATATATATATATATATCAATTGTCTTTCCCATTTTCTCTATCGGAAAGGTACATGTTGTGGACAAACTACATTGAATTGTGGTTTTTAATCTGCCTCAACTGCATTAGGTCGTAATATTTGTGGCATCCTTAAGTATCCTTTTGGCAATTGGCATGTTTCTCAGGTGGTGTTTGTTTTCTGGGCTGCAGCTCCATGCTCTAGAAAGACAATATTTAGAGGATTAAGATATTAGAGTAGGAATAGCTAGAGCTTGAGCCAACTTCAACTACATTCTTTCATTCATACAAGAGGTCACACATATACGTACGTAGTTGATGTTCACCAACATAGTCATTAGTGGTCGTGTACTTCCGATCTAGTTGGACTATTATAGACTAATGCTAGACCTTTTGCTAGCTCTAAATATGAGTATTACATTTTCATGGTCGTTTTTCCTTAATCTAGATTAATCTTGCAACACTCTAGGCTTCTATTCAATAATCTAGATTCTGTAGATTGATGTAGGCTATTTTAGATCAACAATGTGCATTATTTTCAACACTTATCTTTCGCTGTTCAATCTTATGCTGGTTGGTAAGTGAGTTGCTAGTTTCATGGTATCAATCATGTTGAAGTGCTTTAAACTTTATATTTGATGTTGTATAATCAAGATTGTAATATATAAGTCCCTGCCCCATCCATATATGCAAGGGTAAAGTGCAGCTTTCCTGAGCCATCACGCTCCGTCCATGCAACGTACCCGACGACTCAGAGAGCCGGAGAGCTTCACCACCACCCCGATCCTAGCCACGCTGCCGACTTAGATCATGGAGAGTTAATTAGATCTTTAATGAGTAATTTATAGTCTAGTAGATAAATAAAAATTTAATAAGTTAATATAAGGATCTAGTTCTCGGTGGAAAAGGAAAAGAAAACTGAGTCTACGAAACAAAAACCTAGGGTTTACAGAGAGATATGGAGAAGAAAGGCATAAACGCGATTGCGGCAAGGGGTAGCAACATGCCGAGCCTGTACATGTGTTTCGACTTTCGAGGTATATGAGTCCATTGAATCGGCACGATGGATGGTTCAATCCATCAATCTTGCCGATCTTATTACTTGTTCTTCTTCTTCTTCAAACCCTAATCCTATAATACGAGAAGTGCTTCACACCGCCCCAGATCTAAAAGTCCCATATAACGCCGGCTGCTGCTGTGTCTCCCGGTCCAAAATTATGTTCGGAGGCGGCTATCAATTCCCGATTCCCAATCAACGCTATCAAATTTCTGATCAGATTTATGAGTTTGATGAGACCGATGAGCTGAAGATAAGCGACAAGAAATTGTCAAAGGGGAAATCCCAAACCATGATGATGACTCTGCCCGACGGTAAACTCTATGCTCTAGGATTCCCCGAACCAAACCCAACACCAGACCACAAGTACTTGCCGCCTTTTGAGGTATTCGACTTTAAAGAGCAAACATGGTCAATTCTGCCGGACCCTCCATTTGATGATCTTGTAGGTTCTCCTAGTAGTTTCAATTGGTGCTATGCAACTGTAGACACCAGCATCCTTCTCTCCGCTGAGAATTCGTGCACCTACCGCTTTGATGCAGCCTGCCCTTCTAAAGAATGGAAAGTACACACTGCAGCACCGCTGCCGTGCTCTATTGGCAGAGCTTTAGTGTTGAACCACAGCAGCGATTACAACATTATGTTTGGTTACGACTCCTGTTATGGAGCCAGTCAAGACATCCGTAACTTCACCATCGGAGTCCATCTTATGGACAACAGTGATTACTCCTGGACACATATCACCTCTCTCCTTGTTCTGCCACCTGAGATTCTAGCTCGGTTGCCTCGTCACTTTTTTCCGGTACGGCAGTATAGTATTGTCCATTTTGGAGGTCGAATCATATGCCTTGTTCTTCACAAATTCCTGAAATCCAAACAGGCATGTGGGTGTGATATGAATCCTACTAGAGATACAGATATGAACAGTATCTCTTGTGCTGTAGTCACATTTGAATATTGTCTATCACCCTACTCCAAGACCATCAAGTTCAACATCCTGGGTTTCCGCCTCCTTAAATTTGATGACGGATATGGAGCTAGTATGCTTGGTGCCTTTTTGGTGGGGAAAGTTTTATTCCTGATCACGACTTCCATGTCAGCATAATTCTCATAGCTAATGATATCTTGGCTTTGCTTGGTTTGATTATGTTGTTGTTCATCATGTCCTTCTAATTTGAGGCAAGGACACCAGCCTCCCTTCAGTTTGTTCTATTACTTGCTCTTAAGCATGATTTTTTTTCTTTGTTCTTTTTTTCTTTGTTCTACCTTTCTATAAATCTGTTGCTCCGCTATTATCGTTCAGTTCATCTACCACTACTCATAATTCATTTGCATGTATTAGCAAGGATCCAGTACAAGATGACAATCCCTATGGTGGTAAATTCCCAAAAGCAACCAAGGTGATAATTCTTTTTCGAAATATTCTTACCCAGGTGTTTTCTAAGTGGCAATGGCTTTACAGATCATGTTTTCTTTTGTTTTTAGGGCATTACGCTAAAAACAAGACAAGAACTACCCGATTCTCTTTTTGAAAGGAAACCACCTCTTCTGTGGCAACGATGGCAAATGTGGGTTGTATTCTAAACCACTCCTCGATTGTTCCTAGTTCTGCCTCTCAGCAAAATTACTATTTCCCATCTTGTTCATTAGGGCCTGATAGTGTCTCCCCTGCGCTGATTACATAACTCGCATTGGTGGCAACAGTTATAAATATTCACAACAATATGCTGGCCACTATTCTATTCTGGCTGGACCTGGCAATGCGTATCCAAATACTCATTCTGTAAGTTGATTTGAACAATATTCATGCCACCTTTATATTTACTTCGAATTCTTTTCCGTGGTGTTAGTGTATATTTCAGGGTGTTTGTGTGTGTGTGTGTGCGTGTCTGTCATAACGCTCAAGGACATGGTTGTATGATACTAATCGAATCAGTGTTATATATGATAAAAGAGTAAATGTCTACGTACATTATAAGGATTGTTAAAGTTGAATATATTCATCTCTGTTACATGTTTCTGGTTTTTATTTATGTTTTCTGTTGGGTTGTTTTTGTTGGCTGGAGGCAAAGCTGGGTACCAAACCTTGTTCAGGCTGGACCGGCATATGTTTGTCCAAATTGTCATGCTGTAAGTAATCAGTCAACTTCTTTTCTAAGGAGTCAGTCCCAAGATCAACCTACAGGAGGGAATACATGAGGACTTATCACTGAGGATGAGATTATGAGTACGTACAATTCGTCTGACGATCAATGAGAATATGACTACGATTCGTCAACGTCATTAGATGTTGATCATGGAGAACCTACTCACTATCGGCCTTGCTATTTCTTCGTTTGATACACTATGCGGGCTAGTTACCTTTGTGTCATACATTAAATATACGTGTAACATTATTGTATGACATTAATATAAATGCTTTTCGATGAATTTTAAGTGTCTGATGTCCTAGTTATTTTCCTATGGCTTCTGCTGCATCTAAAAATGTTGAAAGTGTTTTTGAGTTCATGTTTAGCTCTGTATATGGCTCATTAGTAATTTGACAAAATATATTCAGTATGGCCAAATGCCATTCTCTTTGTTTCTGCTATTTCATAGATTCTGAGATTCAAGGTTCTTACAAGTTAAAGCACAACACTAATGATTGCCCACCAAGTTTAACCATTGATTTGATTTTTTCCTCAGCCTCTCAGTAACTTGTTTGGTTGAGATTGTTGTTTAGTTTCAATATATTAGAGCCTTTTTCTTAAACGAGATTCTACTTTGTTTCAATGCAACTTTCTGTATGCTTTTTTGTATGTTTCATTCTCCGTTTCGTTCTGGTGTGATTTGTGCTTACAACAGTACTTTTTTCTTCTTTTTTTTTTTTCTTTTTTTGAAATAACTGGAATGTACTTTATAATCAAGGTTTATCAAAATTTTCCTCAAAGGGCAAATATAACAGTTAAATTCGACTCTCCAAATAATTACTTTACCTCTTCAAAAACCGATAACCAAGACCCTATGTTCTTTATCTAATTGATCTCGATCTGCTCTGCCATTTGAAATGTACAACCAATTCCCCAATCTCCAATTCCAATAAGGGCACAGAGAGGGACTTCAGCAATTTCCTCAGAAATCACGTCAAAAATGGCTGGGGAATGTACCGTCCCATTGTGTTTATGGATGAGACTGGCTTGATTGCAGTAGTGGGGAAGTTTAGAGGAGGATTGTTTCTCAACTCTTGACTGAGAAGATCAAGAGACATCAGATGCCGAGATGCTTAGCTCCATAAAAGTCGGAAAGGATTTCGAAAACGGATGTTATTGAGGGAAGGAGACAGTTCAGTATCCCGTACAGCATCCTGAGATGTTTGAGAAATATGGGATGTCACCCTCAAAAGGGGGTTCTTTTTTATGGCCCTCCTGGATGTGGTGACTCTTTTTTGATGAACTCGATCCTATTGCTAGAGAAGTAATGTTGCAGGTTGTGGCGGTGGTGCTGATCGGGTACCGACTCATTACAGAAACGGATGGACTGTCTGCCAAGAAAACTGTCTTTGTTATAGGTGCCGCCATCAGACCTGAGATTATAGACCTGACTAAGATAAATTTCAGACAGGTCTGGGTAAATGAGAAAGTAAATGACCGGAGTAAATGACACAAAATGAACAGAAGTCTAAACAGATCAAGGGAAAGAGAATTCGCTGAATGAATCATGAAAAAAAAAAAAAAAAAAAAAAAAGGGAACATCAGTGATATAAAAATCACTTTTCATTGATAATATTTGAATTGTTTTCACAAAGTTATATAGATCATATGAACAACATGATCCCTATCCAATGGTGAGTTACAGATCAATACAAAATGAGCTAGGATTGACAAAAGCACCTTACTTTTTCAGCAAAGTGAAATTAAATTCTGTTATGAACCTCAACGACATCTTGAACATATACACGCCCGGAACAAGAAGAGGAACCAGCTTGATGAAAAAAACAGCTGAGTCACTTGCTTCTCATGACGTCAAAGCAAGATAACTAGAGCTCTGCAATACTATCGATAACAATCTGCTACCAAGGAGCTCCCCGGATCATATTTTACATCAAGAATTTTCTGCATAAAAGAAGGTTGTATTAAGTAAATAGGCATTTCAAAAAGTTTTACTTACTAGGTATGTACAAGTTTGGTAGTATCATCCCTCATCATTACATGAAGTTGAATGTACTGTTTTTAACAAGTATGTAGGGAGTGTGCCTGTATAAGTGTGTGTGTAAATGTCCTTGATTCTTGATTGCCAAAGTTTTACATGATGGACGCTGACTGTCCGTGAACACAGATCTCAGACTAGATGCCACAATTTCTTTTGCACAGAGATAATACGAACCCCAAAGATAATCCAAAGATAATATAGCAACTTATCATTATTCTATTGAGTAGAATATAGCAACTGACCCTTGTTCTCTCTAGAACCTCCCTCCACAAGTTATATGTGGCATATATACATATATATACCCCTATATAATATATACAATATAAACTGGAAAAATGCTAGGAAATCCAGTTATTAATGAAAGGTAACAAAGGCACAGTAAAGACGTCACATCTCCTTGTACCAACCTTAATTATTCTCCTGTCCAATCTATTAATTCACTGCGAGGCGCATAAAGCTTTGTCCCTCGCTCTTCCACATCGTTAACCACCCCCCGGCATCTCGGAAAACCACAATAACATGCAAGTTGTTCATCGATTGAAAAGAATCTGTAAAATAAAGGAATAAAGGAGAAAGTTAGCACCTTAGATACAAAAGTAGAAACCGCAAGCACAGTAAGAATCGAGAAGAACCTGTAATCATATGTAAGTTCTTCCCATCTTTTAATGTCTCTCTTTGCAAAAATAATTATGTGCTCATCTGAATTCACACTTATGACTCTTGAGTAGCAATTCGGCTGCAACCAAGAAAGGTGATTCAGGTCAGGAAATAACCAAACATAGATGTAGAATTCACAAAGCATAAATGTTCATAATATTCAAACAATGCATATATAGAATTATATATTTCAATCATATCAAAATTGATTAAACAAGTAGGAAGGGGAAACCAAAAGCTGCAGATAGAAAGCATCAAATGACAAGAAAGTAGAATAATGCAGGATCCAATTTACAAATGAATTATCTTCCCACTCCACATGTTTAAGCTAACAGCAAAATCAACCAGTTTATGAAACTTCAAACACCAGATAAGCAAGTCAGGTCAGATTATACGCACCTCACAAGAATGATTGATCAGGTGAGCAACACTTCCAGCCCGTGTGGCATCAATGACTCGTTCATCATCAATCCGGAACATATAAGTCCCAGCCCCCTGCATGGGCATTGTTTTCTCAATTTATATGGAAGTCAAAATACGTACAAGTTACTGAATGATAGATAATTTTATTTATTTGGATAACAATATGAATACTAGAAGATCATAGAAGAAGAAGATATGCTTTGCAGATGCCAGAATCTTGGGGAAAGACTTAGCTAGAGACTAACTGATTCTTAGTTCTGAAACTATAGTATAAAACATTTTAGAAATTGATGAACAAATCAAACCAATAGAATCTGCAACTCTTTGTTCTTTTGGATCATTTGAGTGCATTAGAGTGTCTTAGATTAAACCCAAAAGCTTAAGCATACACGTGGGATACATTTACAACTCGTGTAATCCATTA
This sequence comes from Fragaria vesca subsp. vesca, assembly GCF_000184155.1. Lineage (NCBI taxonomy): Eukaryota > Viridiplantae > Streptophyta > Magnoliopsida > Rosales > Rosaceae > Fragaria > Fragaria vesca. Next base: position 7,513,595 of record NC_020494.1, read on the forward strand.
CCCCAAGTGCCTTCTTCTACATTCTAGTGAATTTATAGTTAGCATTTAACAATGAAAAATAAAGACTTAGAACAGAATTGTCCCATATGCACAATGGGAGGACTTGAACTGAACAGTAAAAACTGGTTCTCCCTCTCCCAACTGTCCAAAAAGTGCACGAGAAGATACATCCTAAGTAAACAATGCAATGCTGTAGGAAAAAGTACTTGCCACGCCATGAGGAACTAAAACCATCAAAGAATTGAGCGAACACCAACTCACAACCACTGAACAAAGCAAAATTTTCAGAATGTCTTGTTTCCGTTTCAAGACAATTCTTTTCCTCACAACAGAAGACATCAGATCAAGCCTGCACTTGATTCCTTAATCCAGTTTATCATGTTTTCTTTAAATAAAAAAATTAAAATTAAGCAAAAATTAAACTTCAAGTTTAAACCTCACTCTGTTTTCTGGGCAGTTGCCCCTTTCGGGAAAAGGAAAAAAAAAAAAAAAACCCTCACTCTCTTTCATGTTTCCTGTTCCCATTTCTCATCCAGAAAACTATATATATTGTCGCTCATTTCCACCAGATCCACAAGTGTAGCAAAAGTTTTCTTGGAATAAAAATTATTCTTCTCGTCACTAAACAAACAAACTCCTCTTCCAAATTGTCCAACCTCAAAACCCATTTTTATAACCCCAAATTTACCAAAACACCTCATCTTATATATTTTCCTCTCCTTCAACTACTTCAAATTCTAGGCTAACAGAAATTTAGGAGTCAACCACCTTTAAAGCTCACAGCCAACAACTGTTTTAAAATCTAAACAGAAAGGACTCCCAGTATTGCCTCATACCAATAATACCAGTTTTCTGCTTTATCCAACAAGCATATATAGGCATCTTCCTCTTTAAGAAACACCCAAAAGTAAAATCTATTTGCACTCCTATGGATCCCATAATCAATTCTTCAGTGACTAATAAAAAAGATCACTCGAGAAAGAATCAAGATGAGTGCTTTAATATCCCTTCGTGTGTGAATATATCCATCCAAGAAGACTCGCAGTATAGGTCAGACAATTACTCACATTCCACAGGGAGGTGATTCACAATTTCACTTAACAATAATCTGTGTGGCAGTGCCATGCTAGCGAGCACAACCCCATGAGGCAAGATAATCAAAAGATCAAAGGGAGTCGGTGCACGAAATGTCCTATACAGTATAATGCATGCTCTAGTGATTAGTGATCACTAAAACCAACATACCCCAGAATAAATTAAAAAAGTAAATCATGTGGATCATTTAAAACCGACATAAAGCAAGAGAGCCTTATATGTTTGAATGAATCAGCAATGACCTTTTTGAATAACTTACCACCAATGAATTATATATGAATCGCTCTCTCCTGTCAGCTATAGGAGGTCTGACAAGTTCACCAGTGTATTCAATCACCTGCAAAAAGATGAGATAAGCAATCCATAGTCTTCTGTAGGAAATTAGAATGAACAAAGAATGTTATTATACCATGTCGCCCGCTCTATGTGGGTGCTTCGCAAATATACCAAACCCATGAATTCCTGATTTTCCTAATAAAAAAAAGTTGCAAGAAGAATAAATTAAAAAGCAACAATAATAATAGTAATATATAACAGACCCATGCAAACATCCAGAAAATACACATGATAGGAACCGGTGGAACGAATGCTTAAGTTCAACAATGCTTCAGCATATAAGTATGCATGTGTATTTTGTTTAATACATTACAA
>NC_020494.1:7515629-7517033 GCF_000184155.1 Fragaria vesca subsp. vesca
GGTCCTGTCTATTTTTATTCAATGATATTCTGCATATTATGATCTTATCTAAAAAAGAAAATCATGCAAAGGGAAAGTCAAATTTTAAGGGGATTATTATTTCAACGTGACAAGAATTTTTTTTTTTTTTAAATAATAGAACAATAAGCATATACAACTAACCACATCTGTTATACCTTAAATTAGATTTTACAATTTCTTAAATGCTGAGAACACAAGGGGATAATTAGATTTTATCGCTTACTAGATAAATTTCTGAAAATCCTAGAATAATAGAACAATAAAAATCTACAATTAAACATGAGTGCAGTTACACTACAGAGTTATTAGCTCAAATCACACGTACAAATTAAAATTCTCAAAACGTACAATAAAGACGAAGGTGTTGAGTACTTGCTTTAGAATTTAAAACGTATATCTTACCAAACGCTAGTCTTTTCCGAAAAGTATCCCTCATGTACTTATACTTCTCAGCCATAGAAAGTATATCGGTAGGAGCATCAAGTTGAGAAGCTTTCAGCCTCTCAAGCCTAGAGCTGAACTTTGAGCCAACAACACCATTGGGAGGCAGTGGGTTGCTTGACAATTGGTGTTGGCTGTACCCACCAACTAAGTAAGGTTGGTTCTCAACAAACAAACGCTTTAAGGATGCAGCAGCTATTGCTTCAGGTTCTTTTCTCCCTCTTCTACAAGAGTAATTGTAGGGCTCTGCCCAAGGATTGAAAATAGAGATTATTTAACAACATTAATCAATTTCGTAGAAATTAGAAACTAAATAGTTATCAAATTGGTGCTGAGGAGCTGCAGGTGTTAGATTCCAGGCATAAGTGTCATAGAGGTATTGTTCTCAAACACTATTTACATCGGGAGGACTTCAGAGTTTTAGTTCTTAGCTCTAATATGTGTTATTTAGCTTTGACTAAAAACTGGCGGTGCCAAAGTATAAATTAACAACAACTCACACATGATAGTGTCCCTAAATAAAGAAAGAATATTATAATATCATGACATCTGTTACAAAATCTTCCTAGAACTGCTCAGGCACCAGTCTACACACCGCATACCACAAAAAGTGGAACATTTTAACGTAACTTTAATGGGACTTGAATTGATAACAATAATACTCATAAAGCATAAACATACCAGTACGAGCACATCCAGATGGATTAGATGGTGGGCTGTAGTCTGAACATCGACGCACAGTTCGACCAATGCGGTCACCAGCCATTGAACGGTCATTAGATGGCTGCTTATGCTTCTTGCAAAAGGAAAGGAAACGAATGCATTGACCTTCTTCATCATCATCTACTGAAAGAAGATGCAGTCTCTCTTCATCCTCGAGCTTTGCAGTTATTAGCGAGAGAGAGAGAGAGAGAGAGAGAGAGAGAGAGAGAGAGATCAGTA
>NC_020494.1:7517053-7532883 GCF_000184155.1 Fragaria vesca subsp. vesca
AGTATAGAAACTTCATGATGGATTATTTAAGGTAAAATTTGAGCTCTTATTTCCAAAAAAAAATAATAATAATAATGATGGATATAACATAAAACCATTATCTAGAAATGGAGAATAACTACCTCAACACAAAGACCAGCAGCGCGTGCACAAAGTGGATGATATGCGGCATAACAAGTATGGTTTGAACACTACCAAAATAGTAAAAGACAAATGTGAAAATTCAAAACAACAATTATCAATCTTGATGCAAAGATATGAGAAGAAATCTTGATACATTTAAGTCTGCCCCAATAGATTAGAGAAGAAATCAATATGTATATATTTTAAGTAGTACAACATATAGCAGTGACAATGCCAAAATTTATCACACTCGTGTAAGGAAATCAAGACGCTCCATGATGATTTAACTGGAGCAAGTTTCTGTCAACGCATATTATTTTTTTTTTTTCCTTTTCATTATATATCCACAGATAACCCCAAAACGCTTCACAAATCCAGGATTGAAACCGGGCCTCCTGTCAAACCCGGGAACATTTATGAGTAAGTATGGACAGAGCTTCTTTAACGGCTTCATGGCTTATGCATCGAGTTTTGAAGTTTTCTCGACCTATTTCACCCCACAGCTCAGCTTATTTATTTATGAGCCACACCCCCTACGGCCTAAGCCCAGCTATCATTATAATTCCATCACCTCCCAGGTCCACATTGGAACAAATTCTAGCAAATATCTAGGTAGATACCATGAAGGATTTCAAACCCCAAACCTGATGGGAGCAAACCAAGGGCCTGATAGTTTCCTACCAACCTTAGTTCATAGTTTCTGCTGAAACATAATTGCTACGCAGATCTAATTGCATAAGTTTCTCTGTAGCACACCTACTATCTAAGGAGCAGCATTGATTCTCTCAACACCGATTGACAATCTCCCCATCGTAAACACAAAGGATAAAGTTGTCAAGGTAATGGACTAATAATTGTTCTGTAGCAACAACCAAAAAGTCCAAACATGATTATGATGACCGAATTTAGTCACATACTTTCTCTACCCATTGGCATCCACCTGTTATCTTTTCCCCTGCTGTTTAAAATTAACACTACTGTAGCACACAACAGATGAAGGTGAATAAGCAGTTCTACTTCTTAACGGTATTGAAAGCGCCAATAATACCGCAGACACTAAAGGTCAATACTGCAAAAAAACTCTCTTGGGGCCAAAGTGGTGAGGGGGGTAGGAATTGGTTTAGAAGTAGGCTAGATCAGGGGTTTGATTCCCTTGTTATGTAACAAATAAACCAGTTTGAATTGTGGTTATAATAAAGCATAACACAGTAACAAGTATCCAATATGAGCTTACTTGAATACAGGCGCCATAAGAAACACCACATATACTACATAACAGCTTCCAACGGTCCTGTTACAGAACAGATGATTAGTAAAAGCAGATAAACCTCACCATGAAGGCTTCTAGTGATTTTGTTTCTATATTACCAAACATTGATGAAACCAATATCACAAACAAATCCTTGGAAACTAAAAATAAATAAAAATAAAAAATAAAAAAACAAAGAAGCTAAGGAAAACGGAGGGAGTGAATAACAAACAAAGACGGTGATAGTGGTGTGCAGGGTGGCCCAAGGGTAAGGCAACCAAAGCAACTACCTTGGGCCTCAACCTGGAGCAGCCTTATTTACTCAAAAAGTCTAGTATAAAATGCTAAAGTAGAAATAGCTTAGATAGAGAATACTTTTGAAAATGCTCATAACATATTATTTTAAAGAGAAATAACTGGGTAATATCAGAATGTCTCATCATGTGTTGGGCCTCTTACAAAGTTTTTTCAATGTCTTACAGAAACAAAGTAAAGGAAAATGTAAGTTGAGGCCTTAGTTTAAAAATGAAGGACCCTTTAAAATTTCGTCAAGGCTTCACTTGTCATTGGGACGGCACTGGTGGTGTGCATATAAAGTAAAAAAGTAATTACCTTATTGATTCTGCTCAAACCATCAATAGGTTCCATTCTCTTGATATCAGATAGGCAAGTTTCTGGAGTATTTTCAAAGCATTAATAGAAAATATAAATACACATATGAATAAACAAATATGAAAACTGTTGTGTCATGAACCTGGTATCCATATGGCACAGGCCAGATGAGCCCAGCGCCCATCAGTTGTAGGCTTCATTGCACCCCCTAGAGAAATATCAATCCACTACCTTAATAACAGAAAAACCCTGGAATTTCAAAAATGGAATCATAATGATATCAAACTACCTATTACAGGACATAGGCAGCAAGGCGGTGGAGGTTCAGGAGCTCCAGGCCGGCATAAGTTGCATAACCATAGAACACCACCAACAGGTTCTAACTCCCCATAGCATCTTGCATGGACCTGGGAAAACATAATTACTTCTGGTGAAATCAAGAATCAGCCACAAATAGCTGGAACACAAGAATACTGTAAGAACAGTAAAGAGATAGTAAAGCAGAGAAATAAGCATTTCAAAGACCATATACCAAGAACCTTGGTTTAATAAAGTGGGTACTACCTAAACAAAACTATATTTAGCCAGCGCATATGTTATGAGTATGAGATCCCCAAATCTGAAAAACTGAAGAAAATGCTTACCATCATTCTGCATTTGTCACACTGCAGGAACAAGTTATTTTCATACTCCTACAAAATGAAAAGAAAATTGAGCAACTTGCAGGTATTACAACACACAAACATACACTCACACACAACTTGCAGGTTACAAAATGAAACAAATATAAGCAAACAGGAAAATAAACAGCCAAACATTGTATAGAAGCAAAGACATAGCATCACTGATAAAGTTGATGAATGTGAAATAAACAAGATTTCACCTCATCCATGTGGCAAACACTGCATTTATCAAGGTCTTTCCAGTCAACACGAACTGGCCTGTAACCAACAGGTACATCTCGATGTCTTCTAGAGGCTGACTTGCACTTGTCTACTTTTGAAGCATGGCTGGATTTTAATAACCCCTGCCAATACCCAGATGGATCTTTTAGGATAGAAATCGAGCAAGATATGCAGAAGCAACAATTTATTTAGAATTTTAAAATGACTTATGCTTTACCAATCAAGAAATGACAGCCAAGACAAATAAAGCAAACAACTGGACATTTACATACAGGCCTATGTGTGAAAATGTTATAATTTCTTCTTGTGTTCAACAATAATCGTGCATGTATCCCACCCACGTGTTGTTGGGACATGGTACTCCAGCCTGATTATATATTCTTGTTTTGACACTTTATTCTGATCATCTGAGAAAGTTGCAGAAAACTGATGCACACATTCTTACAGAATACTACAGAATACAAGATAAAGTAAATATTTAAGAGAACATATCAAACTCCTCAACCTTGTCATTATTATTATCATCACTCTGTAATGAGAGTTCAAATATATTACATTAGCTCAACAGACTATTTATGAACAAAATAAAGATGTCAAGTTTTGATTCACAGGAACCCAGATTAAATTCCTGTTTTTTTTTCTTCAAAGTTTAAAGATATTATGTAAGGCGGTAGTCACTGAGACCAAGTATAATAACTAGGTAAAAAAAATTTGTTCCACTGCCAATAAATTCAGCATGACATCCAGAATGAATATAATGATTGATATAAAATAGAAACATTTGATATAATAGTTCTAGAACATGGAAAATATACCACATCTAACCTATTGATGAATATATTACATCAGAAGAAATTTAGTGTGAAGGCAAAGCTGAGCTAAGGTACCTGTATAAGTTTTGCAACTTCAGGTTCTGAGAAACCAAACATCTCAGAGCCAGATTTATAGATCTTCTCAAATCCATCTTCAGCATTAGCATTAGAATCATCAAGAGCACTATTTTGAATTTTCCTTATCCTTTTGTATATTTTATTCCAGCAAGCGGATGGTGTCGATCCCTTGAACTAGAAAGAGAGAGGAAGGGGAAAATACATAACAATACAGAATTAGCATATCTTGATCTCACAATATTTGAATTCTTGTATTGTATAAATACTGTGTTGCACCAAAAACGGAATCACAGTACAGAAGTTGAAATACATCACAACACAATATGTTCATCTATTGCAAAATGTAACGGCAGTTGCTCATAACTAAAAAGAGGGCTTGCACATTCCATCCCACTGAAACAGACTCTGGCTCTGGATCACGAGTAGTGAAAATCATCGGCCAAAAAACACATTATTAAATAAACCCAGCACTGAAACCACACCCCCATACAGAACAAATGTATGGCAGTTTTCGGTTGTTCAAGCCCCCAATCCCAAATACTACCTAACAATCTCTCCCTACTATATGGTATCACCCCGAAGAAGAACATGCTTAGGACAATCCAACCTATAGCCTAAAGAAGAATTCTTCTTAGGACAACAGATAACGCAACAATCATCTATAATTAAACATGAATTGAATGTACAACATCCTATTCTGTATACAATCAAGTCTTGCTAGCCTTCTGAAATACAGTAAAATAGATTAAATAAGTAATAGTAGAGATATGATCAAAGTGCAAGGGAATCAAAGAAAGAAGTCATACAATGTCTAACCACTGAAAATAAAAAACAGAAAAAACTAACCTGCTCTCCATTGTCTAATGAGACTTGGAACAGAGGTCGAATTTTTGATTCCGGATCTCTCAATACCTCCATCTTATACAAGGTACATATACTTGGATCTAATATAAATATTAATGACAAATTATTACAAGACTGATGTTATAAATAACAATAATAGAAGAACAGAAAAGGAAATCTGAAACAATATATTATAATATCTTGATCACATTTCACCTGTTACTGAAGAAAACTTTCTTACAGCAGTATAACCTTCAGGCCAAACATCTCTCTCGTCTTGAAAAAATTTTGAGTCCCTGACAATCCTTCCTGGAAGAAGATCATGTATGATGATAAGTAGAATAGCAGTCGAAACTCACACAAACAAATAGGATATATATCTTCATAACAAAATTAAAAATAAATAAAAAATACTTGAACTACCAGATCTGTAAGGAAAAATATCATTGAAAAATAATACTGCTACGTCTGAATCAATAATATAACCAATAAATAATCAAATCCAAACGTGGTATGTTTCCTCCTAATAATTTTGTTATATTTTTCATCTTACTAATCAAGGGTTATGTGTTGTATCATTCCCTCACTGAATCCCACAGCCAGACCTGAGATTGAACCTAACACCTATTACCTATATAAGGGGAAGATGTACCACTAATACAAAAATGTCAATAATGCATGAACTTTTACTACAATTCCTGGCATAGTGGCATATAGGAATGTGGGAGTAGTACAGAGTACAATGACTTACCTAGTCTTATTATCTGCAGATCCCCCATCACTAACACAGAAGTTCCAGGGAAATCCAGCGACCTTGGAATCATGACATCATCCAGACATCCATCTCCTGAATCAGTGCGCATCTCATCCTCACCACTTTCACTTTCACAATCATCAATGTTAATTCCTTTTTGCAGTCGTAGCATTCTTCTTGGAAGCTTTTGTTCACTGAGATACCTGACAAGATATGCCAGTTATGCTATAATTAAAAGGTTCTCATATTACAGTGCCAAATGCATCAGAAAATAAACCTCCTGCTAAGCACTGAATCATATAATGTTTGGAGAAAGCTGATCGGAATGAACAAGTAGCCTAAGAAGACATTGTTGATTATGTAAGAAAAAGGATCAATTCAGGACAAAACAAATGAAAAAAAAGTACTTCAGGCAGTTGTATGAAATAAGAGGTAGTTAAGGTTATACCCTCCAAGTCTATAAATACCTCGATATCTCACAAACATATATCAAACATCTAAATATTTAAATGACAGGGGAAAAATTGACTTGTGAAAGGTCACCCTCCAGGTCGATATATGCCAATGCATTCCAGCATGCAGACATAAAGTCAAACTACAATAATCACAATATACCTGAGTGACTCACGACTACGTTGAAAAGGATAAATGATGTATGCATGGTTATGAAATAAAAGCTGATGCATGAAACACTCAGAATAATTCCAATTATAAATAAAATGATAGAGTATATCAGATCCTGTTTCATCATTAGCTTAGCTAAAGTGGAATAGTATAACTGGCTTTCCAGAAAATAAGACGCAACCCGCTTTATCAATATGAGAGAAGTGCACTCAAAAAGACCTCCAAGGATTTGAAAGCAAATTTCAAGAACACAATTTTTTCATGTTGTCATATTAAGTAATGAATTATGCACATGTAAAGACTCAAAAGGAACGCATTTATAAATGACAGATACAATGATTTAGAAAGCAACTTTCATGTTAATTTAATGAAATTGAACTATCATATTAAGATTACATTTTCGCTTCTTCCAGGCTTTTAAGAAATCGAGACTTCCTGCACTTCAAATGGAATGATGAAAGAAGTCCTTTGAGAAATGAAATAGCCTGCTTCACTTTTATCCTGTATCAAGTACAACAAAAAAAGGATTCTGTCAGATTAGAAGTATTCTGCAATTATTGGGACATCAGATGCATATAAGCTAGCCCTTATATTTCAATGAATCTCAAACCTTGCAAAGTCATGGGTACCAAAGAATTGAACTGGAACTGATCCTCCTACCGAAGTTTTACTTAAGCCTTCACGGTCACCAATAAGTGATTCATCTACAACAATTGCTGGCCACATAGCATAGCCTGCACTAGAGCAGTTGAACGTAGTTTTGTTTGAGAAATCATATAATTGAATGTGACAGTTGAAGCAAAATCCTAAAAACTACATGCATCACCATAGTAGAGACTCGTAACATATTAATTGGAAACGTATCTCTATGATTTGAGGAACCTAATAAGTCTACAATTTATAGCCAAATTATCATCATGGCCGAGGAAATCAATCTCAGTTTTACTCCTTAGCAATACCATATATTGAATTTGAATATATCTTCAGTAACAAAAAAAATTGCTGGGTATAACGGATTTTAATAAACATTTGCAAGCATCTTGTATCTTTTCTTTCTTTCTTATCAACAGATGATTCTTATCCAAAAAAAAAAAAAAAACAAGAAAAAAAAACAAACAAGAAAGGACACTATTCACTTGGAAAGAGATTATGTGAATTTACAGCCAGTCAACAGAGATATGAATAATCACAGTGAGTGAATACTGACTTGGTGTTCAATACCACCATGGAGGAATGCCTATATTGTAATTTATCTTTAGAAAAGGCAACAATGTTCTTAAAGAAAGAAAGTACTATATGCCCATGAACATAGAGCTAAACACTGAATTGGTAAGAGATCCTAGAAAGAATTACATCTTGAGTTCACTAATTTTCCGGTAAAAGAAGAGCTTCAGATGCGAATACATTTACATCTTCATCTACTTTGTTTCTGTGCCCATAAGAAACCAAAACAGTATATTAAGCACGTACCAGTAAGCTTGGCCCATATGATATCCCCAGGCTCTAGTTCCTGGCAGTCATCCAAACTCGCTGCTAATACGACCATCTCATTATAATCATACACATCACTGTCCATATTCTTGAGACTGCAACTCAAATTCAAACTCTCCATTTCTTCCCGAGAAATATAAAACTTGACTTTCTCGTTTGAAATAACCAAATCTTCCTCGTCACCGTCTTCATATTCAACCTACATTGTACAAGTCAAAACATTATGACTCCAACATAGTTCAAGCCCTACACTTTTTACTGCTATCTGGGGCGTGCTTTGAAACATAAAACTGATAGAAACGAAAAGAATAGAGGGCATACATGATGCTTATTACTGTCGGAGTTGTATCCCACAATGCGACCGCTATATGAATTAGCATCCAATGGCCAGTAAACCTGTACTCAACAAGCACATTATCAGAATTCCCTATAAGCACAGCAATGCTATGCTCAGGTTCTCAAGGAATCAAAAACAAAATGTCAAAAGAGCTTACAGAGCGCTTGCCTTGCATTGTAATCCAATAAAGGTTTTCGGATCAACTCCGCTGAAGCTCAACCTGTTGAGAAATCACACACACATTACCAACACTTTCCAAGAATCGATCAAGACTGTTTTATGAACTCGAAACCCTAGAAACCGAGACTCACCCGACCCATCGCTTCACGGAAGGTGGAACTTTCTCGGCTTTGACAGAAGAATTACGCTTCTTGGAGCTCGATTTCTCAGGCTTCTGATTGCTAACGCGACACTCTCTCAACCGCGGCGGAGCGCTCAGTGCAAGCAAGACATTAGAATCCACCCCCAATTTCACTAGCTCGCTACTCCCGAACTTGCTCTCCTTCCTCTTCTTCTTCAATCTCACATACTCGTCCTCATCCACCGCCTCAACCTTGACGGCCTTGGGCTGTGCCCTAGCGACCAGAGCGTCGAAGAACGAGTGGCGCGGCCGCTTCTCGCGGCGCGAATAGACGAGGACAACCTCGGGCTTGTGCTCCGGCGGCGGCGGAGGAGGAGGAGGAAGCGGCTTGTGGTGGTGGTGGTGATCGGAGACGTCGTCGGAATCGAAGTGGTTGAGCTTGCGAGCCTTGACCTTCTTGGACATGACGTTGGAGGAGCCGCTGGCGCTGACGCAGGGGGAGGTGGCGGAGTAGACGTGGTCGAGGGAGAGGTAGCGGATGGGCGCGACGGCGGCGGTGTCGACGTCGATGGGGACGTCGTCGTTTCGCTGCGTGAGGGGAAATGCCATAGAAAAAGGAGAGAGCAAAAGTGTCAGAAGGGGGTTTCAACTTTCAAGGCTTTTGCTCTCTCTCTATCTATATATCAATTTGGGTTGGGGTTTGGGGGTTGAGGTGGGTTAGGGTTTTAAAAAGGAAAGAGAGGAGAATTGCAAGAAGAGATACAGATCTGGAGAGTGCGCTTTTTGGAGGGAGGGTTTTGCCCCAATTTAGCAGTTTCCCGCCTGCCTGCAACAAAGAGACTAGAGATAGAGAGAGATGGAACCACCCCCCACCGGAACACTCGTGTATTTTACATCAAAATATCATCTATGTTTGCTAACAAAAAATAAAATAAAACATTTTTATAAAATGCTTGTTGTTACTTTTTATAGTAAATTACATATTAGTTACTAACCAAATTTAAGTTTACAAATACATCTTTTACATAATATTTTATACATTTAAGGACAAATATTAACAAATTAGGACAAACTAATATCCACATGCCATCTGTCACTATAATTTTACCAGAATACCCTTCACTACATATCAACGACTACTGTTAACGAGTAGCACAGTAGCACATTGTAGTAGCACCCCCGATAAAAAGGTGTTATTGTAATTTTTTTTAGGCAATTCTCCGGAATCAAGCAAAGCTGCTACTGTCGACTCTGATGCTAGCACGCTGGTACTGCCGACAATTCTCGAGAATCAAGCAAAGCTGCTACTATCGACTCTGATGCTAGCACGCTGCTACTGCCGACTTTGATGCTAGCGCGCTGCTACTGCCCACTCTGATGATAGCGTTGTTGCTACTGTATGTATCACTACTAATGAACTTTAAAACTGCATCTACCGCAACAAGCAATGGTTTAACCCGATAAACAAACCTCATTCAGATCAACAAATCTTATTCATGTCCTCAAAACAAACCTCATTCATATATGAAATCACCTACTAATCAACACAAACCCAAACCAATCAACCTCATTTATATCACTGCTACTGTGTACAGTAGCACACAGTAGCAGATATAAGGGAGCATAGTAGCAGGACTCTTAGTCATCCGATCATTACGATTTAAAGGGTGTGGTCACAAAGCACAAAACTTTTACTAGGCACAATCCTATCTCCAGATTTCGTCCCAAATCACAATCCCTTCCAACACATCTTATAGCAACAGAAGCAACATACCGTTCCAACTCCCAATAGACCACAGTAGCAGCCAATTATCCTTCAAATCTCAACAGTAGCAGCAAATGGACAAACACATATACAAGCTCCGATCTCCATCAACACTGTCGCATCCCTCATGGCCTTCTCTGATCACCTCGCTGAGGCAGTAGCAGCGGCGTCAGAATCTTTTCCTCTGTCAATGGATTGTGCCAATCCAAACCGGGCAGTGAGTTTGGAGCTTCTGCAATGGGACGATGGCTTTGGCCTTGGAGTCTTTTGATTCCTTTATCCTTGATCTCATCTTCCAAACCTGCTCCTCTACATACCATAACTGCTACTAGATCAAACCGCGGCCTCCGACGAAGTCTCTGGCCAATTGTGGTATGTTCTTCAAGCTTTGCTCCTAGGAGCTCCGATCTAGAGTTGGAGTCGAGCATAGAGAGAGAGAGAGAGAGAGAGAGAGAGAGAGACGAGCAGATCTGGAAAATAGATGAGCAAATATGGAAAAAAAGACGATGAGGGGAGAGAGAGGAGATATAAGGACGAGAGGGTATTATGGTAATTTATTAGTGAAATTCGGATCAAGCCTGTTATAACTTGGTTTTGGGCTTGGGTTGGTGTCCTAATTTGTATAACAAATTATGAAAAAGGGTTTTTTGTGTTTAGAAATTTGGTTGGTTCCTTATATGTTATTCTCCCTTTTATATATTTTGAATCGCTCCCTTAAGTTTCAAAACAACAAATTAACTATCACAAATCCATTATCATTTTCTCTAATAATCGTTTTGCTTTGCCTTCGTGACTTATCGTTTCTCTTCTGTCCTGCTAAATTCTCCTCTTAGGGAATGTTTTTTATTTTTTATTTTGACTAATATATTTTATTTTCTAACTTTATGTTTTGCCCTTTTTTTATTTTATCAAGCTTTTGTAAACTTAGATCAAAAGAAGGGCATTTGAAGGGATTATGAAGTTAACCAAAAACAGTTCCATAAGCTAAATTGGCTTAATTAATAGAGATGAATAATGCTAAAGAGACCAAAAATTTATACAATAACCTCTATACCAATGCCACATCATGATCTTAAACCAATAAATTCCAACATGTAATCTTATTCTAAAATAAAAATCACAAAATTAATAATTCATCAGAATGAGTAAGCATCAGGTTTGGAATCTGGATTTCCTTGAGCGATACCAGAAAATCTGATGGGTGCAAGTGCAACTATGGATTCTTTCCTCCTAACAATGGTGTGTGTTCACACAAAAAAAACAATGGTGCTTGAGACTTCCACATGACCAAATTTGAAGTTTGCATCATGATAGCATCACACCTTTACCATAAGGTGTTCTTTGGGGCGTTCGTAAGGGTATAATTCCCAGCTTTGGTGTCTGAGCATAATTGGCAAGAAGCCTTCACGGCCTCACCACTTCCTTGAATTCATTATGTGAGTTCACTCCCAGCAAGATCATTTGCATAACCCATCTTTGCAATTTTCACCAACTCATGATCCGAAATCAAAAGCCTTGAATAAGTATCTTCACCGTAACATGATGATTAACCAAGATTGATAAGAAATGTAGTTGTTCTGCCATACGAATGATGATTAGTATTTTTCTAATACGCTAGGTTAATCTCATGAAGTCTTTCATTCATATAAGAAACTAATTATTATTAAGATTGTTATAAACTAAGAATATGATAGAGATAATAGAGAGAGATAGAATGTGGGAGGAGGAAGAAGTAGCATCTTATTATGTCTTATATGCCTCCTTTATATAGAGGTAAGGATTACATAATAAATTCATATACTATTAAGATATTGCATATAAGTCCTCGGAAGATGAATGGACAGATACTTGATTGTAAATATTTACAACACTCCACATTGGATGTCCATCAATAATATGACTATTTAAAAACATTGCAAGGTAATAAAAACCCTATGAGAAAAAACAACCATGGTCAAAGGAGAAAAAGAGTGTAACGCGCATATGTCCTAGATAGCATACTTCTGGATACTCCTTTTGATGAGATTCTCCCTCTGATTGTTACAAACTTCATATATCGTAAATAGCAATTTGATTTGTTTATCACGGAAGTGAGAACTTGTGCGTTTTGCACTCATCGTAAAATTTTCGTACCTGCAAAATGAAAACAATACCAACAGAACTATACAACTTTGAATAGGTCTTACCTCATTTAGTTATGTTAGAAACAACCTCACATGTTCAAATTCATACAATATGTAATAACTAAGCAGTAAAAGCTAATTAACACATTACTATGTATGGTTCAAACCATTGGAAGATCAACATGGCATATCTAGCAACTCATATCAATCTCTTTGTTTATTGATACATTTCGTATATGCTTTTTAAGAGCTCTAAGCAATTCATCGCGAAAGTTAGAATATGTAGCAACATAATCCGAATTCGGTTTTGTAGTCTAATCATAATACTCATTGAGACAATTTTGATCACGTTAACTATAACATAATGAGTATATAGGAGAGCATATCAATTTTGATCACGTTAAGTATATATGAGCTAGTTTTAGACTATCGATTGCATGAGTTAACTTTAATTTAACAACCCAGCATAACGAGATATGCTCGCCTTTGGGCCTCCCCCTCATGACTTTCTTCTTGGGTTCCAACCCAAGACACGTCTCACTAATAGGAGTTGTGTTTGCATGAATAAGGCACATTACTTCATTTCCCTTAGGCGATGAGAAATCTCACATTCAGACTCTCTCAAGTATTCATGGATCAATTTACGTTCGAATCATTCATGTACTTAGATCCATTAAGGATTTGATAAGCGATACGCTTATAATGACGCTTTATTTTTAGGATTTTATTTTTAGCATAGTCTTTTAAGATCCTTATAATATACGATGACGACTGTTGTAAGTCTCTCGTCAATAACTATATGTAACACTGTACTTACAGAAATTTGTCACGTATAAGAAAAGATATTCGTAATCCCTATGTCTCTTGTAGACATTGTACCATAGTGATTTATTTCCACCGTGATTAATACCCTTTTATATCATGTAGGGTTAAAAGTCTAAGTATCTCATCACGTTTTATATATTCAATTGTATTGGAATTGCCTCTATCCAATTTGGCTAATAATATGTTTTGTTGACATTCATAATGAAACGTGGTATTGCATCATACAGTCCTTAATGGAAATTGATTCAAAGATAATAACACAAATAATAGCAACAACACCAAACATGTAAAACCTTAAGGGCAAAAGTCATCTCACCTAATGATGTTGAAGTTCCAACTTGAAGAACACAACAAGCTCATCCCATTGTTGAAACACAGTTCTATCATCCAAGACCTCTAAAACACTCATGCTACTAATTCTCGTTTCATGTCTGAAACGAGGCACCTCCTCTGTTAGCCAAAAAGTCACCCTCAAATATAAGGGGAACAAGTAATAGTATATGGATTAAGAAAGGTTGTCAAACCCACAAGGATTGGATTTCTTTCACTAGCTAAGGTGTTATAACCTCAAGAGAGCTAGAATGTGCAAATGTACAATCACAAACCTAAATACACAAGGAAATCTAGGCTCATGGTGCGTATGTCCATTGTGGAAATATTTTTGGGTTTTTTGAAGTTGTGAACTAAACTAAATACTCAAATGTAAACTAAATTACTCTAAACTAAACTAATGGTCTAATGAATGGTGTTAGGATTTGAATTGTCTACCACTAACCTCTCTTGCAAGTATTGATGCAAATCAATATGAATGATGCTAAGCTAATCAACCAATTTCTCTTCTTGCATCCCTCTCGGGTATGACAAGGGACATGCTCATTTTGTGGTATCAAGCAACCCCTCTCGGGTGTAGTCTAGTACTTAACTACTTAAGTCATGCATTTCAATCTGATTAAGCATCTAATGCATTACCCTAAGTGCATAAAGTTTGGAGATGAAGAAACTGTGCAAATCAACCAAGCTTATCTCTAAGTGATTATAATTCACAACCCCTATATGCACACCTAGTGTGCTTTCATGCTTTAACATTCAAATGTTACAAAGCTCTAAACATTAACATGTCATGGCAAACACACATACTCAAAGTGGTAAATTCTAAGCATATGCATTTAACTCTTGAACTAGCATGTAGGAATGTTAATTAAAATTGCATTACATCATATTATAGGATCAATTCATACAAGATTGGTTAGGGTTTCAACCCTAACCCTAACAAAGTACTACTCACTCATAATTACATAAACAAACTCCATAATCAAATTAAACATCAAAATAGATCTAGAGTTTAAGGGAGAGAGTTGGCTTAGTGGTGTGTTGATTGATCCCCAAGCTCACGTCTTGGTGGTGGTGGTGATGATGGTGATTTCCTCTCCTTGCTCTTGATGATTTGATGATAAGAGATGGTGAAGCTTGATCTATGCTGTGTGTGAATAGGTGGAATGGATGAAGAAAATGGTATAGATAAGAGAATGGAGAAATGGTGTAGTGGTGGTGATGTTAATGGAGGTTTGGGTAAGAGATGGTGGTGATAATATAGATCCTGATATGGATATAGTTGTGGCTATGATAACCATTTTCAGCGCATTTGACGCATGTCCTAACATTTAGTGACACTTTACAAAGCTCTCTTTGGATGACAATAAGATTAAAATTGATTATATTAATCAGTACTATCATCTCAAATTTACCATTTTTCCTCTGCTGCACTAGATTAAACAAAATGTTATCATAGCCACTATACAAAATCTGTAAATTTGTCCCTGCTGCAATAGATTGAACAAAATGACTTTATCAGCTATACAAAAGAAGCCAATTTTCCCAACAGTTAATCTATCACTACTCCTAAGGTTTCAAACAACCATATAAATGATGCAGCAATCTCGTCGTACATTAGAGCAGCTCCAAATATAACCGTCTCTTTGTGGTGATTTAATCCAACAAAGACCGCAAATGGTCGATTTGCTTCATTAAGTTTGTAAGTTGTATCAAAACTTACCACATCTCCAAATATACAATAATCCATTATCATTTTAGCATCGGCCCAAAAAATGTTAGTGATTTGGTCCTCACTGTTCAACTGCATCTCATAAAAGAACGATGGATTTTCTAACATCTGCTTTGAAAAATATTCCATCAGATAACTAGCTTCTCCAAATTTCATTTTTCTTTGTCGGACAGTTCGAAGATAGTTCTTTGGGTCTTGCCTTGTAAATCCCAATGACTCTTCCACCAGCTTGTTGACCCATTAATTCAAATACAGACTTTTTCGGTACTTCTGAATTTGCGGTCAAGTCTATAAAAACATCATTTGTAGATATTACATTTCGTTGGGATGACAACTATTGCACACAGTCTTGTATGACAAGAGGATGGTTATCCTCTTCAGAGAAATGGTAAACACAGTACTTTCATGTATGCCTAACCAACTTAATCCCCATAATCGCTCCACATCCAGTCTTTGTCTGTGCTCTTGGATTTTTTGTCAAATCGTCTCTCTTATCTTCTTTCCAAAAACCTTCCGTACAACATACAAAAGTCCTTGAAGTGAGTACACACACTACGCCAATAAGTGCAACAAACGACACTTTTCACACAACGGTACACAATAGCAGAGTTGTACAAATTTCAAAAATGTTTCATACAACGTTCAGAAACATTCATCCGTTGTGTGGATAGTTTGAGATCATTCCAGTTTTTTTTCCTTAAACTAGTACAACACTTTAGACAATATTTTGTTGTCTGAATGAAGATAAAAATGAGGCCCATTTTGCTTCTAAACCCACTCTAGTTTGACATATAACTGGGTGTTGTTACACAATAGTGAAACAAATAAATGTTGTGTGAATGTATACAATTTAAACTATCACACAATACTTTTTATACATCTGTTGTACGATATATCTCTCATGCCAGGTTGCAGATTTCTAGTTT
>NC_020494.1:7532903-7535443 GCF_000184155.1 Fragaria vesca subsp. vesca
AAAATTAAGGCTGAGATATAGCAGCGGGAAATCTCCCGCTCTTGCAATTTAAGGATGTCATTTCTCAGACAACTAAAATTTAGAGTTATGTTGTATGATATGAAAAACACTTGACTCAAAAACCTAAAAGACTTGACACTTAGAAGAAGAAAAAAAGGTATCGCTCACACACACTTAATTTCACACACACACACACTCACCGTTCTTACCTATCGCCCTTTCTCTCTTCTCTCTTTCTCTCTCGAACTCAACCGCTCTCACCCTCCTCAATTTCTTCTCAATCACTCCTCTCAATTTCTTTCTCTCTCAAACTCAATCACTCCTCCCTCAATCGAGACTAAGCCACTGTCACTCAATTAGGGTTCGTCGATTTGGGGGTTCATCCATTTGGCTCCTCACTCGATTTCTTCCAATTTGGTTCGAGGTTTGTACTCTTCTCCTTTCTCCGATTAGGTTTCTGGGTTGGTTAGTTTAATTTCTTCCAATTTGGTTCAAGGTTGGAGTCAGTAGAGGAGGATGGGCTTGGCGCAGCGGAGGAGGGGGTTGGGGGCCGGACCGTTTGGCGCGATTTCTGCTTCCCTGGGCAGCTTCCTAAGGGAAGGATAAGGGAATACACAGGCTCTACACAGCTTGGTGAGTGGTTCTTCGTTTTGTCATGTTTTGAGTTTTCTAGTTTCTTCTACCGCTGTCGGCGATGGTGGTTCATTTGAAAGACTTGTTAAGATAATTCTGATATGGCTAAATGGCAGGGAGGAGCTGAAGGGAAAAAAGAATCAAAGGTCCAAGTTCAACCTCTGTTCAACTTTAAGGTGGGTAATTATCAGTAAATTTTCAAAGAAAAACTGGAACTCTAACTGAACTTCAAAAAAATCATTAGTAATTGTAAAAAATTCCTTTTTGTGCGATTCCAGTTCCAGATTGATCTTTAGGTTGTCTTTTACAATTGTTATGAAGAGACCAACATGAAATTCTTAGCCGAACTATACTGTTTTTAGCCAAAAAGGTCTGCTGGTCAGAAAGTTAGCAGACATATATACATTTTCTGATTTTGGTCCTTTGCTCTTAGTCTCAATGTTTGCCAATGATTCTTGCTTGATTTGGTATGATATTATACAGATGTAGAGATTAGATTATAAAGTACTTATGCATGTTATTTGTTTCTTAAATTGAAAGTTAGATTTGGGTTTCTTAAAGTTAGTTGAAAGATTAGAATTTAGAACTTTACATTAGTTTACCTTGTAGTAATCTAATGCAGCTGATGTTCTCTTACATTTAAATTGTAATTTTTGTTTGTTTTCGTCTTTTTGAAACATTGTTTTGCTTATGTTCAATAACTTGAAGTTTTGTGTCACATATAGTTTCAGTTTTGCTTTTAGATACTTTAAATAAGCTTTTAGCAGAAAATTTTCAGACAATCCTGAAACTGTAGCTGAACTTTGGAAATCCATAACTAATTCAAGAAAAATCATTTTAAAGTGATTCCAACTCTCAGAGCTTCTTTAGTATGTCTACTACAAGTCTTTAGAAGAAATCAAAGTCAACTTCCAAATAGTTTTGTACAGTTTTTAGTGTAAAGGTGACTGCTACAGTATGCTAGTTTGTATAATTGTGTTTGAGTGAAAATCTGTTTAAGTATCCTATCTCTTGTTTTAATTGTGTGACTGTGTAGACATATGGTAAGAGAATGTTTACCTATACAGACATGTTTTTGTCTGTATGTAGCTAATCATAGATTTGTGCTTTGATTAGGATTTTGATGTGCAGAGTTATGGATTTTAGCAGAAAATTTTCAGACAATCATGTTTATGGCTAATCTCTTGCAGTTTGATTATTGTAAGAGACCAAATTCTAAGTCTCTTGTGAATGCCTACATTCCTCTTAAGAAAGAAACAAAGTATGCTAACTTCATTTATCTTGTAATGATCATGCTTTTGAGTATGCTACCGAAATTTGATTCATTTATCCAATATTTGAATGAGTTTTATTGTTGTACATGCTCTTGTAATATTCTTTTAGTTGAGAGGCTTGATTAGTGAATTTTTTGGTGTCATCACAGGTTAAGGAGGCTATCAATTATATGAGTATGGACTGTTGGACTGGAAAAGGTGTAGAAGTGAGCTTTCATTTTGCAATTCAAGTTATTTGATCATTAATATAAGTGGATTCATGCAAACTAAATTGTGTATCATGTACAATTTTGTATTTAAGTTTCTTGTATGGATAATAGGGCATGCTTTTAAAGTCCCATTTAAAACAATGGTTTGGATCCTTTCGGTCGGATTTTGATGATTTCAATGTGCTTTAGTTGCTATTGTTTATTTGGTAAATTAGTAAGACATACAACACATTAATGGCAATCCAACGTTGTTTGACAAAAATGATATCTATTCACACCATGCCTATTAGCAAAAATCATGTCTACTCTTTAACAATCACACAACCATAAAATCGAGAAAACCTGTTGTATGAACATCACTTCACACAATAGTTTTCATGTCAAAAGCTGTTGTGTGATTGTTGACATATATTATCGAGAGCGA
>NC_020494.1:7535463-7537788 GCF_000184155.1 Fragaria vesca subsp. vesca
ACAGAATAATCCTCTCATCAAGCTCTACAACTTTCATAACTAGCACAAACACCAATTCCAAGCCTAACTAGGGCAATCGACTAAAAACATCAAAAACACCATAAAACTTCCACCTCAAATTTCTCCTTACCTAGCTCAAGAGGGAGTGAGTCCTTTTAGGGCAAGGCTGCTGGGTTGGAGGGCTACAAAACCATACCAAGCTTGCCCGGATTGGTGGCCGGAGGAGGGAGTTCCGACGAAATGCTTCCCGGCGTTTCCGGCGGGTTTTCTCCTCTTCCGGCGGGTTAGAGGCTCGGGGGCTAGGCCGGGGAGGGAGAGGAGGAGATGGGGGTCCGAACTGGGGTGGAGCGGCGGCCGGTGGCTGGCCGGACGGCGGCAGACGGCGGCTGGACGATCCGGCAGGGGGGAAAGGGCACGGGAGAGAGGAGGAAGAGAAAAGAGAGAAGAAGAGAAAAAAAAGAAATGGGTTGGGCCTCCCAACCGGTCCACCCTTATCAACCCAACTCAAAAATAAAAACACCCCGAAAAATAATACCCGAATAAAAATTACCTTTTACTAGCTAAAATTTACCATTTTTACCGTCGTCGTATTTTTCCTCATACGAATAATCCTCCGCACATAATCGTCCCCGAACCCCTCTAGGGACCACTTAAACTATTAACTCAAAGACGGAGACGGTAAAATTCATATTATAATCACGCTAGTAAATAAGGTAAAAATATAAGGGTCGGGATGTGACAGTGTTTCCCTCACTGATCCTCCACAACAATGAGCTTAATATGGTATGGTTGAAGACAATAAACTTAGCACTTTCCTGGCAGCAACCCGAAGACCTTTGGAAGTAGATGGATGCGTGTTCAGCAAAGAAGAAGGCTTCTCCATGTGCTCTTATCTATTGCCTTCATTCCAAGGACGTTTCCTATCTTTTTTCTCCTATTTTTGTTGTTAATTTTCAGATTTTAGCTGTTTTGGTCGTGCTTTATCCCCTTATTTTTGTTATTGTACTGTTCTGCAACTTTTTGGGATTGCAAGCTGTGTTGCAATCCTTGTTCTGTGCTGATTTTTCTTCACATTGCGGACAATGCTCAATTTAAGTTTGGGGGTGGGAATTTTGTGTTTTTGTTTTTCTTTGTGTGATTTTTTTGGTTGTTTTTAGTATTTTTATCAAAAAATAAATAAAAAATAAAAAGTATAGTTTGAGGTTTATTTTCACTTGTGTCTTAGGAGTCTTCCAAACATTGTTATGAGTAAGAACTTTTACAGGAATTATATGGCCATGAGATGAGAACAAGCATGTGTTAATCCATAACCTTAAGTAATTGCTAATGGATTTTTATGATTATCATGCTTGATTTGTTTTGCATTGACACTTGATTTGAACCTTATGTGAGATTATTGAGTTTATTTGGGCTTTTCTTTTTTGAGTGATTATTTAGATCATCCTTATTTCTTGACATGAAGTTTTGTTGATTTCACATTTTGTTTCATCTTGACTAGTCATTGACCACAGCTCTTTAATGAAACTAGAGAATGTTAGAACTTGTCTTCACACCTGTCGAAGCTTTATGCCAATTAAATGTTAGAACCTCTGAAAGGATATAGGCATTAGGATTAACCGCCAAACCCAAATAAGCATGTGTCCCATTGTTGCACACAAGTTGTGCTACCCCCTAGATTAACCCTTTGAGCCTACATTGAGCCGTTTATTTCTAAACCACAAATTCCTTACCTTGAGCTTAGTATAGATATATTTTTACCCTATCCTAAGGAATTAGTGGAGCACAATATGACACGACCCACCCCGAATTTCACCCTGAAACCCGGAGTAAGTCGTGCGGGGACCATCTCCAAGGAAAATTAACCGAAAAGATTAGTAAAACCTCCCTTGAAGATGGACAACCCTAACCCGAAAAATCTCCAATTCACACACTTACTACAGCACTTCCACAAAAATATCACACAATTATCCAGCTAAATAAAAACAAATATTATTCTTCAGCAATTCTAAACATAAAGTCAACCGACCGAGCACACCACCGGAATAATATACAATAATCCCAAAGTATTCAGAGCTACTAGACACTAGCGGAAGCAAGAAAACACTAGTAGGTTAAATAGGTAACCTACTGATGAAAACTGGCGGAAAAGCGGGTAACTATGCCTCGTCTCCTATTAGGTCTAACCTGAACTCTGCAGACTGGGCAATTTAAAACGAAGAGCCCAGGGGAAAACATGTGGAACAGTTAGAGTGAGTGGACAAAAAATAAATTAAATAAAAAATAATTTCTTTAATGACTTCCCCCAATTTAATTTCCAAAGAAATT
>NC_020494.1:7537808-7539817 GCF_000184155.1 Fragaria vesca subsp. vesca
TGTAGTGTTGTGTGTCAGTTAGTCAAACAAGCTCTTTTTAGCCGTTGTGCGACATGTTGATCAGACAGCGATCGGATTAACAACGGATTTGACCTTTAACAGACGACGTTTTTTCCCCGTCGTATGATGCATTATCTGGCGTAGTGACATTTTCTATCCATGGCATAACCGTCTCTTCTAATGCTAAAGCCTTCACTGCGAGCATACGCGTTATAAAAGTTAAATGCATCAATCTCATAATCAAATTCTATATAATATTTAGGTTTCAAATCTTTTTTGATCTCTCCAAACTATTGTTGTTTTTTCCCACAAACTTTCCATTTTTAAAACCTATATTTAACAATCAAAAGAACATGCACAAAAGTGAGATTCAATCTCAAAACTATAATTCAAATGGAATAAACACAAGCCAGCAGCCAATGCAATCAAATTAGATAAGAAACGCATAAACCCAGATGAAGAATTATCGCGTATACTAATACATATAAAAACTAAAATCTGAGATGGAGATCGAACCTCAAACTCCAGTAATGAAGATTAAAAAAACTTGGGATATGGTGGAGGATGCCAGATATGGTGGGCCGGCGACCGCGGAAAAGGTCATTGCCGGCGGAGGGAGGCATAGAGATGCGACTACGGAAGAGAGAGAGAGATCGATCGATCTTGGTTTTGATTCTAAGATTCTTTTTTAACACGATATGATATTTTGAGGAGAAGAGAGAGAGGTAAGTTGGGTAAATGTGAAAATAGGGTTTAGTATTAACTAAAAAGATCTTAGCCGTTGGTTGAAAATAAAAGGCTGAGATTGATTTATAAGAAAGTATGAGGACTCTCTCATGAGGAGAGGATCTGGATTCGTTACAATGACCACAAGGATCACAATATATAATGTCATTACATTAGACATTTAACTCACTTATTGTGAACTTAGCAGAGGATAAAAACTAGCCACACACAAGATACTAGAGAAATATAAAACTAGATCCAAGGCGCTCAATTGCGGTACTCCAAGTCTTATGAAACTATCTTGTTGCATCTAGCTCGCACAGTCTGCCAAGCTATCAATGCACTAACACTTACTGAAATTTGTTTGTGCCCTTAGAGTCAAGGCTTGAAGGAGTGTTAGGGATCGAAGTGCACACTCTTTGTTTGGTTAATCCAAACTGATTTTGCTGGACCAAACCCCAAGGAGTTAGATCTCATCATTTTGGGTCATAAAGAGCCCACCTCCAAGCAATTGGGTTGGCCACCCAATTGGGCTTGAGAATCAATTTGTAAACCCATATAGGGTTAGACCCATTTGATCTGTGCACCCAATCTCCACCACCTACGTCGGTGGGTGCTCCTTCCTCCGTCATTATTCTATGCTGAGCCATCACCGGCATTCGTACATTAGATCGAGTCTTACGCAGTAATTCCTATTACGGGCTCTATCACCATTCTCACTCATTTCACAATAGTGGTAGAACGATCCTAGAGCAACTAGAGTTTCCTCGCTGCCATCTCTCTCTTATATGGAAGTCCAGCGTCTTCAGCCGCTTCATTATCGCCCCAAAGTGAAACAAAGCAATGTTGTTTCGGTAATATTTTTTTGTCAACCCAACAAGGTTAGCTATTATGTATGGTTTTTGCTGAATCAATCATTAGTAGAAAAAATTACTTAAGTGACGGGTACATTTCATCGTCTAAGCTCTAAAATTTGTCGTCTAAGAGTTTAAGTGATGATAAATTCGTCGTTTAAGATTCGTCGCATATGACGCGTTTCATAGGTTATTAAGCGACAATAATTACTAATTCGTCGCTTAAATATATATGAAGCAACGAATTATATTTCTTCGCTTATGTTTTGATGCGACAAATAAAAATCACTTAGGCGACAAAGTATTTCATTGCTCAAGAGTTGTGAAATGTGAAAAAAAAAAAAAAATTCGTTAATTTTATTTCAATTAATATTATTATTTTAACAATTATATTAAATTCTGAAATTTTCTGTTTCTTTTTTTTTCTTT
>NC_020494.1:7539837-7545529 GCF_000184155.1 Fragaria vesca subsp. vesca
GCACGAGTGTATATACGTGTGGACTCCCTATATGAAAACCTAAATAAACCAAATAAGAAAATAGTTTTCATATAGGGCTACTACGCTTGTGTCTAACACTCACGTCACACCATAATGGTATTTTACCTCATTATGGCGGATCAGCACGTATGGCTAGCTAGCATTTACATATACATACTATCATCATAAACATCCAATAAACATATCTACCGAAAATCTCATTTTCGGGATCTCTCCAAAAGAGGAAAATTGCCAATTATCCGAAAAATCATAAATCTCAGGAAAAAAATTAAATGATCAACAGATAATTCATCGCATGCTTTTCAATTAAAATAAAGGTTCACTCACAAATTAGGCCTAAGCCTGATGACACTCCGAGGCTTCCTCTGCTCGGGCCTCCTCTCGTCCTGTTCCAAATATATAATTAATTTCCCAACTAACAATCCAATAATTAATCAAAATAGGCAAAATTACCCGAGAGCCATAAACATGCTCATCATTGCCTAACTTCGATATTCTTAAATCGGAATGATCCGAACTTAAATATCATCCTCGGCAGTCGTAAATATAACCTCCCCAAAAATACGACTTAAATCTTACGGCCGGATTCTACATTAATTAACCGCAAAAAATACCAAACTTCGGAAAATCACAAACCTATCCAAAACTCATCCAAAAATTCCATAACTCACTTCAATAAACTCCGCTTAATATTCTACATTTAAAAACATAAAAATCTCCCAACCGGCGGCGGCTCCGCCGGCAGCGGCGGCCGGAGGCCAATTCCGGCGACCTCCAAAACCTATGAAATTTTGACAGAATAATCCTCTCATCATGCTCTACAACTTTCCTAACTAGCACAAACACCAAATCCAAGCCTAACTAGGGCAATCGAACACAAACACCTAAAAGCCCTATAAATTTCAACTCCACATTTCTCCTTACCTAGCTCAAGAGAGGGAGAGTCCTTTTAGGGCAAGGCTGCTGGGTTGGAGGGCTACAAAACCGTACCAAGCTTGCCCGGATTGGTGGCCGGAGGAGGGAGTTCCGGCGAAAAGCTTCCCGGCGTTTCCGACGGGTTTTCTCCTCTTCCGGCGGGTTAGAGGCTCGGGGGCTAGGCCGGGGAGGGAGAGGAGGAGATGGGGGTCCGAACTGGGGTGGAGCGGCGGCCGGTGGTTGGCCGGACGGCGGCAGCTGGCGGTTGGACGATCCTACGGGGAGAGAGAAGGAAGAGAAAAGAGAGAAGAAGAGAAAGAGAGGAAAAATGGGTTGGGCCTCCCAACCAGTCCAACCTTATCAACCCAACTCAAAAAATAAAAACACCCCGAAAAATAATACCCGAATAAAAATTACCTTTTACTAGCTAAAATTTACTATTTTTACCGTCGTCGTATTTTCCTCTTACGAATAATCCTCCGCACATAATCGTCCCCGAAACCCCTTCTAGGGACCACTTAAACTATTAACTCAATGATCGAGACGGTAAAATTCTTATTATAATCACGCTAGTAAACAAGGTAAAAATATAAGGGTCGGGATGTGACACAGATTGCTTGGCGAGGATTTGTGGAGCAGTCGAGGAGGATGAGGTCGTTCTTGACGACATTGAAAGAGTGCTTGGCGCGGTGAGGGAGGATTTGGTGCTTGGTGCGGCGACGGAGATGGTGTTTTGTATTTGTGGTTGTCGACGGCGGAGGAGAGGAGAAGAGGTGAAAAGAATGGGGTTTGAGAAAGAACTAGATTTGGGGAAGAATGAGGTTTGAAGAACTTTAAGTAGAAGGATAAGTTAAAATTGCCCCCCAAATGTTTGTGGAAATTTTTGAAAAATTTGGTTTGAAATTGCTCCAAAAATTTAGGCGGGAAGATTGCTGCCAAAATTTTGGCTACTTTAGCGACGAAAATTACCAATTTTGTCACATGTGTGTCCAAATTTTCTTTAAAGAAAATGCCATTAATTTAGTAAATTTACTACTTTTTCATAATTAAGTATTTTTCCACGATCTTACTCATGTTTAGTAATTAAACAAATATTCATAAAAAATAAATACTAATAGAATGAAATTATTATGAGAAATCACTCATATTTAATAACAAATCTTTTTTAATAAATGCAATAAAAGTTTACAACATTATACTAAAAATACATTTAATACAATTCTATAAAAAGTTACATAATTTCCTTTCATCAAGTATCATAATAATTGACATTATACATCATTTTGATTCTTGTCAATTTATAGAATATGTTTCAAAATAAAAACAAACTTAACACAAATCGAACACAATTAGGTTTGATTTATTCTTCAATCGATCATGATAATTTACTAATAATCATAAATAGTTAAAAGAATGAAAACGATCGTGAAATAATTTTCGTAAATTTGTTTCTCCAAATATAAGTGCGTACGCTTCATGAAGCATATTTTATGTACTTGACGAACAACATTTAAAATTTAAATACAAAATATCAATAGAAGTTCAAACTAGTTTATGTGGACCAAAGTGGTATAACTTAAGTGTTTGTATGTGTTATGTTCATGAAACAAATATATTAGCAATATTGAATTAGAACAAAACAACCGTTACATATAATTAATACGACAAGATATGTATGTAGAACGAAGTTTGATCAATTTGAAGTTCGTTAAGCCTTTGATCACGTTAGTCAACTCTAAAAATGAAAATTCATACGAAACAAAAAACGTTTATAATCAATTCTTCGTAACTCCGTTTTTTGAACCGTTAACGTTCACAATCATATTATTAGTTACTCCATTAGCTCATTAAAAAAAATTGGAAAAAAAGTTAGTTATATGCTCATGCTCGTTGAAAAATTTTATACAAAGGCACTTAAGTGACGAAATATAGCTATTTCGTCGCCTAAGTGTAAACTTAAGAGACGAATATGTCTTTGGTCACTTAAGTTTTCCACTTAAGAGACGGTTTATAGGTGTCGTCGCTTAAGTGATCATTTAGGCGACGAAAAGTTGTGTCCGTCTCTCAAGTAACAACTTAAGCGACAAATTTTATTTCCGTCTCTTAAGTGATCACTTAAACGACATAATTATTTTGTCTTGATAAAATTCGTCGCTTAGGCATTTTTTTCTAGTAGTGAATAAAAGAGTTTTCTATTTCTTAATAAAAAAAGATAAATGAATCAGTACACATATATAGTCCTTTGTAACATTTCAAAAAACAAGTCTATAATCTATATTCACTTTTTTTTTAATGAAAAGTCAACTCAATTGATAATTCATCAAACAGTACAAGGACTAACCACTTGATGCAATTTTTTAAATCTAACATTAAATAAAAATTCCCGAAAAAACAACAAAATAAACTAATATGTAGGGTTTTTAGGTTTTTGGCATATATATATATTTAACCACTCACAAAATGACGACATTTTATGTTGTCGGTTTTTCGGTTAGGTTTTGGTTTTCAGGCACCAAAAATCGAATTTTTATATGGTTAATTGTGATGAATGTAGATCATGTTTGAGTTTTTGTTTTCAACGACTCATCAAATACCATGTACGGTCGGTGGCATGTAGTGGTGATCGAAGTTATTTATTTATTTTTTCTTATTTGTGTTTTTTTTGTTCTTCTTCGAGTCACCTATTTCGACTTCAGATTTAGTTGGAAGAATGATACATATTTCCTTTTCAGTTGTTTGGGCTTTAGTTATAGTTGGGCACTTTGAACTATTCCCTCGATTAAGTATTTCATTCATGTAAAAAAAATAGAAAAGAAGATATCATTCATTAAAACTCAGCATATTTAAGCTATTAAAATAACCGTAAGAAGGTAACTGATCGATCATTTGCTCAAATCGGGCCCCACATAACTTTCGTTTGTTTTGCAACTCATCAATCGTCTCACTAGCTAAACTTCAGTAATGTCATAACATGCTCGACGTTTTTAGTATAAGTGAGGATCAAACTCGGACGACCAGTTACAACCGGACAAAGTTATCGATCGCGATGAAAATAAAAGTTTTTATTTTATGCAGTTTATATTTCTCAGTCTGTTTTTTTTCTTTAACCAGAAAAACCATAGAAAGAAATAAGAGAAAATGGTCTGAGCAAAAGCCGTACTTGAAGGATTCGGGGCACTACCAATATTGAACCTGAGTTCTTGCAACTTGTTGGGGCTAGTTGTGTCACACCCCAACCCGGATGTTTTTCTTTTTCTTGAGTAAAAGGTGTGACTGGGAAAATAAAATATAAAATATGATAAGAATACAAACCAAAGATAGTTGGATGTTTCAGAAAAATATGCAGCAGAGCTGTAACTCTGAAAAACCATAACTAATTCTAGAAAACTTATTTTCAAGAGATTCCAGTTTTGAAACGATCATTAAGGTATCTACTCTAACTTTCCTGAAGACACCAAGTTCAAACAACTAACCATTTTGTACAGTTTTTTGAAAGAAGGTAACTGGTCCAAAATCTCAGAAACATTGATGTGCAGAATTTCCTGATGCAAACCTTAAAATGTCACATCCCGACCCTTATATTTTTACCTTATTTACTAGCGTGATTATAATAAGAATTTTACCGTCTCGATCATTGAATTAATAGTTAATTGGTCCCTAGAGGGGTTTCGGGGACGATTATGTGCGGATGATTATTCGTACGAGGAAAATACGACGACGGTAAAAATAGTAATTTTAGCTAGTAAAAGGTAATTTTTATTCGGGTATTATTTTTTCGGGGTGTTTTATTTTAGAATTGGGTAGTATATGGGTGATGGACCGGTTTGGGGTGTGAGGCCCAAACCCATTTTCTTTTCCTCCCGATTTTCTCTCCTCACCCGCTCCCGCACCCGAGCCCTCCCGCTGCCGGATTTCCGACCGCCAGACCGCCGCCGTCCGGCCGCCCCAGACCGCAGCACCGGTCCCAATCGAACGGCCTCCAACCCAGCTTCCATTCTAGGCCGGTAGCAGCCCCCCTAGCGCCGCCGTGAGTGAGCGGTGCCGCCCGAAAGGATAGGCTGCCAGGAACTTCCGGTCGCCGGAACTCCCTCCTCCGGCCACTAATCCGGGCAAGCTTGGTACGGTTTTGTAGCCCTCCTCCCGTGCAGCAACCCCTCCAATCAGCTCCCTCCCTCTTGAGCTAGGTAAGGAGAAATGTGGAGTTGAAATTTCTAGGGCTTTTAAGTTGTTTTCGTTCGATTAGCCTAGTTAGGCTTAGAATTGGGTGATGTGTTGGTCATGAAAGTTGTAGAGGAGATTGAGAGGAAGATTATGTTAAAATTTGGTAGCATTTGCAGGTCGCCGGAGTTGGTCGCCGGCCGCCGCTGTTTTGGGAAATTTTGTGGTTTTTGATGTAGAATATTAAGGGGATATTATTGAGGTGAATTTTGGAATTTTTGGATGAGATTTGGATAGGTTTGTGAATTTCCGAAGTGTGGTATTTTTGGCGGGTAATTAATGTAGAATCCGGCCGTAGGATTTAAGTCGTATTTTGGAGAGGTTGTATTTACGACTGTTGAGTATGATATTTAAGTTCGGATTGTTCCGATTTAAGATTATCGAAGTTAGGCAATGATGAGCGTATTTATGGCTCTCGGGTAATTTTGCCTATTTTGATTAAATATTGGATTATTGGTTGGGAAATTAATATTATATTTGGAACAGGACGTGAGGAGGCTCGAGCAGACGAGACCCCAGATCGACATCAGGCTTAGGC
>NC_020494.1:7545549-7605096 GCF_000184155.1 Fragaria vesca subsp. vesca
GCGTAGTAGCCCTATTTGAGTGTTTAATTCATATAGGGGGTATGGACACATATTTATACACCCGTCTGTCCACCTTGATGGCGTAGTGTAGCATCGCATTAAGACGTGACGTGAGCGTTGGACGCGAGCGTAGTAGCCCTATATAGACCCAGGAATTTATATAGGGAGTATGGACGAGTGTAAATACATACATATATTATAGAGTCTGAGAGGCTCGATATTTTATGAGATAAAAGTTTTATCGCTTGCGGCATGCATTCGATTTTTCCTTAGAAATTAATTTGGGGAAACATAAATATTTTATTTATTATTTTATTTTTATCCACTCACTCTAACGTTATTAAATGTTTTCCCCTGGGCCCTTCGTTTTAAATTGCCCAGTCTGCAGAGTTCGGGTTGGAGCTAGTAGGAGACGAGGCATAGTCACCCGCATTTCTGCCAGTTAAATAAAGATGTCATAGATTACAATACAAACTTGCTTCATAGTTCATCATTCCAACTAAAATTAAAACATAAGCTTCAAAGGCAAAACCACAAGCCGGTAGCCTTTGCTCTTATTCTAAATAAAAAATTAAAGAGACAATCCACACATTATCATCACATCATGCATAAAGCTCTTTAAGAGAGAAACCTAAACTTCATGTTCAATACATGCACAATATTTTCTTAAGGGTGAGCAACGCTCAGTAGGAGGCTAGTTATCTTTAAATAACAGATGACAACCATAACAATGTATGAATGCAATAATCCCTTCAATAATAACCCCCTCACCCAAACCATGAATCTCTTTTTGCTAGTCCTCTTGCTTAATCTCGATCACCAAAATCGTATAGCCATATTAACCCACCTGATATTTGGTTCCTACGAATTAAGCTCAACTACACAAAAATATTCTCTCAAAAAAATCTCATTCCCAATTTCACCAAACTCCTGCCTCAATTTTATATGCATGAACATGTTGATTAACTAAGAACATATCACCAATAACACCTGATCAATAATTCCACAATCAAGTTTCATAAACAACATCATATAATAACACATCAGCCAGAAACACATCAATTACATATAGCTTCAAAACAGCAAACAACAAACAAAACACATATAGAATACCAACAAACAAAACACAATATTAAATAGAGGTTCCCGAGATTCCTCCTACCTTAATTCAGAACTATGCTTTTCAGATTCTTCTTTAATCTCAAAATTTCTTCCCTCACCCCTTTTCTTTTCCTAAACCTTAGAGATAATAAACTCAATGAATAACAAGAGGATCAAACCTGGGTATTTATAGGAGCATGCAAACATGTCAGAATTGAATTCGGGATAGAATGGAGTTAGATGTTAGCTCAATCAAAATCGCCACCTCATGCTTCTAATAACTGATTCTCCAAGTTTTCTTCTATATGAACGACAACTCCAGCTTCTAAGATTATCATTGTAGTGGTTCTGATCTTCTAATCTAGGTAGAGTGGTGCTTGTGAAGAGCAGGAGAATGGAGACGAAGACCATGAAGATGGCAGAGGACGATTGTGAAGGAAGTGAAGAGAGCAGAAGACGAATAGAGGTGAACACACTCTTTTGTCGTCAAACTAAGGTTAAAGAAGCTGACTGGTCTTGGGTTTAACAAACTGATAGATGGGCTGTGGATTTTCCCATTGGATTGGGTTTAACAAACTGATAGATGGGCTGTGGATTTTCCCATTGGATTGGGTTTAACAAACTAATAGATGGGCTATGTAAAACAAAATCTAGAGATGGCTTATCTATATAAATAAATATATATATATAAATTTATAAACCAATATTCCCATATTTATGAAAATAAATTACTGCTAAACAAAAATAAATAATATACACTATATCTTATTTTCTTAACATTAATAAAAAATACAGGTCGTCACAAGTTGTGAGGTTGGTTTTGCGATAGATTTTTACATAAATCTCCTACATTACAGGAGTCTCTGTCTGCCTCCGCCATCTCCGACGCGACGTCGCTGATTTCGACCACCGCATGCCACAATAAGATCACCATCAAAACATTCGTATTCCTCTTCTCTATCTAACCCAACCCTTAAATCTCATGTGCGGCCATCGATGAGTGAGATCGAAGAAGGAGGAACCCAACTATCTTTTAGGAATCCTGGCGACTCCGGCCGCCGTCTGGTTCGTCGATGGTAAGATCCTTCACCTCCTCGATTTCCTCTTCCTTTATGTGTTGTTATTTCTCTAAATCGTACCCTAATCAAAAAAATCCCTAATTCTATTTTTCTGGGTTTTCACGGCGAGTCTCTGGCGAGGCTTCCCAGCGTCTCTCTTCTCCTTTCCGGCATCACTGCTCTCCTCTCAGCAATATTGTCGTTTTGAGGCAACAGAACCAATGAATACAATCCAAGTCATTAAAATTCCCCCTTCTTTGAGGGATCAACTTCTACTTTAACAATAAAAACATGAACATTCAAGGCAACGAAGTCATGAACTGCGCACCACCAATTATTCAAAGGCAGCTCATAAATCAAAGACAACATTTTAATCGAAGGCAACTCATAAATTAAAGGCAACTTATATAACGAAGGCTTAATATTAATCGAATGCAACTCATATATTACGATTCAAGAAACCAGAGAAATAGGAGTATGCTCTGCCTTTACCCAAACCCTTGCCCCAAAACTCTTTCTCTCTCTCTTCCCAAATTTTCTTATAATTTAGTTCTTGTTATTCATCTTTCAATAATGAAGAAATATGACGCCAAGGGTGTTCGATTCATCACAGATAAGCATTGAACTACGTTAGAAGAACTTAATGTTTTAAAAAGGTGATGTTGTTTAGGTAATAGTTTTTTATCATCCCAATAAGGTTAGCTATTATGTACGGTTTATATTGGATCAATAAAAGGGTTGTCTATTTCTTTAACAAGAAAAGGTTAAATGAATCAATACACATATAGAGTCCTTTGTAGCATTTCAAAAAATAAGTCTATAGTCCATATTCATTTTTGTTTTTTGAATGGAAAGTCAACTCAATTGATAATTCAGCAAACAGTACAAGGAATAACCACATGATGAACCTTTCTAAATCTAACAATAAATAAAAATTCCAGAAGACAACAACAAAATAACTAATATGTAGGGTTTTTAGGTTTTTGGCATATATAATTATATATATATATATTTAATCACTTACAAAACGACACTTTATATTGTCGAATTTTCGGTTAGGTTTGGTTTTCAGGCACCAAAAACCGAAACCAAATCGAACTTTTCGGTTTTTTATACGGTTAAGTGTGATGAATGTAGATCATGTTTGAGTTTTTGCTTTCAGTGACTCATCAACAACTCTGTGCTGTTGGTAGCGTGTAATAGTGATCAAAATTGTTTTTTTTTCTTGTTTGTGTTTTTTTTTTGTTCTTCTCCGAGTCTCCTAGTTCAACTTCGGATTTAGTTGGAAGAATGATACATATTTTCTTTTGAGTTGTTTGGGCTTTAGCTATGGTTGGGTGACACTTTGAACTAGTCACTCGATTAAGTATTTCATTCATATAAAAAAAAATAGAAAAGAAGATATCTTTCATTAAAACTAAACTCAGCATGTTTAAGCTATTATTTTTAAAATAACCGCACATGAGGGTAACTGATCGATCATTCGCTCAAATCGGGCCTCACATAACTTTTGTTTAAAACTCATCTCAACAATCGTCTAACTAGTCAAACTTTAGTAACGTCGTAACATGCTCGTCACTTTTAGTATAAGTGAGAATCAAACTCGGACGACCATAGTTATAACAGGACAAAGTTATCGATCGCGATGAAAGTAAAAGTTCTTTTTTTAATTGAAATGAAAAATAAAAGTTTGAGGGACTAAAAGAAAGAAAAAAGTAATAAAAAAAAGGTAAATTGTGAACGTGCAATTTCTTCTTTTTCCATAGGCCGGGGAATGATTAGTTTTACATAGAACCCGTAAACCCTAGTGCTTTAAATAGCAGCACACTCCAGTGTCGAATCTCTCTCTCTCTGTGCAAAAGCTTGTCTAAACCCTAGTGGTGACAACCCCTCACTCTCTCCCCCTTCCCGTCCTCAACATCCCCCTTTTCCAATTTCAGCTAGGGTTTTGATTCAGATCAATTTTGATTGGAGTTTCGATTATCATCGGAATTCTGAGAAGAAGAGAAAATGGATCTTCCAGGCCTTGCTGTGATTCTGCAAGCTGCTCTCAGCACCAATCCCGATGAGCGTAAAGCCGCCGAGCACAGCCTCAATCAGGTTCGTCGAATTTGTTTCATCGGAGACGTTTTGATGATCGTTTTGGGTTGTTGGTATGGAATTTTTGATCGGGATTGTGTTTGATTGTGTATTTGGAGATTGGGTTTTAAGTTGAAGAGAATGGTCCGTGTGAAATTATCGATTTTTGATTGATTTTGGGTTCTTTGATTGATTTATTGATTCGATGAGGAAGAAGAATAATGATCAGAGTCGTGGAATTGATTGTATATTTGATGTGGATATGGGGTTTTTATGTGAGGCTGATGCTGGGGGTTTCGGTTTGCAGATTCAGTATACGCCACAGCATTTGGTGAGACTGTTGCAAATTATTGTGGATGGCAACTGCGACATGGGTGTGCGGCAGGTTGCCAGCATCCATTTCAAGAACTTCATTGGGAAGAACTGGTTACCTCATGAGCCGGGTATGTTCTGATTGATTGAATAAGGTTTTAGTTGGTTTTGAAATCCCACGTATGAGTCTAGCTATGCTTATTCCTGTTCACCTGTTGGTTGTTGTAGAGGAGCAGAATAAGATATTGCAAGCTGATAAGGACGTGGTCAGGGAGCATGTTCTTGTCTTTGTTACTCAGGTTCCCCCGTTGTTGAGGTATTTTGCCTTGCTATTTATTTTGTTCTCTGTGTAGACTACTCAGGTTCCCCTCTTGATGTGCGCCCGTGACTGCACAAACATTGTCTATGTTTACCTCCTCGAGAAATTATGTTCCTTATTTGTTGGTGATCTATTGTACAGGGTACAGCTGGGTGAGTGCCTGAAGACAATTATCCATGCTGATTACCCTGAGCAGTGGCCAAGGCTTTTAGACTGGGTGAAGCACAACTTACAAGATCAACAAGTTTATGGAGCTTTGTTTGTTTTGCGGATTCTTTCTAGAAAATACGAGTAAGTGTATCATCATCTACAAGACTTATTAAGTAATTCTTATATATGGTGATTTAGGAAGCATCACTGCTAGTGTGTTAAGGGTCTAGGTTTGATTCTAAATTCAAAGAGATATCTGTCCAATGTCATCACATTCTACTTATTCGTATCCATTCATCTAGCATGATACGTTCATATTTATATTATGTTAATATACATATTAAATATTGTTGTCTTCTAAGCCTTCCATTGTTTTATTTTTGTGCATAATGCGTACCTTAAGTATTATTTTTGAATTTGACCATGTAATTTTAATATCTTAGGTTCAAATCTGATGAGGAGAGGACACCTGTATATCTTATTGTTGAGGAGACATTCCCACATCTACTCAATATATTCAACAGGCTCGTCCAAATTCCCAACCCATCACTGGAAGTTGCAGATTTAATCAAGCTTATCTGTAAAATTTTCTGGTCATCCATTTATGTATGTCCTGGACAAGTTTTTTCCATTCTGTTTTTGTAGTGCATTTGAATCATATTGATAGGTTGATTAGTCTTCATTAAAACTTAGCTATCCCACCTAAAATACCTGGATTTTTTTGATGAAAATCTAGGAAGTGATTATATTCTAATAAGTTTGATGCTAACTTGAAAGCTATTCGCTCAATCTATGTAATGACAATATTCATGCTCAAGTTCTCTTCAGATTGAGTCGAATGCAATCAAGGCAGTGGTACTATAAATAACTTGAGATGTTAGCGGCATGCTATCATTTCTTGCCTGTATTAGGTAGATATCCATGACATGTATGAATCCTGCTATATCTTAGATCTATGGCCAATAGAATCACCAGGTCCTTGTATGTGAATAGTTAATAATTAGTTTCTCATGGCTAGTTTCCTGCTTTAAAGGTTCTCTACATGGAAACCGCTTTGTCTGAAAACATGGTATTAATAGTTTTTTTTTTAATCCTCTCGAGCTTCTTAATTTCATATTGGTACCTGGTTGTTTGAAAGGGTTGGAAATTCTTGAACCAAAGCTTTTGCACCACAATTATGATTTATTTGATACGGCTACTGGTTAAGTTTTGGTTTGTGTCATTTACATATCCTTTATTTTGAATTATTGTCAGTTGGAGATTCCAAAGCAGCTATTTGATACCAACGTGTTCAATGCTTGGATGATGCTTTTCTTAAATATATTGGAGAGACCAGTTCCAGTGGAAGGCCAGCCTGTAGATCCCGATCTAAGAAAGGCATGGGGGTGGTGGAAGGTGAAGAAATGGACTATCCACATTTTAAACCGGTTGTACACTCGGTAAGCTCTTAGATTAAATATCGCTTTCAAAATAAGAATGAGCTTTTGGGTGTATTGTTTATATCTGTCATTTCATCTATGATACCTTTGTCCTCAGGTTTGGAGATTTGAAGCTACAAAACCCAGATAACAGGGCTTTTGCTCAAATGTTTCAGAAGAGTTATGCTGGGAAGATTTTGGAGTGCCACCTGAATTTGCTGAATGTGATCCGAACTGGTGGATACTTACCTGACAGAGTTACCAACCTTGTTCTTCAATATTTAAGCAATAGGTGTGGCATTTTTCTTCTTATATTGCATCCTCTCACTTTTCATTTTGTGCGGCTAGATATATTCAACTATATCAGACACATAATATCTTGTGTGTTTACATTTTCCTTGAATTGCTGGCTTCTTGTAAATTTTTCATTTGTACTTGAACCAGTAGCATGGGATCCAACCCTAAACTGTACTCCTTACCTATATGGAGCTGTCCAAATCATGATTTGTCGACTTGTTACATAGTCAAATTGTCATCTGAATTGTTTATAACTGAGTAGTCCTGCTTAAGGGCTTCCATTTGTATGTCAGTGGTTTGATCCCTTGATTGTTGAGTTAGCCTTCTAGCAACCTTTGTAGCCCCCATCTAATACTGATTCTTTTCTCCCTCCTTTAACTCATGTAGGAAATTCCTAGTGCTAAATTGCAGAGTTGCTTATTTTACTACATAGGGTTGTTAAATATAAGGAAATGTGGTGGTGACTCCCTAACCTCCTTGTATTTTTTATATTTTTTATATGCAGCATCTCAAAGATGAGTATGTATAATCTGCTGCAACCACGACTCAATGTTCTCCTCTTTGAGATAGTTTTTCCCCTTATGTGTTTCAATGACAATGACCAAAGGCTTTGGGAGGAAGACCCACATGAGTATGTGAGGAAGGGCTACGGTTAGTTTTCAAGACCTTGTGTCATTGCCCTTCAGGCAATGCCCTGCAGGTGTTTATGCATCGTCTTGTTTGTGCAGATATCATTGAAGACTTGTACAGTCCAAGGACAGCTTCCATGGATTTTGTGAGTGAGTTAGTTAGAAAACGTGGAAAGGAAAATCTTCATACGTTCCTTCAATTCATTGTGGAAATTTTCAAGAGGTATCTTCTTGTAGGTTATGCAAATGAAAGATATATTGTGGTGCTTGGTGTTGATTAGTTTTTACCTTTTTGCCTGATCAAGGTATGATGAAGCCCCGTTGGAATACAAGCCATATCGACAGAAAGATGGTGCACTTCTTGCTATTGGAGCACTTTGTGACAAACTGAAACAAACGGAGCCTTACAAGTCTGAACTAGAGCGTATGTTAGTGCAACATGTGTTCCCCGAGTTTAGTAGTCCTATTGGGCATCTTAGAGCTAAGGTTTGATACATCCAATTCCTCTTGTTTTGTTGTGTTGCACTGTTACATTCTTCTATAGAACTTAAAATTTATTTTCTTGTTTTTTTTTTTTTTTTTTGTTTCCATTCCATACATGTTGAAATGGAGGTATCCTATGGAAGCTAGATACTAATTATTTTGAAACCGGCACAATACTCCCACCTGGAATATCCATTGTATTTGTAGGATATCTGATTTCTCTTTGAGCAGGATATTTTGAATTTTATCTTTATATAAAACCCAACTAGGTGCTCATGAAGTGCGTAATAAAATTGCACATTTGGAAACTGTAAGATAACTAGAAGCATAACTGTAGAAAAGAGGGAAAAAAAGGCTGAATTATAGTTGTCGTAGGCTAATAACAGCACGTCCATGTTTTCTGCAATCTTTATGTTTTCTGCAGGGGTTTTCAACTTTTTATTTGTTATTACTTGTGAATCCCATTTGATTTCATACATATAAATGTGAACTTCATGTTTCATTATCTTTCTGTCATATTGGACCTTTTATTTTGATGAAGTCATCTTGGTAGGCTTCAGTTTTGTTTTTGTTTTTTGTTTTTTTGTTTTTTTTTTATGTTGCCTGTTATTCTTAATCATTGTTGTTCCGTGGTGATTAGGCAGCATGGGTTGCTGGACAGTATGCTCATATTAACTTCTCCGATCCGAACAACTTCCTTAAGGCATTGCATAGTGTGGTCGCAGGGATGCGAGATCCAGAACTTCCTGTTCGAGTTGATTCAGTTTTTGCTTTGCGTTCCTTTGTTGAAGCTTGCAGAGGTACATACCTTCATAAGTCTTTGACAGTTGTTGTGTAATTTATGACATACCTTAGTAAATCTTTGACAGTTGTGTAATTTATGACATACCTTAATACATCTTTTGACAGTTGTTGTGTAATTTATGACTTACTCTTCTTTTGTTTGATATGCAGATTTGAATGAAATCCGCCCCATTCTCCCTCAGCTCCTGGATGGTATGTGGGACAAGAACTGTTGATATGCATCATTTACAATCATCTTGTGACTTATTCATTGCTGCATTTTATTTTTCAGAATTTTTCAAGCTTATGAATGAGGTTGAGAATGAAGATCTGGTTTTTACTCTGGAGACTATAGTGGACAAATTTGGGGAGGAAATGGCACCATACGCTCTTGGTTTGTGCCAAAATCTGGTAATATTTTCGTTTCATCATCTAGACCACCAAAGTATTGTCTTTAGCTGTGATTGCCTAAGCCTTGTTTTTTTTTTTTTTGGTTGTTCATATTTTTAGGCAGCTGCATTCTGGAGGTGTATGAATACAGCTGAAGCTGATGACGACGCTGATGATCCTGGTGCTTTGGCAGCTGTTGGTTGTTTGCGTGCTATCAGCACCATTCTAGAATCAGTGAGCAGGCTCCCACATCTCTTTGTCCAAGTTGAACCGACTTTACTTCCTATAATGCGTAGAATGTTGACGACTGATGGCCAAGGTTTGTATAATACTTTGTACCATTGTATACCCGGAACTAATGTTATGTAATGTCAACTCTTTGTATTATATTTTTTATCCTGTTTAAATGCATCCTACTAACTTCTGTAATTTTGTATGCGAGTCTTTAATATTTTATTTATTTATTTCATGTATCTTTCTTAAATTAAGGAATGGAAGTGGCTTTGTGGTTTCTGTATGCGCAACAGTATGTTTGTCCTGTCACACATTGTGCTTCTGGTGTGTAAAAACTTGTAGATAGTGTAGGGAAGTTATAAAGTTAAAAGATCATAACTGTACATGTAAGCCATATGAATGCCTTGTCCTAAAAGCTATTTAAAGATCATATACTTTTCTTTTCTCTGTTTAGAAACTCTTGTATTTTTCTGTTGTATCAATGTGCACCAAATATTGGGTTAGAAAGGTATTTGAAATTAGCATAATTTACAACTCATCTTTGTAAAAGAATTATTTCCTCACCATGGCTTTTTGCAAGTGGAACTTGATTGTGTTACTATTCCGTTTGTTGTTAACACAACAGGTGCATGCCATTTTCATTTTATTGGTCTGACTGTATGTCCTCATAAATTTTTTTATGCAGAGGTCTTTGAAGAGGTGTTGGAAATTGTATCTTATATGACATTTTTCTCTCCAACAATATCTTTGGATATGTGGAGTCTTTGGCCATTGATGATGGAAGCGTTGGCTGATTGGGCTATAGATTTCTTTCCAAGTGAGTTGAATAGTATTAATTCTTTTTCAGAGGGTTATTTGTTCTATGACTTCTATCATTTTCTAAACCTTACTAGTAGTCTCATACGTGTTAATTTTATTTAACGAGGATTATTAAAGCGTTTATGCTTAATAAATCAGTTGGTACTGCACAAAACATTTCTACTGACTGAAGTTTTTGTTCAAGACTCCTGCCCTTCTCCATCTGATAATAAAAAATTATTGATTGTGAAAAACAGCAGAAGTAGTAATGTAGCTTAGAAGCCTAAGGATTCATGAAAAGATTGTAATTCAAGTTTGGACATACATGCATATTTGTACTATATCTGTTAGGTGCTTATCATACAATATGTTTCCTCCCAGATATTCTTGTTCCTTTGGATAACTACATATCGAGGGGGACTGCACACTTTTTATCTTGCAAAGAACCAGACTACCAGCAAAGCCTTTGGAATATGATTTCATCTGTGAGTTCCCTCTTCTCTTATACCTTTGTATGGGGAAACCTTTCTGTTTTGCATTCTCTCTATATAGTGATTATATGCAACTATCATCTTGAATGAAACCACACATCAAATAATAGAACTACTAATGTAATACATGGTGGATTTAGAATCTGACATGACATGGACTTTAGTAATTGCTGCAGTTGTTAAATAGGTTGATGACATTGATGTGTGCTTATGTTCATTTCAGATCCTGGCAGATATGAATATGGAAGATGGTGATATTGAGCCTGCTCCTAAGCTTATTCAAGTACTTTTTCAGAATTGCAAAGGGCAGGTTGATCAGTGGGTTGAGCCATATATTAGAGTTACATTTGAACGGTTACGTCGAGCTAAGAAATCATACTTGAAATGTCTTCTTGTTCAAGTGGTAAGATCCAGATACAACTCTTTCGTGTGATTGTTTATTTATTTATTCTCATTTTTAAGAAGAAACAGCTTTTTATTGAAACAAAAAGCAATGTACAAGGAGACGGACTAGGAGTCCACTTTCGATAGCTAAAGATGGCAGCTAGGGATAGAGGCTTAGCAGCCCATCTGTTAACTCAAAGCTTAGGGCTTTGGGGATTATATTACAAATGCTTGCCATTTAAGAATAATGGAAGAAAGATTATAACCCCTAAACACCTTAGAAGTAGAACCCCAGAACTTAACTCTCTTCCACAGGTCTTCCCTGTCCACCCTGCCATAGGTTTTGTGTTATTGTTTTATTCGAGTGAATAAATCATCTCCGAGTGCTTATGAACCTTTATCAGAAATTTGAGCTTGTCATAGTTTGCCATTAATCTAATGAGGGGACATGGCATATTTATATGTAAAGATGTTTCTGAAATCTTTGAAGCAACGTTGATACCAACCGCATATTGGTATTTAATGTTTCTGACTGTTTTGTTAAGTGGCAAGATAAATTTTTCACCAACCATTATGGGTTATGGTTATCAGTGATGAAATTAGTGTTGACTGTGAAATGTCATTATTTGGTATCAATTGTGTTTCTGATTTATTGCCACTCCTACTGATTACTTTTGTGGTTTTTTTTATCTGTTTGAAGATTGCAGATGCTCTATACTACAATGCAGCTCTGACACTCAGCATATTGCAAAAGCTGGGTGTAGCGACAGATCTGTTTGCTCTTTGGTTCCAGATGTTGCAAGAGGTTAAGAAAAGTGGTGTGCGTGCACATTTTAAGAGGTAATCTATTTTTTAATTTTCTTGTTATTGCAACCATTTTTCCACTCTAGTGATGTTTTTCTTACTGGGTGTTCTATTGTTGTTTTTTGTGTTCTATTTTTTTTTCTTTCTCTGGTGATCATTGTTAGTAATGGAGAATTTAATGCAGGGAACATGATAAAAAAGTTTGCTGCTTGGGCTTGACCTCATTACTGACACTCCCAGCTGGACAATTACCTGCAGAGGCTTTGGGACGTGTTTTCAGGGCCACCCTTGATCTCTTAGTTGCATACAAGGAACAAGTTGCAGGTATCTTTCTCCCTTTCTGTTTTTCACCAATTTTTGCTACTCATGTTATAGGCTATCGCTAGCCCCCCACTTTCGTGTTATTGGATCTACATAGCTGCATAGCCTAATAATTTATATATTCCTAATGTTAAACTTACTTTCTTACTTTCTTGCCCAGAGCGCTGCTCTGATACCAGCTGATGCAGGGCAGAAACTGAAGGTTTCTGTCGTGCGGCTAGATCAAGTGTAAAAATACTTGAGAGCAGAAGTTCTCAACGAAAACAAGCAATAGCAGAGAAATACTTGCTGTAGGATTAAAGTAGGAACAATATATTGAGTTCTAGGGCAGAACGTCCCAAAGAAACTCTATGTATAATTTTATTCAAAATAAAAAAGCTGACTTACAAGACTCCAGAAAGCATAGGTAATACCGCGATAGCAAACCCTAATAAAAAAAGGAACCTAAAAAATAATAAAACATAACAAAAAGAATAAAAGATAATAATCTCCTAATTAATTTAGAAAATCTTTGGATGCTCCTGCATCATTTCACCTATATATGTGTATTATTATTATTCCTACAACAGAATTAAACCGGAAAAGATAGGGAAAATGCAAGAGAATATATCCTTTGATATAAATTTGAGATGACAAGTTTTTGTAGGTTGAGAAATGAGGATATTATTTATCTTGTAAGTTATTATACATCTTTTTCATGAGTCACATGCTCTTGCAGCTGCTGCAAAAGAGGAAGAAGCTGAAGATGATGATGATATGGATGGTTTCCAAACCGATGATGAAGATGAGGGTGGTGATGGATCAGACAAGGAAATGGGAGTTGATGCCGAGGATGGTGATGAAGCCGATAGCATTAAATTTAAGAAGTTAGCTGAACAGGTGTGTATTGTTATCTTTTTCCTCTGCTCAAGCAATATTGCTATGCTCCTGCCTTCCTCTTGAGGGATTCTTTAGACTGCATTGCCTGTTTTCTCTTTGTTTGCTTGTGATATGACCTGCTTCTCATATTTTCATTTGGTGG
The DNA here is from genome assembly GCF_000184155.1 of Fragaria vesca subsp. vesca. NCBI lineage: Eukaryota > Viridiplantae > Streptophyta > Magnoliopsida > Rosales > Rosaceae > Fragaria > Fragaria vesca. The sequence goes on from NC_020494.1 coordinate 7,558,622, forward strand.
TGTCACAGGCAAAGTGTTTCCGCCCAAGTGATGAATTTGATGACGACTCTGATGAAGATTTCAGTGATGACGAGGAGTTACAGTCACCAATTGATGATGTGGACCCTTTTATCTTCTTTGTAGATGCAGTCAAAGGTAAGTGAAAAATACTTACCATGTGATACGGTTGTTGTGTTGATTTCATGGCATGTTTGTCATGTGCCTGATTTCCTCTGTTTTGCTTTTGAAGCCCTGCAAGCATCAGATCCACCGAGGTTTCAGAGTCTTACACAGACGCTAGATTTCCATTATCAGGCTCTTGCAAATGGTGTAGCACAGCATGCTGAACAGAGGAGAGCAGAGATTGAAAAAGAGAAGATGGAGAAGGCTTCAGCCACCACAGCTTCATGATTGCTGCTTTTCTCTTTTGGTGTGCGTTCAATTTTGCCTTTCTCTTCTTTGCTTATCCCATTCATGTACTGATGGGAATATAAGACAGAGTTGTTGGCTGTCCAGTCAGAGCCATTGGTTGCTCTAAAGGGCTATTCATGTTTGAAGTGGTTGGAAGCATATCTGCTTCATGATAGCTTCAACAATATGCTAGATTTGAGGGTCAGGGAACTTGATTAGAGGAGAGATCAGGGAACTCTGCAGATGGCACTTCAGTCTTGTTTTAGCTTTAGTCATTGTCTGGTTTGAGGCTATTCTATGGTAGGATATGCCTCAGCCATCTTTTTTTTTTTTTTTTCTTTAAAATTTTTAATCTTGATAGTCTTCTTTCATTTAGTCATACCATTTATCTGGTTAAGATTCCCTTCTCAGGGCATTATTGGTTTTTGGATCCCTTGCCGTCTTTCTTTGTGCATATCAGCGGGGGTTCATGCACACAGAGTTTGTAATATTTGTCGCCAGTTTGTGGCTACTACATGGGAGGTGAATGATAGAGCTGTATGGATAGGTTGCCTGCAAATTTTCACCTTTGTCTTTCACATTTGATAGTATACTCCACCAAATTCACTGGTATTCGTTTATTGGGTTAGTCGTTTTGGCATTGTCGCAGAGAGACTAGGGTTGCTTTCTGCTTTTTGTAAAACATGAATGATTATTTTTATAGAGGGGTTTTATTGGAATGATAGGTTGTGTTTATTTATTGTTGTGTTGCTTTGTGTTTAATACTATTTCAGGATCTAACAAAAAAAGTTCTCTCAAAAAAAAAAAAAAAAAAACTTGCTTAAAAATGCATTGTGGTCGATCCGTTACTATTAACTATGAGGTCAAATACAATATAAACTTGATCGATCTTGCTTAAAATATGTAGTTCCTGGTTTCTACTACTAGTAGAAACGAATAAATGTAAAAAAAGTAGTGCAAAAAATTGCAGTTAATCTAGTCCTCTCCCAAAATGTTCATTAGTGGCCGCATTCATGACCTCAAGTATGTCCCAACCTAGTGTAATCCAACCAGTGCCTAAATGTTATTAGTAGTAACGGTCACAAATGTAGTACTTCAATGTTAAGAACACAAAGTGTCAAGATCGTATATGTAAATACAATAGATTACAAACTTGACAAGATCGTATATGTAAATATAATAGAAGAAATATCATCACAAGATTGTAATTATGAATTGGACACATCTGCTTATAGGTTATCTTAAAATCTTAAACTTGACAAGATGGTATATTATGTAAATACAATAGATGAAATAGCATCACAAGATCGTAATTATGGATGGAAGAGTGGATGGGGTGGTGTTCAAAGATAATCTTATTGTTTGAGGAATAAAACCTTCTACAAGATTGTACTTGGTAAATTATGAATTGGATTAGGATTCCTGATTGCATCATGTTATGTATTTCTATTCTTCTATAGTTCGACATGTAGAGGTACCTATAAATCAACAGGATAACTCTCCCTCTTATACCGTTTTCCCTAACGCTATATATTATTGTTTTTTCATATTAAAAATAAAAAATAAAAAACAAAAAAAAACGAAGCCTTTATATATGTGCGAAGAAGAGAGGAGGCGCAGAGAGAAAGAGAGAGATCCCAAACGAAACTCTTTTCAAATGGCGAGGCCATCCTCCACCGTTCATGTCCCCAATCGACGATTCCGTTCCGATCACGATAACGGCCGTCGCTCACCGCCGGACTATGACAACTCACCTGACGGCCGCCGCCAGCGTCGCAGCCCCAGCTATGAAAGGTACGACCGCCACCGAAAACGTTCTTACTCTCCCGATTTCCCAAGCCCTAGACGAAGCCCTAGGTCCAACGGAGGTCGGAGACTCGGCCGGGCCGGGAACGACCGATCTTACTCGCCTGATTACTCGAATCCTCGACGAAGCCCTAGGTCTAATGGAGGGCCGGACTCGTTGCCGAGGAGATTCGGGCGGGCCGGGGACGATAGGGATCGGAATGGAAGGCGGCCGGAGTTGGAGGATTCCGATGAGGAGCTGAAGGGGCTGAACTTCGAGGAGTTCAGAAGGCTGAAGAGGCAGAAGCTGAGGAAGGCGTTGAGAGGTTGTATATGGAATGTGACGCCAAGCCCGCCGAGGAATGAAGATGACGAGTTCGAATTGGAGGACAAGGCTGAGGAGATTCCGGAGGGGTTTGGTGGAGAGGATGAGGATTCAGGCGAGAAATTGAAAGAGAAAGGCAAGAGTGAATCTGAGTCGGAATCGGAATCGGAGGATTTGAAGTCCAGAAAAAGGAACAAGAGTTCGGGTTCTAAGCGTAGGAGGAAGAGTTCGAAATATAGTGATAGTGAATCTGAGAGCGTGAGTGATGATGAGTCGGATGAGGAAGAGGATCGCAGAAGGAGAAGGAAATCTAGAACTAGGAGTAAGAGGAAGAAGAGCAGAAGAGAGAGGAGGAGGAGGAGGAAGAGTAGGAGGAGTAGCGATTCGGATGAGAGCGAAGTGAGTGATAGTGAGAGTTCAGATTCTGATAGGGTGAAGTCAAAGAAGAAGAAGCGAAAGGTGAGCAGCAAGAGTAAGAAGAAGAAGTACTCTGAAACGGAGAGTGAGGATTCTGGTTCGGAGAAGAGTTTGGATTCTGAAGTTGATGCCAAGCCTAAAGCTCTAGTGGCAGTGGAGGAGCCGGAGATGGATGAGAATAGTATTGAGGCGCTGAAACTGAAGGAAATTCTTGAGGCTCAGAGGAACCCTTCGTTGGATTTGGACAATGAACCTGTGGTTGGGCCAATGCCGTTGCCGAGAGCTGAAGGGCATATTAGTTATGGTGGGGCGCTTAGGCCTGGTGAAGGTGATGCCATTGCGCAGTATGTTCAACAAGGGAAGCGTATTCCGCGAAGAGGAGAAGTGGGTCTTTCTGCCGAGGAGATTCAGAAGTTTGAGGGTCTTGGCTATGTGATGAGTGGTAGCAGGCACCAGAGGATGAATGCCATTCGTATTAGGAAAGAAAACCAGGTTTATAGTGCTGAGGATAAGAGGGCATTGGCCATGTTTAACTATGAGGAGAAAGCAAAGCGAGAGCACAAGGTTATGGCTGATTTGCAGCGGCTGGTTCAGCGCCATATTGGACAGGATGTTGGTCCTACTCATGACCCCTTTTCTTCCAAGGCCTCCGAGGATCCTGATGATGATTAATTTCATGTATGTTTTGCTGTTATCTGAGTTGTTTCTTCCTCTTCTTTCTAGAACTATGCTTTCAAAGAACTATTCAACTATGTATGTTACAAATTGATATTGAGCAGTAGCACACTGTTGAAATGGATGCTATGGTGATGGTTAATATATTCTGTTTCAGTGCTTGAAGTTATAATCTGATTAGTGTTTTGTGTTCACTTATATAACAGTCTCTTTATTGGTAATATGGATTACTGGAATTTTAAAAAGAAACTAAATAATAATTTTTATAGTTGATGTTTTTGGGATCATGAATGCTGCTTACTCTATTATTTATTCTCTGCAAATGAATAATTTACACCTGACATTAAGTTGCTTTTGACATCAGTTGTTTTTTGTCACTGATCCCAATTTTGGGTTCGCCTGCTGAGGTTTAAAACATTTATTGGAAAATTGTTCTTTATTCATGTAGTTCTATCTGTTGCTTTAATAAATTTCTGTTGTTCAGTGCTTGAGCTCTCTTACGGAACTTCAAGAAGACTTGCATAGTATATCATTTCAAATAATGATTTGTATCTGCTGCAACCATGGCTCAGTGTTCTTTTTTAGATAGTTTTTTCATATCATATTTTTTTTGATAGTTTTTAATTTTTTTTAAAATATTTTTTCTAATCTTGGATCATTGCATGAAGATCTATGCCCTGCCAAGTTTTTTTTTGGCATTGTCTTGGTTGTTCAGATATCATTAAAGACTTAAACAGTCCTGGTACAGCTTCCATGGATTTTGTGAGTGAGATGGTGAGGAAGGAAGCAAAATCTTCATATGTTCCTTCAATTCACCGGGGAAAAATTTCAAAGAGGTAGCTTCTTAAATTTCTTTGAAAAATGTTCTGAATGAACTGACTGGTCTGAGCTGCACCATAAATTGAGCCATTGAGGGCAGGGTAAGCACCAAGGTAATTAAAGTCTCATATAAATAATCAGAAATCTCACCGGAGATTGGTTATCTTCAGTTCTCGTGTTCCGCTCTCTTGTATCATGGGTTTGGTTTAACACAAGTTGTATCTACGCAAAATTTTATAGAGAGGCTGCCTGATCTGAGTTGGGATAATTCATTGAATTGCGGAAAGCCTTTGATATTTCACATTTTTTGGGCAGTACAGTAATACAGTCCAGGTTATTGTTATGATATTTTTTTTTGGTCTGAGGCTATTGTTTATGATTGGAATGCTGCTTTTGTTCTGCTTTGCTTCTATCTTGAGTTGTAAGCTTGAAGAGCAGGTTATTAAAAGTTTAGGGTTAGAATGCTGCTCTATGATTCTGTAATGTTGATAAAGCATCCCAAGTCTAAAGTAAGTAGATAAAGCAGGAGAGATGAAGCTGGATGTGGATGTGTTGAAATGCATCACAAAAGTGATTTAAGGGTATTAACCGCTGTTGAAATAGGAATGGCTTTCAGTCTTTAAACCCTTCCTTTTATGAAATCTTACCCTCTGAACAGGTGGACAGGTGGAGCATGTAGCTGTGCTCAAATATCTCTATTCATAAAGTTAGAAGGTTTTTTGGATTTTGTCAACGGTCAAATTTTTGAACTACTTACAATGTCCTTGATTGATTAAAATTTTAAAATATATCTTCTAACATATGAAATGATAAATTATTAATTGTAAATTTTGGAAACAAGGAAAAAAGAACAGAAAGAAAGAAGTTTAAAACGTGAGAGGTGGGAGAGAAAAATGAGAGAAATAAGATTTTAAGCATAACTGTATTAGTAAAAAAAAAAAAACAAATTCACGCACGTAGGCGTGCCGGTCAAGATGCTAGACTGCTAGTGTTTCTTGATTTCCAGATTTTTTCTTTTCACTTCTTGAATTTCAAGTCGTCCACTTTTTCTCTACCTCCTGGCTAACTCCTGGCACTTGTAATGTCATGATTTCTGCTCTTGCACCATGATGCCTCTAATTTAAATTTAATATTCCTATTCTAAGTATAAAGAACTATTGTTTTGATATTTTCTCAATTTTCTGGGTCATTATGCGCCTCCAGATGACGGGAGTCGGTTAAGAGAGAGACAACAGAGAACTATGAAAAAAAAAGAGAAAGGTTTAATTATGTTGCAGGAGAAATAAATTGAGAGAGAGATTTAAGGAGAATAACCGTTGTATTTCATTCATAGAATAAGTCTTTATATATAAAAGATATAATACATAAGGAAAATACATATATTCCTATTACAATATTGATATCAAATCTTATTGTGATTCTACTTTAACTAAGACACACACAATAAATCATATTTTCTTAAAAATACTCCCCCTTGTGTCGTGTTAAAGTAATATGATACATTCAGATGCATTTTATGTTGCCTCGTTAAAAACCTTACTAAGTAACAATAAAACCTCATGGGCAAAAATAACCTTGGTTGAAGGAACAAAAAGAGTACAACGCATCACTCACATTTGAAATTGACATATATGTGTCAGACTCCCCTTGATGTCTGCACCTCCCCCTGATTTTTACAATCATGGGAGTTTTAGATAAATTAAGCATACCAATGCTTTAGACATGTATTTCAAATGTGACATTAGGCAGTGATCTAGTAAAAGATATGCCATATTATCCTCATATCTAACTTGTTTCACTTTGATCATAAGGAAAACTCATTCTTTGTTGATCACGTACATCAGTACATGATATAAACTTGGTGTCGTTGCTTTTGGCAAAACATTGCTTCATATGTCGAATGCAAGCATTATTAACCTCATAAAATTATGTTGGAAACTTTAAACTATTTGCTCTTAGAATATGTGTAATTATAGGCTTTAACCATATACACTCACGAACAATTTCGTGTAGAGCAACCATCTAAACATCATTCAAAGATGTAGCGACAAAAGTCTATTTTGTTCACCAAGATATCACGTTGTTTCCCAATACATAGCGCACATGGAAAGAACCTTTATGTGGGTTAAAGAGATACCCAATATCAGCACACACCAAAACATCACAAAGTATTTGGTCGAATGAGTGGAAGGCTGCCCAAGAACTCAAAACAAGAGTTTGCGTCGAAAATCAGATTCACGAGTGACATGACCTTCGTGTACTAAATCAGTCATAACTTCCTGCTCAAAATAGATATGGACTAACTGTAAAACTTTCTGGAAACTACACATCCGTAGCTTTCCAACCATATATTACTCATAATCAAATTCGTCCTGAGCTGATCACAAAGCTTTGTCGAAGTTGACTGATCTGTAAAAACATATTTTCTGATTTCACCTTTAATGCGTTTTTCTTCACGCAAGGCTTGCGGCGATGGCTATGTGATGCAATCCATCATGCCATATACTCTATTCTTTTTATCGGATACATTTATGCCAATCCATAGGCAATGCGTGGGCGCATAACTAAATCTAGCTAACAAGTTCACAATATGGATGAGATGTCGAGTCTTGTATATTTTGCTCGGTACAATAATGCGCTTATTGTACTTATATTAGGCATTCAGCCTCTAAAACATGTTCGTCATCATCCCTTGGATAAAATGTATCCCTTTAAGGGTCAAGACTACGAACGATCATGGGAATACTTATAGGCCTCACTTTATCATCATTAGAGTGACTTAATATCCAATAATATAAGCCGATTGATGGACAATACCATCATTATGGTGCTCGAGTTCCAGTTCGAGACAAAACCATATATTCCCAAGATCTTTTATCTCAAAATTCAGATTTCAAATCCATAGCGGTATCTCTTAGTTCATCAAGAGTCCATTAAAATTCATGTCATAGACATAAACCGCAATAATGAAAATCCGGAACATGTCCTTTTTAATAAACATGCATGGGCATAATTCATCATATCCATTCCTAATCAAATTGTCACTTAGGGAACGTTTCAACCTTATTGTAAACGTTCTCCGTGGTCTAGAGCCACTTGATTTAGGTAAATGAAGTCCATCTTAGACCTTCATGTGTATCTTTTAACTAAAATCCTCATAGGGATATGTTGTGACCACCTTCATAAACTGCATGTCAAGTTTTTCGGAAACTACCAAACTGACAAGGTAGTGGAGTGCAATGACATCTATAACGGGAAAATATGTCTCGTCATAGTCGATTCTAGGGCAATATGACAAGCCTTGCGCCATGAGGCGAGTCTACTAATCATGCTTTATAACAAAGACATAATAAATTGATAGGCTTTACAGGTGATGTCGGCATCACCAACCCAAATACCTTTCTTGTAATTAAGCCTGGATCGCTTCTTTCTTTTTAGGCCAATTTTTACTATGTTGACATACTGCAACGAAGTAAAGGTTCGATATCTCAATATCCCACGTCCTCATGTACACTAGTGTAATATATAGTTGTAGAGATCACTATATTTCAAGAATTGGTTCTAACATTGAGGCGTCCCCCAATGATAATCATAATTCATAAATATTCACATGAGACGGATTTGAGTATCAATGATCAACAGATCAAATTGTGTCAAACTCGCTCACTCCTTTGGGTGAGTATTGATCGAACCTACATGGTCTCCCTCTTTCCCTTTGTAATACCCTAGATTTTCATATCAATTTTCCTTGTTTTATTTCCGGAATTAATGAAGGATTATTTGTGGAAATTCTTAGTTGGTTTTGCGAAGTTGAAGTTTCGAGAGTTTATTTTAAGTGGCCAAAAAGTTGACTTTATTTTTCGTAAGTTATTTTCGAAAACTTCCTTCATGAAAGTTGTAGAGTTTGTCGATACGAGTTCGTAGACATGCGACACGCTTGAAACAGATGTCGTATGAGAAAGTTATGGTCAGAGGAAGTTAGTTTCCGGTTTTGGGAAGAGTATAAGTAGAAAAATGTGTGGGAGTAATTGTTGGAAACCCTATAATTGCAGCAGCCCAGTTTCAGTTCTCTCTCGTCTCTCCCGACCCTCCCACACTCTTTCTTCTCCGGCTGATTTCTCCTCCGTCCGGCCACATATTTGGGCTCCTCCGGTTCCGTTGGATTCGTATGGACGTCCTCTTCATTTTTGGGGCAGTCTCGCTTGCCGTCTAGCAGCCTAGAAGCCGCCACTGAGCGATGGAGCTGCTGCTGTCTCGCCGGAAAACCGGCGATTTCTGCGGCGACGTGGGGCTAACTTAGGTGAGTTTGGTTCCTCTCCTCCTTCTGGTAGTGGCTAGGTATATATTGAAACAAGTTTTTGAGTTCTTGAGCCCCGAATTTGCAGATTGAAGGTTAAGTTCGTGGTGGTGTTTCGGGGCATTTTTCGGCCGTTTTCGGTCAAAATTGGTTGAAACCTTAAGTATTAAAGTTGCTCTCCATGCTTCAATCTACAAGTTTCACGTTGAGAGTTTCCCCAAATTTTGAAGTTGGGGGTGGCACGTGGGGCTCACTCGCCGCCGTCTTTGGTGGCGTGTGGGGGCACGTTCGGGTAATGTGAGGGCTTTAGTTGCCGTGTTAGCAAGTCCTTGTTAGTTACTAGTGTGTTGACGTGTGTGAAGGCTAATGTCGTTTTGGTTTTGGTAGCTTAGGTGTTATGTTGTTCTTGGTGTTTATTAGGCCATAAACTTTGAAAATTTGATCTTGGAGGTAGTATGGTTTGTTGGTTGAGTGTCCAATGACCTTGGGAGGTCTTGGAGGATAGATTGCCCTTCCTTGGGCAACCTTTAGGTTAAGGATACTTTGTTCCTTGTTGAGAATTTACTAAGGTTATTAATGGTGTTAAATAGGTAGCTTTTGGAGTTGATATTTGAGCTTGGCTCTTGAGTTTATTGTGAAGACACAGCGGGATTTTAGGTGAGTAACATCTCACTAAAGTTCACATTGGGACCAATTATTTATGGTTATCGTGATAATGATGATGATTGTGATGATGATTATGATTATGTTGATGGTTATGATGATGATAATTATTATGATGATTGATTTTGATGATGAGGATGATGATGATGATAATGATTATGATGATTGATTCTTGATAATGATTTTGATGATGATTATGATGATTATAATTTAAAAATTATGTTTTTGTTTGTTTTAAAATATATGAGCTTGATCGCCAACGGCTCATAGGTAAGTTAAAACAAGTTTTTATATTATATGATTATTTTTAAGGTTCATGTGGTCATAATGTTTTTGGTTATTGATAGATGATTCTTGTGGGGATATCTAGGTTTGTTCATATAAATATATTTATGTGGAAGAATATAAATTTTATAATGTGCTCATCGTGTTGATTGATGATAATTTTATTATATTATGATTTGTGGTTTAGATGGTCAAATCGGGTTCCAAGCCTTTAATCGGGTGATTGGTTACGGTTATGATGATTCTACCCTTATGTTAAATGTTGTGTAGATAGTCAAACCGGGTTCTAAGCCTTTAATCGGGTGATTGGTTACGGTTATAATGCTATTATTATTTTGTGATTTGATATTGGACAGTCAAACTAGGTTCCAAAGCCTTTGGTCAGGTGATTGGTTACGGTTAGGAATAGAGCTCTAGTCCGTCTATCGGTGTTGGTCATGGGAGGTACCTTAAGGTATCTGGGACCCATGGGTACATAAATTGTTGTTGTAGGTCATGAGAGCTATTTATTAATATCTGGGACTCATGGGTACATGTGTTTGTTGTAGGTCATGAGAGATACCTTATTGGTATCTGGGACTCATGGGTACATGTATATTGTAAAAGTATTGGTTATGTGGTTTTATCAGTGCTCTTAATTGTTGTCATTTAAATTCCTTGTTTTGAGTATCTCCTGAACTATTGCTTAATGCAAGAGATTCTTTAATTTTATTTGTGAATTGTTGTGTTTTCTTATTTACTCTCTTTTGAATTTTATTGTTTTGAGGCAATTCCTGAACTAAGTTCTAAAGCAGGAATTACCGGTCTTATCTTATATGATGTAGGGTTGAGATTATTTTTTAGAGTTACTCATACGAGCTTTTTAGCTTACCGGGTTTGTTGTTTACAACTCGGTGCACCAATTTATGGTGTAGGGGTTAGATTTGCAGGTGATAATCAGCAGGGTTGAGGTGGAGGCATAGTGGCAGGATTTTAGTTTATGTGCATTTTATTTTATTTTATTATGGCAGTTTATTTTTAAGCTCATGTGAGCGTCCTTATTTTACTAGAATTTTGAAGTTAATGTAAATAAGGAGATGTAATGTTTAACTCAGTCGATGAATTTGTTGACATTTACATTTTCAGCATTTAAGTTTAGTTGAGATTTGTTGAGTAGGTTATGGAGTCTTATTTGTGAATTATATCATGCCCAAATTTTTGAAATTTATCATTTGAAAATTAGGGTGTGACACCCTTGGGGAGCCACGGCCTGCGACATCATTATGCCACGTTATGGCGTCACTATGCTACCATCCATGGTGGCGACGTTGGTACCAATTTCATTAGGTGGCGCCATGTCCTCTGTTAAGAGTATAGGCCCAATCGGCCTAGTCCTTATCCTAGCAGTCCAGTCCAATTCCATCAACTTGAAGAACAAGTCACTCCACCAATTTCTATCCTTTATATTCTGCTTTTCTGTCTTTTTTCTCAATTTTTTCAATTTGCTCTTTACTTGTATCAATAACCAGATTTTCCAAATTTCATTCGTCAAGTTATCAACTTTATGATCATTGTAGATTTTTAGCATCCTCTTGATAGAACATCTATCCTTACAGGCATGTTTGCAACATGTATATTATGATCTCATCACTTTAACAATATTCGATAACGCATCAGGCATCGAATCTGCTACGTTATGAAGATCAAGTATTCTACACACTTTTAATAATGTGCAGTTTTGGGGATCATGATGAGACAAAGTGGGGATAAATCACGACAATTTCTTGTCGTTATCTTTGAACATTCTTGTTCTTATCTCCCCCTAACGACGAGAAGATTGTCTTATCAAAAGTGACATTCCGCATATCTAGCGGTAAAGAGATCGCCTGTTAAGGTTTCAACAAAGCGGACTATAGTTGGAGACTTATATCCAACATAAATACTTATTCATGTCTAAGAACCCATCATAGTGCGCTGTGGCTGCACAATTTTGGCACATAAATGCGTAAGTCACTAGCTTTAACGCAGAAAAAGGTTAAGTGGTGATGGTTCATAGATGAATTAGTATAGCTGCATGCAATCGCATAACCCAAGCGGAAAAATTGGTGCGCATTACCAAATTTCAAGCTACCATTGTAGTCGTGAAATATTGAATTTCCTCGAGACCATTCGGGTTGTACACGGGAATATAATACTCAACATTAATCCCAATAAGGTGCAATAATCATCGAAAATTGTCAATGTGAACTCTCTAGCATTATCAAGTCGAATTGACTGAATGTGATGATATGGGTAGTGAGCCTAATATATAATTTGTGCTAGAAGTTATATTATAAGCAACATATATAACTAGTAGACGATAATGTGACACGTGACCAGCGTGTATGCACGTCAACCAACACGATAAAATATCATATATGTTTGCAAGTTGGTTGAATCTGTTTACAGAATCCCCTCGGATTCAATGTAATTAAGATCATAATGAGAATACATGTGTCATTTGCATAGGATGGTTTAAATCCTAATTTTCCAAAGAAATAGACTTTACAAAACAAGTGATTAATTGGCTTTCAGAAGGAACCAATGAGGATTTTGGTTTAGCTATAAAGTCATAATTGACTTGAGAAGCATAATAGGGAACAATTGCACCAACATATGCATAAAAAATGTCCCAGAGCCGCCTAGGGGGAGCGGTGGCTTTTTCATAGAAATAGCAATATGCCACTTGAACCATATTCTTTTGGTTCTTGCTTCTTCTCACTTAAAATAATGGATATACGTGTGACATTTTATTTATTTATTTTCAATATACAGATCATCAGACCATGACCATGATGTCTTAACATGTCATGTCAAAGCCTATGTGTCAGAATCTCAATGATCATCTCTTATGACATTGTTGGATTGAATAATTTCAAAAGTGGTTACATATAGCCCACTAAAGTGCCACATATTTTTCTCTAATACTCGTGTATGTCCGTAGTAATTAGAGGTAATGCAAAGGAACTCATGTCCATTCTCTCTTATGCGTTTCCACATGACAATCGTTGGCAATATATCCTTTATTGCTGATAAGGCTTCGAATAGCTCTTGGAGCATAAAGAGCTTCAATGATAATAATTACAGTGCCATAAAAACAACAGAATTTGAGCCATCTATCGCTCTTTTTTATCAATTGTGATGATTCAATCATCTGAGTCACAAAGGGATTATAAGACATTATTCCACAAATAATTACCTACTTTTGGGTATTGTGTGTATAATCATACTATCGACTTTAAATATTCGATCTCTCCAAGTAATATACTGGCAAATTATATGAGATCAATTAACATATGTTCAAGACGTATAATCTGTGAGTGTAAATATACACAAATAAACAACAATTTTATTTTTGTTGCTATTACTGTTCACGGTAAACAGTACCATTTGTTTAATTGGGACTTTTTTTTTACAGTTGACTTTTGTCATAGTTGACTATTTCACCTTTTTTTAAATTTTTTTTTCCGATTCTTTGCCAAAAAATATTTTTGTCACCCTTTTGACTCATATTGCTACACCATGTGCATTCATGGTGGAATTATTTCTTTCTTTCGAACCATATACCATAATCATATGCCATTACAGCAATAAAATTTGAATAAAGATAAAATCTCAGATAAATTTAAAACTCTATTAATATGCCAACGTACATCGAGGTTTTGTAATCGAAATCTAATCCAAAATAAGAGCTATGACAAATCATCATTTATTTATTGAGGCGTAGAAGCCTCTACAAAGTATTCTTAGAAAAATAAATGCTCTAATGAAAATCTGCAACATCTCAATATGTTTCTTGCCAGATTTGAAGTATGTAAAAATAAGATTGGCGTCACTGCCATCAACTTCTTCTTCTTAGTTGCATGATGAGCCTTTTGCTCTCTTATATATTTATGTACTTTGTATTGTATAGCTAGTTCGGCAATTGCCTTGCATTGCTCAAAATTAATGCTTATTAGATCCATGTCTATAGCATATATACCTCATCTTCAAATATCAAGTCATGTCATGGCAGTGAGGTGGTTCTCGATGTCAGTCACCCATTGGTGATATGCAATATCATTGGAGACAATTTTGCAAATTGCATTTTTTTTCTTTTTCTTTTCTTTGCCCCTTTTTTTCGACACCTTGAGAAAAAGAAGAATATTAGTGTCGTAGTTCCAAAGACTTCCTCGATAACTAATATTTCCAATAAATTTGGATTAGACCGAAACCAAGTGTGTAAATGGTCGTTTTAAGGCTCATGAATTTTTCTCACAGCCATAATTCTCTTTTCGATGCTCATAGCATATGAATCCCCACAATTCAATTATAGTCTCACACCATAAGAGGGGTCGAGATGTAGAAGAAGAGAAGTTGAAAAATCCCCGATAAAACACAAGTCTCAGAAAATATGAACTTTAATTTAAAGCTTACTTGGCAAAATTTAAATTTGAAATTCCTGATACATACACGTGCTGATGCAGACGTGTAAGAGATTACTACGTACTCTAATGTGGGATCATAAGGTTGCTTCGATCATCTCTAGCAATCACCGTTCGCACCCACGGCAACTATGCCTCCTTAGCATTGGATAGAGTAATTTATTAGCACCTTGTACATAATTGTATGATCAAACATGTATATGTGAAACATAACCACATGAACAACTAACCCATAAGATGAGAGGGACTTCAGAAAACTTAGCTTTTCGGTCCGAGCTATGCCGAGATGCAGAAAGCATTGGGGCTAGTCAGGTGCGCTACTGTACGTGGTCAAGATTCTTGAACATGATCTAGAAGATGAGCGCATGGCAAAAGATGATCAATTTGATCAAACTTAGTGATCGATCAAGTTGTCTTCTTCGTAAGCCAATCAGTGGCTATCTTCTTTTTTTTTTTTTTTTTTTTTTTTTTTTTTTCACAAAGCCACATATTCCAAGACGTGCAACTGGAACTTTTTCATGCATGTTCCAAGGCCAAGCCAAGCGGTGGCTTTGGTATATGTGAAGAACTATATATGCAGGCTGAAAAAGAAATAATTATGTGTAGTGAAGGTGGAAAGATGATCGATGCTACTGTGCGCGGGTCGGAAAAGTTGGGTATTTGGCCGGCCTGTTTCACGGCAAGGATGAGGATGAATGTTTAGGGTTTTTTTTCCGGGTTGGCTTATAAACTCAAGGTTAAAACAAAATGTCTGATAACGTGTTGCAGAAGAAATAAACTGAGAGAGAGATTTGAAGAGAATAATCATTGTATTTCATTCATAAAATAAACCTTTATATATAAAGGATACAATACATAAGGAAAATACATATATTCCTATTACAATATTGATATCGAATCTTATTGTGATTCTACTTTGACTAAGACATACACAATAAATTATACTTCTTTAAACAAATTAGAAATTTTATGTATGTACCAATAATCAATAGGATGAAACAAGAACGTGAGATATTGTTTTGATATTTATTAACATAAAAATTTGTCTTAAACTTGACTTTTTTGCCCAGTATTATTTAGTCTAATAATATAATTTTTCCTTAGTAAATGGAAGATTATGAGTTCCACTCACAAAGTTTTAATATTTATAAAAAAAAAAAATTTAACTTTCTCAACTAAATTTTTTATTATAAAATATATTATTTTACTAAAAAAAAGTGAATTTTTCTGTATATCTAAAACAATTTAGATACGGATGTATAACTTTGGGAGAAATTTTATTAACACATCCCTAATTACTAGATACACATCTCATACTTAATACACCACCTATTAATTTTATTGTTTTAACATTTTACTAGATACATATACTAAATCTCATACTTAATACCCAAACTTTCTACAATACCCTTATTTGAAAACACAACTTATTCACTAAATACACGACTCATTAACTAAATACACATACTTTTCTAGATTCGCTACTCAATTTATTAAAAAAAAAGGTTCACATTAGTGAGATTTTTCTCAAAATGTTTCATCTTTTCTCGTATTGTTTCACCTCATTGACATCTTCCTCGAAGGTTTTTATTTTTCTCTAAAGGGTTTCACCTTGTTAAGATTTTCCTTGAGGGATTTCCTTTTATTAACACCATCTTCTATCAGTTTTCCTCGATAAAATTTATTCTCAAAGAATCTCTTACGTACTCAAACTGATTTCAAAAATTCTTCAGTCTAACGAATCAAAACAAAACAAGACAATACATCACATACTAAAGTCCTTAACGGAACTTTTAGCATTAGAATGTTCAGTTTTGTGTAAAACTAAATTAATCAATTCTTAGGAACCATTGCATAGTATTCATATGTGGTGTCAAAATATTGGTACTCGATTCAAGCTAAAAATTAAAAAGTGTTAGAAATACAATAAATAATATGAATATCTTAGGCGGGATATTTTCTTTACTTTTGATATGAATGTGTCTTTTGGTTATTTTACAGACCCACAAAGTCTTATATAATCTGTATAAAAAAAGAGATGTGTATCTAGCATTTAAGGACGTATTAATAAAATTTCCCTTCACGAATTAACTAACTATGATTAAAACAAAGAGACAAGATATGATACTGGGATGTATATCTTACTTTTATTTTACATGTGTTATGAATCAAATTACAACATTAAGAACAAATTTACCAAATTTATTTACACTATTTACATGAAGTTAAACAAAATTACAATTATAAGATCAATTTGTTCAAAAAGTTATAAAATGGTTGTACATTTTGTAATTACAATTATTAGAACAAATTTACAAACAATACGACCCAGCATTATCACTTTGACTACAAATATGTTGTCACATTTGTAAATGTAGGTATCACATACGGGTAGGTACCTTATAATTTCCCTAAAAGAAAAACAAAAAACAAAAAACAAACAAGACCAATATTATGATTAGGAACCTTATGATTATTACCTGGTTCATATTGAAAAGAAAAAGAAAATAGGATTTGGTTCTTGAAATTGAAATGTTGTACTTGAAATGGTGTCTTGGGTTAAGATTTTAAAAAGTGTCTTGTCCAATGTCAGAGCGTCTTTACTTCCAGAAATACACACATTCATCATTACACCTCTCTTCTCTTATTTTCTATTCCCATTACTTTCTCTCAAACCTTCACATATCCCACTGAAGTCTGAAGCAGACCTCCAAAGCTTGCTAGTTGCGCCCATCAGAAGTTCTTACCAAGCAGGTAATGCATCATCTCCTTCCATAAGTCTGAGACTTTATGAGTACCCATTTACAGAAATCTCTTATATTTCTCATCTGGGTTTGTGTATTTTAGGGTTTTTGCATGTTGAGGCAGAAGCCATGGGATGTCCCAGCACTGAAGCTTTTTGTAAAGCTATGGAACACATAGAAGAGATAAGGACGAAGAAGTTCTCAATCGGGAAGAAAGTACCAAACCCCTTAACTCTTGATCTGCACCATGCAGTGACCAGCCTATCTGCAGAGCTGTATCAGAAAGACATCCATTTCCTGATGGAGCTCATACATGTGTTTTTCTTTGTACTTAGAGTACCTTTTACTTTCTGATCAAAATGGTAGCGACCCATCTTTTTTTATTTTATATTTTATTTTGAGTTTGTGATGTTTGTTTTTGGGTTGTAGAATGCTGAAGACAATGAGTACAAAGAAGATGTAGAACCGACTCTTGAGTTTGTGCTGACCAAGAAAGACATAACTAAGACTGGAGCACCAGCTACTCTACTGGTTTTCAATAACGAGGTTGGCTTTTCCAGGGAGAACATAGACTCCATTTGCAGTGTTGGCCGTTCTACTAAGAAAGGGAAGAGACGTCAGGGCTTTATTGGGGAGAAAGGTAATATATTGACAGAAAATATTTCATTTGGGAATATTTCATGTTTGTCGACAAACTTTTGTTACAGTTTGAAACAGAGAGACTTTGTGGAAATCTGAACTAACCATCCAATTGTTATTGGGAATTTCATGACCTAATGTCTAACAAGGAAATGTTTTTGGTACACAAACAAGGATGTTAGGTATAAGGGTTTGAACTTTATAGTTTTTTTTTTTTCCTCAAAATGAAAGTAGGATATTTTTTTGATTGATAGTGTTTTCTGCAAAACTTGTTATTTTTATATGCCCGGTATTTCTGTTACATTTTGTGATGCAAACTCTTTGCTAAAGGTTTAGTGTTTTTCAAAAGTGCTGTACTACAATTGAAGTCAAAAGTTTGTGCATTGTTTGTGCCTCGGTCAATTTCACATGTGATAGTTGGGTATCAAAACATTGTGTTCTAAGTGGTTTAATGTGGGAAAGAGGACTATGTGGAAATCTTATTTGGGATAGAAAGGCCATTGGGATGTCAAACAAGGAACAGAGTATTTTTTCTTCTTGGTTACATCTGTTTAGGATTGGCGTTTGGTGTTTGCTTTATAATTTTTCTTTTTCTTTTGTCAATTGGACAAGAAAGTAGATCTATGCTCTTTTAACTTGACAGTATTTTCTGCTACACTTTTGTACCTATGTTTCTTTCTGCGATGCAAGTCATTTTATAAATTCTGGTATAAGCATTTTCTGTATATCTTACGCTTCTTTGGTCCACGGTTTGATTTCTTCCTCATTTTCAGACTTGATTGATGGGTTTCAACTGACTATTTAAATTTTTTCTGTTAATTAGTACTTTCCTAATTGTCTTACTCCTAATAGGAATCAGTAATTCAGTATGATGAAAATTGATGTCCACAAGGAATAAACTATAAAGGGTGGTTTGTATTCCTTTCTTTGAGTGTTTTTTATTTGTGGTGGAGTTCTTTGCAAGACTGTTTGAGGGGTGTGTATTTTTTTTTTTCATTATGTATTTTTCATTCAAGAGCTTTTGTAGATTCTGGTTCACTTTCTTCTATGTTGTCTTCAGATGCACTTTGTTTTGTTCATTGAACAAAAGTACGTACATATGTATTCAATGTTTATTTGTAAATTTACTTTATAAAATTTCACCAACTATAAGATTATAGCACGATTTTCTATATATTACTGATTTTCAAGCTGAAATCATAAAATTAATGGTGCTTGCAGGAATTGGATTTAAAAGTGTATTTCTTGTGAGTTCTCAGCCTCACATATTTAGCAATGCATACCATGTCAAATTCAGGGAAGAACCAAACCAGGTCTGTGGTATTGGTTATATAGTTCCTGAATGGGTTAGTGCTGGAGATCAGTTGTCATTGTTGACGATTCAGGCTGTATATGGGAACGGCAAAGACTTGCCAGCAACTACATTCATACTTCCTCTAAAGCGAGACAAGGTGGAAGCAGTAAGAGCACAGCTGTTGGAGCTGCACCCGGAGATTCTCTTGTTCTTATCCAAAATAAAGCGGCTATATGTCCATGGGTGTGATCCTAAAAAAGCTGATGATGTCTCAACATTATCTATATTCAGTGAGACTGAACATACGGAGTTAAGGAGTAAAACAGCCAGTTCTCGTGTTGTGCAACTTTCTGTTGAGGAAAAAACGTGCGATACTGAGCAATTGTGCAAGTATTACTTGTGGAGAGAGGAGTTTCCAGTGAAATCTTCCAATAGAGTTGATATAAGGATGGATGTGGAGAAATGGGTGATCACTCTTGCTTTCCCATTTGGAACGAGGCTGAGAAGAGGAGCGTCTCCTGTTGGTATATTTGCTTTCTTGCCAACAACAATGGTTTCAAACTTCCCCTTTGTAATTCAATCTGACTTCATCCTAGCTTCTTCACGAGAATCCATAATTTTGGACAATTCATGGAACATGGGAATTCTTCAATGTGTCCCATCAGCCTTTGTGAATGCATTTCAACATTGTGTGGGACACCCCTCCCTCTTTTCTACTGTGAGTCAGCCATTTGAGTTTTTACCTGCTCAAGACTCACCAACTCTAGAGTTTAATACAGTACGGAAGTCCATTAGAACTCGGCTGCAAGGTCTAAAAATAGTGCCTTGTAAAAGATCTTTTGGTGATGATACTCTTTCCTTGGATCTGCCTGAAAATGTAGTATGGATCAAGCCAAAGTTCAGGGATCTGATTGTTAGAATTAAAGCGGAAGGTGCGTTTCTAAGCACTTCATTTTTATTAAAGAGGAAATTGGATTTATCTGTGGATATTGAAAAGTACAGGGACATTATGGACTTTCTAGGTGTTGCATATGCGGATGATGGTTGGTATACAGCCTGCATCAAGTCCTGTGATCTTTTGTTGTTATCAGATGAAGTCTACGTTGAACTACTTGGTTTTCTGGCAGATAATGAGGCAGAGTTCGACTCAGACAGCATTGAGACCATACCTCTTCTTAAGTATACTGATCAGAAAGGGAGTCCGGCCTTGTGTACAATTTTAAAAACAACAAAAGAGGAAGTCAAGGTCCGATATGCTATGACCCTGGAGCTTCACACATGGCTTAGCAAGTGCAATATGGAGTTTGGCTATCCTAAAAATGTGTATTTTTTACCACTTAAGATACTGGAAGCTGTTTTGAATTACCAGAAAGGTCATCCCCTAAAGCGACGTTATAGTAAGACAAATCACATGGAGAGTTCGTCTATCTGCAATTGGTTGAAGAGCAGTGCAGGAGTGAAATCTCTTTCAGCGTATGATTATGCTCTCATACTTTGGAATCATGCATCGAAGAAGGAATCCAATGTTGCAGTCCGATTATCCTGTTTCCTTTATCATGCCCATAAGAGAGGCTTCCTCACTGCTTATGAAATATCTCATCTTTGTGGTAAAATTCCAGTTGTTGATGGGTCTGGTAAAGTAAGAGTGCAAAGAAATGTAACTCTGCTCCCTTCATTAGGGAGCAAATGGGTCAAATTGCTTGGACTTCCAAATCCATTTTCTAAACAGCTTTATGTTGACATAGGGGATGTTTATGCTAAAAGCAGTTTGTTTGTTGGGGAACCTACCCCTGACAAAGAGCTTCTGCATTTTGTTTGCAAGTATAGCAACGCTACGGACTTACCTGAGCTGTGTCCTCCAGATGTGGTGTTACACATCGCATCTCATGAACTCTTGAGTGAGCAGGCCTTTTTACTCCTTGATTGGATTAGGTTGCTGCGCACCAAGAATTCATCCATACCCAAAAATTTCATTGAAAGCATTAAGAAAGGAAAATGGATGAAGACATTCTCAGGTTATAAATCTCCACAAGAGGTCATTCTTCCAGATGAAACAGGAAAAGCTCTTTTTGATTTGATGAAGCATGTTCTGGATGATGTCCCTATTTTGGATGAAGAATTTTATACGAGTAAAATAAAACTTTATCAAGATGAACTGAAATTTCTTGGTGTGCAGCTTTAATCTGAGAATATAAGGAAGCTGGTCACCACTCGCTTTATGTCTCTTGCAGCTTCTGGAATGAGCAAAGAATCCACATTTTCTTTGCTAACGTTCATTAGGTTCTCTGCAGGGAGGAGCATGGTTGATAATGGTTGGTTGGCTGTAATGAAAGAAAAAAAGTGGCTGAAGACGCTTCGAGGTTTCAAGCCTCCCAAGGGATCTATTCTCTTGCTGCAATCTGAGATAGAAGTTGAAAACTGTTCAAAGGTTACAAATCTTCCGATTATTGATGATGCGTTCTATGGAAGCAGATTAGGTTCATTCTTATCGGAGTTAAGGCTATTTGGAGTGACATATGATGTGCATGTGGTCCAAAGATTAATTGCAGAGAATGTAAGTCTACCTTCGGATCTGTCTCCTATGACTGGTGCTTGTGGTATGCTGGTTCTTAAATGTATTAGATGGTTGGGCTCTGGTTCTTCTGGCTTGATCAACAGGATTAAAGGCCATCCTTGGGTAAAGACAACTCTAGGTTACAAATGCCCTTCTGAAATTGTTCTTCCTGACCCTAAATGGAGTTCTTTGCTCAGTACTCTTCAAGTCCCTGCCATAGATGAATTGTATTATGGCAATGCAATTAGGCAATTTGTTGATGAATTGAATGCATTGGGAGTTGTAGTTGATAACACTGGAACAACTATGATGATTGCCGCTTGGTTCAAATCCCTATTGTGTTCCTCTAGCTTGGATCCTGCCAATGTTATGGCACTGTTACGTTGTATCAGAGAAATGAATCTAACCATGTCTTTACAACACTCTGAACTGCAGTGGCTGTTGTCTGAAAAATGGTTAAAAACTAGGCATGGATTCAGGACTCCTGATGAATCAATTATTTTCAGCTCTAAATGGGGACAATTGATGTTGTTTGTTGATCTTCCTCTAATTGATGACGTGTACTATGGTACTGGCATATATAAATTTAGGGATGAGCTGGTGAAGTTGGGTGCCATCACTGATTTTGCACGGGGAGCTTCATTAGTAGCTAAAGGTCTACACAGTCCTATTGAAGCTGAGCTACTTGATGCAGATGGTATCATATCAGTGCTAGAGTGCATAAAGTCACTGATGTCCCAATCACTTGATGATCCTTATGTGGGAGATTTTCTGAAGAATATTTCAAACAGCAGGTGTTTGAAGACCACAAACGGTTTTAATATGCCAGAAGATTGCGTTCTATTTGATTCATCCTGGGAATGCATTCTGAACAGGTCGGATGCTCCAAGCATTGATGAAACATTTTACAGATCTGAAATTTCTGCTTACAAGAACCAGTTGAGACATGTTGGTGTGAAGGTGGATCCTCAGGATGTTTGTTCTCTTCTTTCTGGGCATCTTTTGTCATTGACAGACACAGCTTCAATCACAAGGATATATAACTTCCTCAACAAGTTCCAGTGGAGTCCTAAAGATCTAAACAGAGACAACTCTCAGGTGTGGATTCCTGACCCACAGGGTACGGCAGGGGTATGGGTAAAATCTCAATGTTGTGTTCTTCATGACAAAAAAAATCTGTTTGGCTCTTGTTTTTATAGTCTGGACAAATCTTACAGTAAAGAGCTTCTCCCAGTTTTTTCTTCAGCCCTTGGAGTTCCTGAAAATCCATCTATCAAGGATTACTTGCAGCTATGGGACAATTGGGCCTCAATGAACAACTCTAAAGTGACAGTTGAAAAATGCAGCTTGTTTTGGAGATATATTGTTGACAACTGGAATCCACACGTTGAAGAGACTCTAAAACAGAACTTAACAAAAGTACCTGCCATAATGTCAGGGCAAATACATCTGATAAGAAAAGAGGAAGCATTCATTGCTGATGATCTGCAACTGAAAACAATTTTTTCAAGCTTTGATAAGGCACCTCTATTTGTCTGGTTTCCCAATAACTCCTCTTCTGTTCCTCATAGAAGACTGCTTGAAATTTATGAATCTCTTGGAGTTAGAAAGATGTCTGCATCTGTTAAGTGCACGGTGAAGGGCATACTATCATCAGATCATTGGGAAAAGGTAACGAATGGATTGATAGGCAGAAGTTTGACCAAAATTGTTCTGGCCTTTCTTGCTGGTCCTGAGCTGAATATGTCGTTGAAAGAGAGACTTGAGGCTGCAAAATTGATAAGTGTACTGACAGTGTACATGACTGATGAACCAATTGAAGTCTGTTACCGACTAATGCCATGTGAAAGTACAACAGCAGAAGTGGAAAAACTGAAGCTGGTTCTTTGGGAGAAGGATTCTAATTGGCTGTGCATTGATAAATCAGGTTATAATGGAGGAAAAGGTGATCTAGAATTCGTTACATCTTTTGCTAATGAACTTGCAGAAGGTTTGTTGGCACATTCAAGACCCAAAGCTGCACATTCATTAAGCAAGATTATCCAAATGGGTTACATCTATGGTTTTGATGAGAATAAAGTGGATTTTTTGCTGATGAATGAAAACTTGGAGTTATTTGTGGAAGAGAAGAAGTTTCTTGATGATGCATATCCTGTTAGTCGAAAGTGCACAAGTGGGAAGCCAAAGCAATTAGGTCCCTCAACGCCAATGCCTTGCAAGAAGCAGTGTAAGTAATTGTGCGTTTTTATTAGTCAACATGAAGTTATATTTTGATGTGTTTTGGTAATAGTTCTCATGTATATATGGGTCTGCGGATCTGATGTGTGAGATGGTAATGATTAAAAACCTATGCATATGTGCAGTTTAGCACATTACTTTTGTATGTCCTTTTGAAGAGGCAATGTTGTGTGACTTAACCGTTTTGAATGTCTGCAAGTTAATGAATGAGCCTCTTGATGAAGTTTTAATTTATGATTTTTTCATTGTGATATCAAAGATACTTATGAATTTGTCTGCTCTAGCTAGTTAGCAAGCAATCAGCAGAGCTTGTTAGTTGTTGCTGAATTACTAGACAGCTTTACATCACATATGCAGAATTACTTGTGTCAAGACTTGGACAGGAACTGCTGTTGCTTTTTGGTTGCTCAAGTGAGCAGATTCAGTATGTATCAGGATAGAATGTGCTACTGATGGCTAAGCATCATCCAGGTCCTAGTTTTTTTTTGGTTTGTATGTCTTTTTTTTCTTCGTTAAAATAGCTGAAATCTAACGTATATGACTTGAGATACTAGTAATCACAGGTGAATTTGTCGTTTATTTTTTAACCTGAGGTACTGGTTTTGTTGTTTGATTTGATTCTGAGGTAAAGAAGAGATGTGAAAATGGACACTCTGAATGTACAAAGGAATTGCCATAGAAGGTGCAGCAAATGCATTGTTAGAATATGCTACTGAACAGATCCAGATCCAGTTTCATTTATTTTTATTTTTTTAATCACTAGTCTAAAGATGGCTGATTTCCAACTTATATGACTTGAGATCTTAGTACTCACAGGTGAAGCTGTTGTTTACTTTTAACCTGAGGTACTGGTTTTGTTGTTCCACTTGATTCTGAGATAAAGATGTTAAAATGGACACCCTGAATGTAGAAACAATGTGAATTCTCTACCATAGCAGGGCTGCAGCGAATTCATTACTTGTGTTTCCTGAATGTTAATCTTTTGTATGTAAAAACGTCTTTCAAATCAAACTTTATCAAGAAAAGTAGTAAAACTGTAAAAATGATCAAACAAATGCTTACCCCCAATGTTGTGGCACTTTTCTTTTTTGTTATCAAAACAGTACAACCATATTCTGCAAAGCCGAGCTGCTGAGATCATACATAAATGTGCTGCTAAACCACGCATAGACAATCCACATAAACTGATTGACAAGAACATGTTTTCGAATCGCGTTAACGCTCACTTAGTATCAAGCAAGTCCTAAACACTTGAGAGAAACAAATGATCACTTTAGCGCCGTGGGCACTGAACTGTGGTAGGATGAATTAAAAACTAGCGGTCTTAACCTGAACTCTGCCACCATTGTTGTCAACTCTCAAGAACAGAAGCAGAAACATAATTAGAAACTAGCAGTGGCACTCTTTGTAATTTGACGACCAAGTATATCACAAACTTGTAATTATGCGTATGGGTCACGGGTCACGGGTCACGGGTCACGGGTCATCGGGTCATCGAGCCTTATATATGTCCTCTGCCTAGTTTGCGCGACACTCTTCGGAGCCTTTGTTGGCATTCAAAAGCTGAGAGACTCGGAGACTCTGAACTCTACTCTGAACCGCCATGGAGTACGACGCCGATGACATTTTCCGAGACGATGAAGACGACTCAGACAACGAGTTCTATCAGGTTCTTCTTCTTCTTCGCTTTTCTCCCCCTTTTTCGGTTTTCTAGGTCTAAATATTTACTGACTTCTTAGCTGTCATATCAGGAAAGGGCATCGACCAAGGAGCTCGTGGTCTACCTCGTCGACGCTTCCCCCAAAATGTTCAGCACTACTTCTCCGGCCGTGAGTTTGATTTCGCTTTACACTCGTTCATGCCTCTCTGGCTGTTCGTGTTAATCGATTGATACAGAATTGAATTGAATGATTCTATTGCTCATAATGCGCTTCGCTGAGAGACTTTGATAGCTATAGTCAAAGTTTAGTCAAACTTCGGCCTGGACTGGTTTTAGATGAATTGATTTGAGGCTTTTGTTTGTTTGTTGGTTGATGTTGACAGGAAGACGGGGAGGATGTGACTGATTTTCATGTTGCTATGAGTTGTATCTCGGAGTCTCTGAGGAAGCAGATTATTAATTCTTCGTATGATGAAGTTGCTGTATGCTTCTTTAATACTGTAAGTTTGGAACTCTGTGGAGTGATGACATTGTAATGTATCAATTCTTTTCTCGTACTAATCGATGCTATTGTTTACTTGTGTTGTCGTCCTAGTGATTTTGAAATGATGTTTTCTGTTTCCACCACAATTTGTTAATCATATTGCTGTTGGTGTTTGAAGTTGCTTGGTTTCGTGTACATGCATAAAGGAGAAGGGGATTTCTAGCATAGATACTACCTGACTGTGCTCCTAGCTTTTTGTATATTTCGCCTTTGCTTACGTTTTTTTTTTTTTTTTTTTTTTTTTTTTTTTTTTTTTTGTCCCTTCCTAGTTTGTTAAGTCTTGCAAAACACCTTGACCCCTATGTACTATTTTAAAAACACATTAGAGATTAGATAAAACAGAAATCTGAAAGGAAAAAAGAACTTGAGATGTACCATGATTGCTGTTGCGTTCCCTTTTCTTTCAGCCCTCCTTTGCTATCAGACTTAAAGATGAGATGTAATTTTTTTGTCCACAAAAGATATAGTTTCTGATGCTACAAGGGAACATCTACCAGTTATGTTTTTATTTTTTAATTCTTCTTCATGTTCCCTTGACTACCTATGATCTTGTAAACGGCTGATTGAAGACTACGAGAATTTTGCTTGCTATTAACTTGTTTTTACTATAATTGTAGTCATGATACAAGTGGTTCTCATGTACATTTTATGTGTATGTGTGCAGAGGGAAAAGAGAAACTTGCAAGATTTAAATGGTGTTTATGTGTTTAATGTTGATGAGCGAGATAATCTGGACAGGCCAACAGCAAGGCTGATAAAAGAAGTTAGTAATGTAGAAGGTATGTCCTTGGTGAAATAATCTTGGTGATCATAATGATTAATTTTGACTCTTTTGTTAGAGAAATTAAAATTATTATATTACTCAATCCCAAATGATTTGTTTTAGTCATCACTCAGATGTCCTATTCTTAGAATACACCTTTTTGCTGTTTCAAATATTGATATGTTATACTCAAGATATTGTAGTTTAAATTCTAATGGTGTAGTTATGTTGTTGAATGTAGGTTAATACATCAAGAATTTGAGTAGTGATGTATGAAATCCATTAAAAAATGTGTGGCCAGGCCCCATTTATGTGTGTCGGGGGTAGACCTGTGAGACTATACCATGTAACTTCGCAAAAACTTCACACAGTAAATGTTCAAGTCCAATAAAATATTTCTTCTTTTGGTTGCTTTGTATGCTCTATTTTTCTTCTAAGCTATCTTTTCCATCTTATCACTCTTCTTCTTTTCAAAATAGCTAGCAACCTTGATGATCATAACTGGATATAACTTTTAAACTTCAGAGGGTCATACAGCATTACAGCTTTATTAGCTTTAGGCTCCCAAGTTATGCTTATCATCACCAACATAATTTGCTTTACTAGTGAAATTGTCGGTTGTATTTGTAATCCATGCTGCTCTTATTTTCAATTCAGGTTCTTTGTTTTTCCTAAATGCCTTTCTGAATTTTCAAGTTAAACAATTGCTTTCTTTCTTTATTTGCCACAGAATCATTTATGAGCAATATTGGGAGTCAGTATGGTATTAATTCTGGGTCTCGTGAAAATTCTCTTTACAATGCTCTTTGGGTAGCTCAAGCACTGCTGCATAAAGGGTAACAGTAATTTGTTATTAAGTTTCACTCTCCTTTTCAAATCATTTCCTAGCTTTCCATGTGATTTTTATTCCGATAACAGTATCTGTGGTCCTTAATAATAATTAGAAAAATTGCTGTCTCAGATCTGCGAGGACAGCTGATAAGCGGGTTCTTTTATTTACAAATGAGGATGATCCATTTGGCAGCATTAAAGGAATCATAAAGACAGACATGATGAGAACCACATTGCAGCGGGCTAAAGTACTGATTCTCTTATCTCCGTCCTTGAATGCTATCGAAAATTTGCCGTTATAAGAAGTTCACCTTTTTTTTTTTCTTTTCCAGGATGCACAAGATCTTGGCATTTCAATTGAGCTTCTTCCATTGTGTCATTCAGATAATGAATTTAACGTTTCAACTTTCTACTCTGTATGGCTATATTTTATTTAATATTTTAATTTATTTCTCCTGGCTCTTTGAACTCATAATGCTGCTACTAATTACTTTTATATGTTTTCAGGATTTAATTGGACTTACTGGTGATGAACTTGCTCAATTCATGCCAAAAGTGGGAGAAAAGTAAGCAAATCCCTTTTATTTATTTATTATTTTTTTTTTTCGTGAAGTTCCTGCATCCGAAAGGATTGCATAAACCAATGGAATTTTCAATTATTTTCCTGGTTCGTCCTATGTTTCTTATGTGGATTCATAAGAAGTATCACATATACAATATGTATCAGGGCAATGACTCTTTCCTTGCACATTTAACATATCTTACCCTTCAATCTTTCTCGTCTTTGGAAGCATATTTTCCAGTAAAAGTGGAATGACTATTGGAAAGGCATGACGTCTAAATGCTGTAAACATGCCCACGGTGTTAAGCAAACAATGCATTGTGTTCCAAGGAACTATAAAAGAGCTTAAAATAAAACATATATGTGAAAGAATATATGAAAAATACTTATAAGCAGCTATTTTTGCATCATTGAGTAGATAAAAGGCAACAGTGGAGATGGATAATTGATAGCTCCTGTTTCACTGCTTATTATACATTATGTCAGAGAAAATGTTGTAACCTGAGTGTTGCACTAATTTTCTCCTTTAGACTTTTTATTTCTAAAAGTGCAGTATCTAAACTCAGGCATTAGCTACGAACTGACCCTTTCACACAAAACTAAATTATGTAACCACTAGGCGCATTTCTCTTTTCAGTTGTTCATAATGCCAAAATTTCTTTTACGCCAAGAGCGATGGCAAAAGCAATTACTTTTATTTTTGTTCTCATCTTAATGGAAAATAATTATTAATTCTCACTATCGCCTTGTTTACTTGTTTCATTTTTATAATATCTACTCTAATATCAGATTGGAAGATATGAAGGACCAGCTAAGAAGGCGAATGTTCAAGAAACGTATTGTTAGAAAAATCACTTTCTCTATTGCCAATGGGCTTTCAATTCAACTCAGTTCATATGCTTTAGTCCGTCCCACTAATCCAGGTATTTGTATCACCGATTCACTATGTTTACAATTAGTTACATATTGCCACTAAGTCAGCTTCTTTCTATTGAGTTTGGGCTCATAAATGTACTTCCTTGATATTGGATAATAGGAGCAATCACCTGGCTTGATTCGGTCACTAACCGTCCTTTAAAGGTGATACCAGATTTAGCGCAGCACCTTCATTGTATTGCGTATATGTGTCTTTGATTTCTATGTGATTAAATAGTTGATGGCTTTATTTTGGATAATTTTTTTGTTCATTTAAGTGCTTAACATTCAATACTGGAGTTTTTGCAAGTGTTATGATTTGCTTACTGTTGGAGTAATATTGATGCACACTCGTATCTTCAAGATAAAATGTTTCATTGGTAGTATAGAAATACATCTGAAGGAGTACCGAACCTGTAGGACATACTTAATAACTCACACGTGGGTTCACACCCACTCAGATGCATTGTGCTGAAAAATGTATTCCTCTGCACTTTGGTTTACTATATGAAAGCATTTATAATTAGTTAAGTTGATATGGTTACATAATATTTATGTAATGTTATCCTGCTTGTTGAGATGGTTAAGGAGTACTGAATGCATAATCATCAGTGTCCTTTTTTTTTTTTTTTTGCGATCGGGTGATATGCTGGTTCACATAAGATATTAATCAGTTTTGGTGAATGATTTCTGCAGGGAGAAAGATCTTTAATTTGTACTGATACTGGTGCACTGGTACAGGCATCTGTACAACGGGTTCAACCCTATAAAAAGTATGTATGCTGCTTTTCCCCATGGCATTGTTTCTTCTTTTTAGTTTTTCCTTAGTTATCTTTCATATTGGCATGTAAAAGGTTTAGTCCAACCTTCTCCAAGTGAAGAAGATTGCAACTATATTTTTAAGTTGTCATTGGTAAAGTGTCCTCTTTCCGCAGTTGTATTTGAGACTACAATTTATGTCATTGTAAAGCGATGTGTCTCCGAGGGGCACATAACTCAAATGTGGGCAGTAGGCTTTGTAAAAGACAAAACAATAAAATGAAAACTGACGAGAAAAGGTCTTGTTTAATAACACCAAGGGAATGTTCCACAAGTGCAGAAGTATGTTTCTGTTCCAGAATTAAGGAAACACAAATCCAAAAAATTGAAAACATACAAGGAGTCATACTCTTACTTAGCTGTTTTAACCTTTGTTCCACTTGAATATTCATCTTAGTATTATCCTGTTAGTATAATATTGTCTGAGATAGAGGACCAATTTTCATGATGAGTTACAAAATCTTCAGGTGTAGAACAGTAGCTAGAGAATCCTTTGGGCACACTAGTCTCATTGAGCCATCATCTTATCAATCAATCTTACAATTTCAGTGTTATGTTGCTATACCTCTATTAAGTTAGATTCTTACCATTTTCATGCTTGTTCCATCTACTCTAGTGAAAATATCAAGTTCTCAGTGGAGGAACTCTCAGAGATCAAAAGAATTTCTACTGGACAACTTCGACTCCTTGGCTTCAAGCCCTTAAATTGCTTGAAAGAGTTCCATAATTTGAGGCCTTCAACCTTTGTGTTCCCTAGTGATCAGGTTTGTTTCTTTAATCTTTTATCCTACTGGAACTATCACATTGTTATAGTTAATGTTGCGTCTTTATATTCTGTTTAAGGTTTATAGTACTATTTCTTGTTGACTGCATAAAGGAATGGAAGGGAGGGATAAAATGTTGGGAGTGAAAGTTTTGAGAAAATTGTAACATTAATGTCATAGGGGTTAAGAATATAAATGAGATGAGTTTCTTCAACTTTTTCACTCAACAATATGTAAAATTAATTGGAAACAGGAAACTCTTTTTCGTGATTATGAGGTGTTTGTGTAAATGTTGCTGCACTGCAAAGTATATGAATCATAAACTTTGTTCTGTGCTGTAGAAGTTGACCTCATTTGCCTTGTTGGCTAAACTTATGCCTGATGCTTGTTTTTTCTCCATTGCAGGAACTAATGGGCAGCACATGTGTTTTCATTGCACTACATAAATCCATGCTACGTCTAAAGCGGTTAGTGCATACGGTTCGACTCTAGCTTCGTATTCTTAACATTCAAACAATTTTTACTATGACTGATGCCATTAATTTTTGAGGTTTCCATATAGATATATATATCTATCTCCCTCTCTAATTTTTATGTTATACTTAACTGCAGTTTTGCAGTTGCATTTTACGGCAGTTCATCTCGCCCTCAACTGGTTGCTCTTGTTGCTCAAGTAAGGTTATATTACATTAATGATTAAGTTTGTTTTGATACATAAGATGTAAACTTCTTTCTATGGCTGTGTTGATGCGCGTGATTGAATAAGTTGATAGTGAGGGTACGGAATTATTCAGTTATTACACTAGGTCACGTTTGTTGAGTTAGTGCCATTTCTAACATATGATTTCCTTATTAATAATACAACTGTAGTATATTTTTTCTTCTTTTCATGGAATTTTGTTGAGATTCCATATCTCTTTTTATAATTTTTGTGATTATATCTACTTGCTTCAGGTACTTGTCTTTTTTTTTTAACTACAAATTTATACCTGATGGAGTTAGTAGTTAGACATATATAAGAAAGCATCCATTTGAAAGTGTAAAATGCTGGTGCTGATTCATGTATCTTGTTCACCAATATATGATTGTTTTTACACCTAATACTACGTGATGACATTTGTTGCTATGACGATACATAGAAGAACAAATTAGGTGCCACTGTTTTTGGAATCTATATTGTAAAAGCTCATATAAGTTGGAATGGAAGTTTCTTCAACATACAGTTAATAACATTTCCTCAATCTTCGGAAGAACATCGATACATGTGTTTAACCGATTAGCCTCTATTTAGTAGGATGAGGTAACTGATTGTTGTTCAACATTCTGGTTTATACATAAATAATATATGTTTGGGAGGGATTTAACAAAATAGTTTTGAGTGATCAAGTGTAAATACCCTGCCATGCTCCCACTGAGGTTTCTGAAATTCACATATGTCTACACAGCTGTATAGTAGCTGACTCAATACCAACATAACCATTTAACCGTGCTACCTTATTGTCTAATTATTGTAATTGTTCTTATATTAGTAAAAAGTTAAACCACTTTAAACCCAAGAACAAAAACTAATCAATTTTCTCAATGCACAGGAGGAGATAGTCAGTGCAGGTGGTCAGGTTGAGCCTCCGGGGGATGCACATGATATATCTTCCATATTCTGATGACATTAGACACGCTGAAGAGGCAAGACATGCACTTCTATTTGCCTTGAAATATTTCGGATTTATATATATCTGACAAATATTGTTACAATTTGCAGCTTCTTATGGGTTCATATGCTGCAGCACCTCATGCAAGTGATGATCAAATTACAAAGGCTTCTGCTTTAATCAACCGTCTAGAGTTGAAAGATTTCTCAGTTTTCCAATTTTCTAACCCTGGTATGTCAATTTTCATTTGAAAGCATATTATCAATAACTGACATATAATTTTTGAAACTTCCTGTTGTGCTGGTGGCATATGACACCATTATATATTACTGTTCACTTCAAGTCTGTGAGGGAAGATCCATACATCATCCTAGTGGTTTCTTGCCCTAGTGAAATGGATATAGAAGAGTGGTTTTATTTGTTGTGTTGTTAGTTACTAGAAGCAGTTCAAAGTGGTGCAAAGGAGCATTTGTAAATTGGCCTTGAGGATTGTCATAAATGCCTACGACTTAGAGGGCCTTGCACCTTACTATAAACCACGATAAGGAAACTCTTTGTTACCCCTACAAGTGCCACAAGATCACCAAGGTCCAATCATATTACGCATGAACATTCACCTCCAATACCTATTCCCTACCACCTATCCCAATGAGCTTCAAAATGCACCTATGAGGGGAAAAAACAACAACCTGGTTTCTCCTTTGAAGAACATCACAAGTGTTCATCCTCCCGTGTGCCACAAGCCAACCCAATATTTTCACCTTAATAGGGGCCCTGGAGTTCCAAATAAACTTTGCAGGCACAAAGATTGGGTATAATCTACTACTAATTAAGAATCTGTTAAAAGATTTGCAAGAGAATTTCCCAGTAGAGTCAAGCTTCCATCTCCTTTCATCTGGTTTGGATTCCACTAATTGGACATTTTCTAGCTTAGCCATCAACCAGGCAAACTCCTCAATCTCCTGTTCATTTAAATTTCTTCTGAATCCGAAATCCCAGCTCATTGGAAAGCTGGATTTCGGCTTTGTAACATCAAATAGTTCTAAGCAGCTTTTATTTTAAATTTTTTTTTTTCCAGCTCTCCCACAGATCTTCCATCTCGGCAACACCATATGCTTCACAATCCTTTTAGTTCTTTCCGTCGAAACAACCCAAACAACATCTAACACCCAGCAATCCCAAAGGATTTCAGCCTCTTTTCTTCTGCCAGCAGGGTAATTTACCAGCAGGCTCAAAGCCCCCATCTCTTTCATCCGGTTTGGACTCAACAAATCTTACATTTTCTAGCTCATCCAGCGACAAAGGAAAACTCCAATGAAGAGATAATTTGACTTAACCCTTTCGGTGTATAAGCACCAGAGCTTTCATTTGCCTGAAGTGAACTCTGCCAAGTTGGGAGAATTGATTGAGATTTGATGAAGAAATAATTAATATATTTAGTCTTGTCATGCAAGTCTTTTATTGCTGGAAAAAAAAAATACTCTTCTGTCTTCTAGAGTTTTCTTGGGTCATGATTTAGTTCTCCCAAGGTAGTTTATGTTGATCTTAAATAATTAGACTTTTAGGATTTCTGTAGTCATTCAAATGATTATGAATAGGTGGCCTTAACCAATAAGGGCATTTTCTGTCCATCATTTATAGATTTAAATATTATCGTTGCTGGTTAACTCTGAGGTGTTCTTTCTTATCGTTTCTGAATTGTTTTTCTGATATTAACACACATGATTGCTTTGGGAGAATACTTCAAAAATTCTATAACGTGTTGTTGATATCTATATAGTTCATAAGATAGTAGATAAAAATGTGTGTCCTTGGTATTCTATTTTCGGAAGTTAACATCCAGATTGTTTGTTGTTTTTCCATGTCCGCTAATTGGCTGGAATGTCTAGCTTATTGCTGTTTTCTTCTTATTGTTAATTAAATGTTTGGTCTTTTCTTTTCTCTTATTCTGGTTATGGGTGTCTCATAATTTATTTATAGATTTATAATAAGCATATAAAATTTCATATCTGTTAAATAGTAAGCTCTACTACAGTGATACATAAATTTTGTGACTTTATGTAACTGAGCATCTCTTGTAGGCCTTCAGAGACATTATGCAATACTGCAGGCCTTAGCTCTGGACGAGGATGATATACCGGAAATTAAAGATGAAACTTTTCCTCCTGAGGAAGGCATGTCTAGGTAAGGGAAAGTGTGTGCTTGCATCTGTGCCTCCTTGTATTTCTATTGCTTCCCATAATTTCATAGAAACAGTTGTGCACTTTGACCAGTCTTTGACTGAAAAAAAGGGAACCATGAAATAATTGATTGTCTTATCTTTTTACTGTCATTTTTTATGGCCTTATAGACCAGCAGTTGTTAGAGTAGTAGAAGAATTCAAGCATTCCGTTTATGGAGAAAATTATGATGAGGAAACTGACGTTGCAAATGCTAAAGCAAGTGAGACCACCAAAAAGCGAAAAGCAGCCGCAGAAAATGCAGTTAAGGAGATTGCTAAGCATGACTGGGCTGACCTTGCAGATAATGGAAAGGTGAAACTGAAGTTGTTTTGTTTTACTTGATTTCATGTTGTTTTAGTTCCTATGGGTCTTGCTTATATAACTTTATTAAGCCCTTGGTATAAGGGGACCAATAATTCTTATCTAAATTAGTTTAGATCAAATATCAGGTAAAGGAAGATTAATCTGTGGCGCTTAGACCATTGTCATCTAATCTGTTGCTTGCCTCTTTCACAATGTGAATACAATTGGACACGCAAATATTTATTAAATCTGGGCTAATTCTATTTGTTCTTACCTCCCCCTTCCCTCCCCAGTAAAAACCCTCAAGACTGAATCGCCCCTTGCCACCATAACTTTCAAAAAAGGAAGTTGCATGGAATTTAAATTATCCTGTTATTTTCGTGATGGGTCAGTATTGTTTATGATGCTAACCAGTTGCAATATGATCCATGATTTGCAGTTGAAGAATTTGACAGTCATGGACTTGAAGTGCTATTTGACAGCAAATAATCTTCCAGTAGCTGGGAAGAAGGAAGCATTGATCAGTCGAATATTGACTCACATGGGAAAATGACCAAGGCCGACTATCTCTTCTTTTGCAATACTGATCAATGCCATGTTTTGACCAAGGCGAGCCATTGCCATGAGCGGTATGTCCTGAACGCTTATGTACATATCATGGGGGAATTTGGTTTTGAAAAGTGAAGGATGCATTTCGTGGTGATGGCAATTAACTCACTAAATCATAGATCAGAACGCATCAGCACATATTGCAAATTTGATGCAAGCGTTTTATGTATATCAAGACTGTTCGGTTTCATCTTCTATACATCTATGGATTAACAAAGCGTATCAAATCATCGTTTTCAAACAAAGTGTTCAGTTTCTTCTTCTGACGATATGTCCAACAACGAATCACTCTAATATCAAGTAGATGTCAGTTCACCTCCACATGATTTCTGTTTGGTTTTATTATCCCATTGAAATTCCAAATCATATAATTGCTTCTTGAAAGCTGGTGAAATGGAGTACTTGGTCCAAAACAATAGCTTTTCGTAGTTAGGATTATCAATCAGGCTTAGTTTGTTATACTATAAAGTCATATCAAGTCGAGCACAATAATGCAAGCAGATGCAAATCAGTTTCTTCTAGAGCTTGTTTTGGTATATAATGTCAAATGTTGTTAGGTGCAAAGTTGCCCTCCGAAAAGGAGCCGTCCCTTAATGACATGTATGTAATACGTATGGACTATTATCTTCCTTTCACAACAAGCCATGTATGGGAAGGTGTATCTATTTGTTTTTCTTTGACCTTTATTCGTCTACCTGTGTGCTTTGGACTCTAAAATTGAAAAAGACTACAACTTCGATTGCAATGCAAATATTCTAGTGCATCGACCCCATTATTTCCAGGCCAAAGTGATTCATCCCATAACAACATTTGTGCTTTCATGTACCACTCTAGAAGAGCGTATCGATCATCCTCTTTTTATTTCTTTTTGTTTTATTTATTTATTTGCCTAATTTGTCTTTTTAATTGTAAAAAAAACTTATAAATAAGAGGTAGTGAGTTTAGACTCATTG
The DNA here is from genome assembly GCF_000184155.1 of Fragaria vesca subsp. vesca. NCBI lineage: Eukaryota > Viridiplantae > Streptophyta > Magnoliopsida > Rosales > Rosaceae > Fragaria > Fragaria vesca. The sequence continues at coordinate 7,594,783 of NC_020494.1, forward strand.
TAACATTTGAGTTGTTTATCCTAAAAAAAAAAAAAAAAAAAACTTATAATCTAAAGGGATCAACCAATGCAGAATGAGATCGAATTTGTCTAAGAAGGTTAATTAACTCTCATGTTTTGGGGATTAAGCCCTTCGAAAATTATCGAATAATGGCAAATGCTGACCTATTTTAAATCGATTGAGCAATTTTTATCAAAAGAAAGTTTCTAGCAAAGTAGGTGCCAATTCATTGAGATATATGATATCAATTAGAAAACCTGCTTAACTGCTTTCACTTGCAAAAGAGAGAAGATTCTTTATGAAATGAAAAGCATGCATGATAGACAGAAGTGTTGCTAGCATGCAATACATGACAACCAGCGAAATCTAAAGAAGATGAAATTAAAAATAAGAAAAAGAAAAATAGGATTCCCTTCTTAAGGATTAATTGGAGGCATGCATATGGTTGTTAACTCTTACAAAAGTGGACTAGTGGAGCATATAATTTGGTGTGTGGTCATTAACTTAGAGGTGCTTAATAAATCATCATCAATGGTTTAGTTTTGTATATATATATATATGGATCCAATATATTAGGTCAAGTAACGTAATCTATATGCAATTGACTCTGTCAATTCATTACCAAAATGGTTGGAGGTACACATACCTCATCAGTCAATTCTGCAAATGGTTGTTCATGCCACATTATAATTGATAAGGAATGCACGGTTGATCACTGGATTGGATCACCCTCCTTGATAAGGAATGCAATTCATCAACCACCGAACTCGACGGGGATGCAGATACATCAATCACCCAATTCGACTAGGTACTAATCGCTTTAAAGGAGAGATTCTAATGAAAACCTTATAAGAAGACTTTTGAATGAATAGTTGGATGATGTGCAAATATCAACTAAAACATAAAACACTTATCTAATCTAACCGTTCATTCAAAAGTCCTAATTTGATTCTCACCATAAGGTCCATTAGAATCTTTCTCATAGCGTTAATACTCTTCAAACAAATAAATGAAATTATATGAGGCTAATAATGGGCAAAAGAAAAAGGAACATATATGATGCTAATATTAAAGGGACTTTCAAACATATATCTATGAAATTATGAAGGTACCATTGTCATGATACAATACTACTCGTCTTGCTTGTTAAGCTTCCCTAATTACTTAATAAGTATATATGGACATATGGACCATTTTGTAGGGCATACACACACTCGAAACAATCCCTAAGTGGACTAATAGCAAGAGTTGGTTTAGCTTTCCTAATCATAAAATCAACACCAGTCAAGCATATATATTCTACGTTAATTGGAATAAACATATAAAGATTCTTCGTTTCCAAACGCATGAAATCAAAACAAACGTTAACATATGAGTTTTTATTGTGTTTGGCTTCCTGCAATTTTATTTCTGAGATGATCTTATATGGCCGTACATGATCAGCAAAAACCTAATTTGCTGGCTACCTACTGCATTAGTCCAATCCTAATATTTTTTTTTGTCGGATGTCCCCGAAGGGACGTCCACTCCTAATTTGAAAAATACATACAATTAAGCATGCATTGTTTCTTAATATGTTATCAAATTAAGGAAACTTGCTAAAAATTACAAACTGAAATTGCAAATTAAATTGAGGGTTAATCCATTGATATCCATTCTGTTATCTTAAATTCTTAATACAGTATGTAAATGGACTCCCAACTTGTTTAGGGTCCCATATCTAAGATAAGCTTTCTATTTGTTAAACAATGGTAGAGGAACTAGCTTAATCTAATAATGATACAATTATTAATCACATAAGTAATCAGTCTATATATACGTAGCCACCTCTATTCCCTCGTTAAGTCATAAGCTGACATGCATCTATATATGAAATTCAAGGTCAAGTCCTTTAGGTGCTAATTAAGCAAGCAGCTCGATCACAAACCTCTCTGTCTCTCTCTATCTCGAGTTAGCTATGTCTGTCTGTCTCTCTACCATAAGCATGTTCAAAATTAAGTTGGCTGTAGCAATTTTATTCTTCTCAAGTATTTTTATAGTAGAGGCTTCAACTTCACAATCCCATTTCTCCAAATTCACTAGATCATCCGGAGAACTTTCCCATGAAGAAGCCATTTCTTCTCTCTGCGAACATACCCCTCACCCAGCAACTTGTGAATCCACTCTCCTCTCCTCCTCATCCTCCTCCTCCTCATCATCATCATCATCTACAAGAGGCACCTTAGAGGTCGCCTTTCTCCAGTCGGTCCATTCCACTGTTGCGAAAGCTCAGCACGCTCGAGCTCTCGCCTATAATCTCACCATTTCCCACCGCCAGAATAATGACGATAGTTCTGTTCACTTCCGCGATGGTAGTGTGAGCGACTGCCTTGAGCTTCTCGACGATGCTGTAGATATGCTCGACAATGTCATGACGACATCGTTGTCGAAACCTCACAACGATGACGACGTCCACACCTGGCTCAGTGCAGCTCTTACGAACCAAGAAACTTGTCTGGAGAGCCTCGAGAAAGACAAGTTCAAGACAGACAAAAGCATTATGGACGCCACGGCTCAAAATCTGAGCCAATACATAAGCAATTCCCTAGCACTTTTCATGCTTACCATGGGGTCAAAATCAAAGGAAGCAAAAAATGCAAACCCTAATAGAAAGCTCTTGAGTTTCCCGACGTGGGTTCCGGCAGCGGAGAGGAAACTTCTAGAAGCATCTGTGGAAGAGATAGAAGCAGATGCTGTGGTGGCTCAGGATGGGAGTGGGACGCACAAGAGCATTGGTGAGGCACTCAAGGGTTTGCTTCTAACTGGATCCTTGGAGAGCAGTGGTACTGGGGGCAGATCTGTAATTCACGTAACGGCTGGGACTTACCACGAATACATAAATATACCCACAAAGCAAAAGAACGTCATGTTGATTGGTGATGGAGTAGGGAAAACCATCATTGTGGGCAATCGGAACTCTGATGATGGCTGGACAACTTATAAGACTGCCACTGTGGGTAAGAATTGAAGCTAACAATCTCATTATAATTCCCGCATCTTTTTAGACTTCATATATAATTAATTACTATAGTTAAAAAATAACAGTCAAAAATATATGATTTACTATATGTGAGACAGTACATTTTGTTACTAGTTGCAAGTAACAACGTACGAAATGATCAAATATAAAAATTCTCACGCAGACCGGCTAAAGAAAAATGATGAAAAACTAATTGGGAAAAACTGTAAAAGGTGTCACCAGGTTCATGTTCTGATGTTCATAAATCATATATATACAGACAACTACTCATGTTAATGATGATGATAATTTATGTTTCAACAAGTTAATATTGCTGAAAAATAGCAAGAAAACAACCTGATATAAATTGAAGTTTAAATCAATGAAACCAACGTACATATCAGGATGTTAACTTTAAAGTAATGTTAGTACGTACGTACGTAAGGTAATTAAGAGAAGATATAGAAAATCTATTCGCCTCTTGGAGCATTCAATATTTCAAAATGTTGTTTAAGAATCATCTACAAAATATTAGTCATCAGTTTCAGACTTTCAGTCAATCTTGTTTGATAACTAATATACATCATGAACAGGATGATATCATACTTCAACAGTGTATATATATGCTCTACTATATACGTACTTACCCTATAGACATACGAAGTGTTGTACTTATATATATATAAATATATATATATATATATATTTTATCTATATATATAAGACCATTCCAGTAAGGTATCTCTTATTATGACTTATATGAGAGATTGAACATTAGCCCAACTTTTTGATCACATATCAACATCTCCACCATTCAACCTCTAGGTAAATCCGTATATATGAATAGATCATTTATGAAAATTTTCAGCCAAATTGGTGATCATTAAGGCTTCGAACTAGCTTAAATCAATGGACGGTTCAAATCTGCCAATCTTGAACGGCTGAACCGTTCATGAAAATTACAGTTTTGAGCACCTTCAACGATCATCAATTTGGATGAAATTTTGCAGAAGTGATCTACATATTATGACCTAAAAACTGAATGGTTAAGATTGAAAAATGTGATCGAAAAGTTAGTCTAATGCTCAATCCCTATATATATATCATCCTTTCTATTTTGATTTTCATTATTTGGTATCTTTCATTACAATGATGTAACGTACATGATGGACTTGTATGTGACTCGTTGTGCAGCTGCAATGGGAGATGGGTTTATCGCACGTGATATAACAATTGTGAACAATGCCGGGCCTTCCAAGCACCAAGCAGTTGCACTTCGAGTCGGTGCCGACAAATCCGTCGTCCACCGATGTTCCATCATGGGCTACCAGGACACCCTCTACACTCACTCCAAGCGACAGTTCTACCGAGAAACTGACATCTATGGAACTGTCGACTTCATCTTTGGCAACTCCGCTGTCGTCTTCCAAACTTGCAACATCTACCCTCGGAAACCGGCCTCCGGCGGGCTCAAGAACTTTGTCACAGCTCAAGGTCGCAGCAGCCCTGACCAGAACACAGGCATTTCAATCCACAACTGTAAGATAGCGGCGGCGTCGGACCTCGCCCCGGTGAAATCGAGCTACCAGACGTATCTTGGGAGACCGTGGAAGCAGTATTCGAGGACGATCGTCATGCAGTCTTTCTTGGATGACTCGATAAATCGAGCTGGGTGGTCTCCTTGGTCTGGTGGGTTTGCACTCAACACATTGTACTATGGAGAGTACATGAATTCTGGGTCTGGGGCATCAACCTCAGGAAGGGTTAAATGGGGTGGATATCATGCATCACTTACGTCCACTCAAGCACAAGCATTCACAGTTGGGGGTTTCATATCTGGGAATCTTTGGTTGCCTTCCACTGGGGTGTCTTTTAGCTCTGGACTCATTGGATAAGTTTGTATATCCAAATATGCTCTACGTACTTTTACTTTAAGGTTCGTATTTGATTAGCTAGCTAGGGATACAAAAGGGTAACCTAGCTAGATTGGCTTGTTGATTCTGAAGGTAATTTGGGCTTCATCCCTGGCCTTATTACAAAAAGCAGAAGATCGAAGAGGGCAACTCTTCGATCATGTTCAAATTAAGATCCATTGTTTGTGATATTCAATCATGTTAGTACGTTTCTCTTTCAAAATCAGTAAATTAAGTACGTTCAGTTCTCTCTATGTAAATTTCAATTCACTGATGTTATAAACCATATAAGTTGATTATAACAGACGTGCCGACTCGTAAAGCTAGTAAAATGGCATACAAAACAAACTATGATGTACGTTGGTCAGAGATCATTAAAGGTGATAAGAGAATCACGGTACGTTTGAACGATCGCTATTATGGAAAGCATCATGCCATCTTGTGAAACTAAAACATAAAACCTCCGTGTCAACCATGAACGAAATTTGTACATGGATTAAGAGCAAGAATATAAAACATAACAGAAGATCATGAACCCTAGCTAAATTTGAAAAGGCCGTTCAACCAGAGCTAAGGAAAACCCTAACGCAAGTATTTTCCCATAGAGAAGGAAGCCTCTGCTCACAGATTACGTTGATCTCTAGCTAAAAGGCAATATTCTGAACTACAAGTGATTGAATATAGGAGAGCACAAGCAGAAGCACGAGCATATAGAAGTTTAATGTACAAACTACAGTGTACCTTCTATAATATTAGGATCGAGACGGCCTATTAATCTAACTGAGCTAGCTAGGTGAAGATGGAGAAGGCATAGGCTCACAAGAAAACTCAGGAAAAGGCATAGAGCTCACAAGGCACATGATCGTAAGAGAGGCATGAATTTATTCCAATTAGACAAAACTTAAGGTCCGATAACTACTTTTTCTTATGGTGCCAATGCCAAACCCCTAAGTAGACGATAACAAACATCACTGTCTACTTCAGTACTTGATTAACCATTCCCTGATCTAATTAAAAAATAATGACATTAGTTTCAGAAAGTGAATGAATAGACAGGTATGATGCCGGAATTTTAACTAGGCCGAGAGCTCCATCAAGCGGAAAAAGAATTCGCTGACGCCAATCGGAAGATGACACGTATGCGATTTTTGAAGAGGGTGAAAACGTCTTTTGCTTTAGAATTAGCAAAGGGTAGCCGTCCAACAGTGAGCTTGGAATCAAACCTAACACAAAGCATCACTACGTACTTGAGAAGGAATTAAGTAAGCAAAAGATTGACTGAGAGATTAGATTATGTTAGATTAGATAAGATAAAGCGCGCAGGAGATCGAAGATAGAAGGTTCCTTAGTCATCAAGTCATCTGATAGACAAGAGTGGGCAACGGAACCATGTGCTTTCATGTGGTGGTTGGCCCTTTCGCGGGTCCATAAACGCACTTCTCCAACCTCTCTCTATTGCTTCAAATTCAAACCAACAAACTATGCCAAAGATATACATAGCACTTGTGTCACACGCGAAGGCTCAATTAATTAGTGCATTAGGGTGTCTCATTCCATTCTTTCATCAAGTTAATTTATACTCATTTCAAGATAGATCGATGTTCCGACTCGTTTGATACGTTATAGTAACAGGTTTAACGCTATGAAAGTGTAACACAACATAAAGAAGTGAAAAATCAAATATTGAGATGTGTTAATAAGAAGTCATGAACTCTAGAAAAGAAAACTGAGAATGAAGACGAGCGTGAAAAGAAAACTGGCAAAGATCGTATACTATAAGATAACCGATCGAGATGCGTCGAGATAAATAGACTAAGCTTTTTTTGTTTTTTTCATAAACTATAAAGCAATATAATGAGATTTTTTTTCTTTGATCATAACTTGCGTGATTCCCACGCTCGTTAGCGGAGATAGAGAAGTGTATGGAACGCCTTTAAAGATAGGTCGACAAATTAAAGTTGAATTAGATTATTCAACTAATTATCCATCTAACTTTGATTCTAAAACTCTAAATTCTCCGTAAGCCATCCATTTTCAATCCCCACTGATAATCTATTCCACCATTCTTCATTATATCCTTCCATTAATGTCCATACTAATCACTTCATCAGCTAATTTTGGACTTTGAGAGCCTGAGCTCAAACTAGAGGACCCTCTATTAGAATGAAAAATCTCAGCTTCCCCATCTCCTAAAAAAGAAGTGATTTCTGTCAGAGCTAACTGCTTGTACTAGGATTTCAACTGCATTAAGATCCCCACCACCACAACTGTAAACCACACAAGTACCAAAACCCTAATTCTCTTTTCACCCTCCTTATTCTCAAAATCCTCACTATGAGTACCAGTACTACAACTTCAAGTGGTTTCAACCTAAGCACCAAGTCATGTAGAATCAAGTTTGCTCATCTATTTCTCCGATCCCTTGCGCAAATCAAAAGGCAGAAGCGACCCAGTTCATCATCAAGCGAGGAGGAAATCTGTAAGCAGAGCAAGAGGATAAAGATGGCAGCTTATTTCTCCATGGCCCGTGCCGTTGGGCCAAGGAAGAGATGGAGCAGAGCTCTCCTTTTCAAGCTTCGGAACCGGGTGAGCTACCCTAAGCTGGTGAAGAAAAAGAAGAGGGTTAGTGTGAGGAGTAACAAGCAGGTTTCCAGATCAGAGAGTTCAGTTCATATCGACAGAGGCGACAAGCTTCGAAAGCTAGTTCCAGGGGGTAAATCCATGGATTTCTGCAGCTTATTGGAGGAAACTGCTCATTACATAACATGCCTTAACACACAGGTGAAGGTCATGCAGGCCATAGCCGATAAACTCTCTAAGTGAGCATGCACAGGCATAGTAGAAAGACGTGTTCTGGAAGCAAAAGGAGCTAGGGAAGAAGGAAGAAAAAAGAAACCGCCATATACAGATCGATGATTATAAACTGGTAATTAAGTCTCTAAGTATATATGTATATATAAACACATATAATTATATATGTTTATATATTGAATCATCAATTAACCTTGTAGATCGATGCTTTACCACATCTAACATATAAATACTCAGACATAGATATTTTTGATTAAAGCAGGTTAATTAAAGGATTCTGAATTGCTGATTGCTGTAATTACTTAAGCCAAAGAGCTATGTAATGTACATGTACTATGATCGAGTTAATGATATATACAAGCTGCTGCGTTGCTGCATGGTTCAAACTCTATTCGATAATTTGTAAATACTTATGGTCATATACTCATAGTAGTATAGTTTCAATGTTGATCACTTGATTGATGTCATTTAATTAAGAATTAAATTCAGTTTACCCCCATGAGGTTTGGGAGTAACTTCATGTTAATCCCTATACTTTCAATTTCATCAGTTTACCCCTCAAACTTTTGAATTTTCCTCAAGCGTGACCAAATGTCCTATATTCTGTCCAAATCGGACGTTAACTGCTGATAATTTTAACCTTAACTGTGAGGCCATTATCTAGAATTTGGGCAAATCAGACCTTATATGTCCAAATCGGACCTTAACCGTTGATAATTAAAAGTCAATTTAAACAGAATATGAGAATTTGGACACGGCAGACAGAAATTGAAGAGTTCAAGGGGTAAACTGATGAAAATAAAAGTGTAGGGACTAACATGAAGTCATCCCCAAACTCATCCCCAAACCACAAGGGAGTAAACTGAATTTAATTCTTTAATTAATTACCAATATATAGATCGAGGAGATCCTTGCAATTATTTTTTTTTCTTTTTCTTTTGATATCGATGATCGACATCGGGGAAATCCTTGAATTTGTTGATATATTTTTATCATTAGAAACGAGCAAACTGCTTGCTTTGATGAAAGAAAGCAACAAGAAAAGGAGGAGAAGTACGTAGATTATTACAAGATAGAGTTCATGAGTTAATTAACGGTGTGGAGGCGGCCGTAAACCCTGGCAGTCGAAGAGATGTAACAGAAATGAAAGAGAAAGCATCATTTCTCAAACCCAGTAGTCTTATTAGAGAAAGCATCATTTACACACACGGGACAGCACACGTAAGTTTACGGTAACTCCTGTTTAATTGCCATGATGATTGGCTTGAGGGTCGATTAACATGTGGCTAGCCAATGTTTTGTGTGCTTATTTCCAGACCTTAATTCTTATATTTTATCCTCTCATAGCCGGAAAGATTGGGACGAGACTTTGGACTCTTCATCCTATCGAGAAAGTTAAGTCCGGAATTTGGAGCTTGAAAGGGAGGCATGAGGGCACTGTGGTTAAGTCGCTAACTGGAGTTTCCACAGATGGAGCAGGCAACCTCATGTTCCAAATCTTTCATCTAAACCCCTCATCAAACATTTGGATCATGTCTCACCCGACCACTCAATTAAAATCTATAGTGATGTAACTGCAATTTACATTCATGTAAGGCTTAGCAGTTGGTGTTTCTGCTTAATTTGATTGTAGGAATGCAGTATGTACCAGAATCAACAGTTCGATACTACCGACTACTGAGCATAGAAACATTGCTTTTCCTCTTGTCATGTGTTTCACATAGACGCACGCATGGAGAGTTCGATATAAACACTCCCATACTGCAATACCTTTCATTCACCATTAAGCTAAGGGAATTTCTAAATAATATCACCAACCGGTTCCCCGTTTCATCTCAAAAGTAAAACTAAAGAAAAGCTAAGAGGTTGTATTGCTACAACAAACACATCCAAGAAAAAGTGATCCTCATATCAAGTGAACTAGATTTTTGTGAGTTCTTCTGGTCTGCTTTATTTTTTCTTTCTTCCTTATCTATTACTGTTAGACATTCTTCAACCACTAATCCGCTTAAACATTCATGTATTCCTATGTCAAAACATTACATATCAACTATAAAACCATAAAGCATACAATGTTTTCCTATGTTTTGACAGTATATATCAACTATAATACCGTAAAACATTCAAACCAGTGTCGTATATCCACAGCGACATTATGCAGCAGAAAAATAACTCCATTCCGCATCCACACTCACGGACTAGAGTATAGAGGAAACACTCTAAATGTAAATGGATGTAGTGAACTTAAATGCATTCTTATTCAGTGGCGCATCTATGATTTGCTAAAGTGGTGGGCTACAAATTTATGCCAAATTTTTGTTTCGTTACTACCGTGCAAAGTGTATGAACTATCTTACAATTTTAATTGAAAACGAAGGAGACTAGAAGAGTTGTACTTGAAGTTTTCTTGAAAATCAAAAAGTGAAGAATGAGAGGTACGGTAGACTGAAGAAGACTAGAAGAGAAGAGGCTGTAGAGAGGAGTGCTGCGCTGCACGAGCGAGGTGGGGACGTGACTTGGGGTCGTGTTTTCTAGAAGACGTGTGCGATTGAAGAAAGCCTTAATGTATATATCCAAAAAAAAAAAAANAAA
>NC_020494.1:7605116-7622242 GCF_000184155.1 Fragaria vesca subsp. vesca
TTTGTTTTTTTTTTTCAAAATCTTTTGCCTCAATGCCTAGTTTTTGTTTTTGTTTTTTTTTCAAATCTTTTGCGTCACCTCGCCTTAATTGCAAAGGTAATGAAAATCATTCTCTCTCCTCACGACGTAAGCGACCAAATGACAATTAGCTAAACCTGTCTATATATCTTTTTTTTTTTGATCAAATACACAATTAATATGTTATAACGTACTGTGAGTTGAACTCACGACCTCTCACTTAAAATGAGAGACTTATAACACTAAACCAAATGGTACCGGGTTCTATCTCATTTTCTTAACACCAACATTTAAATTCTGTATGTGGTAGGTTTTTTTTTTTTTTTTTTTTTTTTAAGTCCACAATGCTATAAATTTGGCTGAAAAAGATTGTAGAGAATAATCTTATTTTGTTAGCTAAATTTGGCTTTAAATTTAACTTATGATGGAAGATACTCACGCAAAGTTAATGGGTTTGTAAGTGATGAGTTGTTTGTATCATTCATGGTTAAATTTTTTTATTTTTTCAAAACATGGACATGAAGTTTTTTATAACCAAACAAAAATGACAATTACAATATAAGCAATGCTAGATAGCTCGAAAGCAGACTTAAATAAACCTACCATGAAGTTTAACCGAACAGAAAATAAGAACAAAAAAAAAGCAAAACCGAAGTTAACCAAAAAAAAATGATTGCTTCTAATTATGACGGGGTTTTTATACTTTCGTGACCCTGCGTGAAAACCTGTCGCGGTTTATTTACCTAAAAAAAAAAAAAAAAAGACTGTCGCGCTTCCCAATAATTTCTTGGAGAAAAAATTGAAAGTAAACTTGTCCGAGTGAACTTTGTGTTTTCTAACCCCAAGAAAGCAAGAAAACCTTTTCTGAGGTTAAATGGTCAAATGAAAACTGATGAGAAGACCTAAGTAGAAAGCGGAGGCTTTTCTCATCTCTGTTCACTCTTTCTTTCATAGGGTTTTGGAGTCACTTTGATCAAAACTCTAGTCCAGAAGCATTTTAGGTTGAGAGTCACTTTTACTATAACAATGCATCCAGGTGATCATTCAAGTATAGATTTTTAGACTTTGTATCGTTTCTTTGTTCCAACTTCAAAGCTCTCAGCTTTATCAAATTCTAAGAAGTGGGTTTTCTGTGCAACGGTTCAGAATCATAAGCTCTGTGTTGAAGAAGGCAGAGAAGAAAAGCAAGAGTCTTGGTTGATGATGGAGGTTTCTGGCAAGAAAAAGATCAAGCCTGAACCTTCCAATGAGGATTTTTACGAAGACAAGGTATTTGCTTCCACTTATGATAGTATAAATCTCATATTTTTGTGTTTGTTACGAAAGGTTGTTGCTTATGTGTTTAATATGTTCTCTTTTCTTCAAACGCTGTTGAGGTTGGTATTGCAGATTTCTTTTCGTTATGGGGAAGACCCACAAGCCAAAAGTTACTAGTTTGGCACAGGGGTTGTGTTGAATCTTGATGCCTATGAAAGGAGGTTGCTTTTTAATGTAGCACATTTTATTTTTGCAATCTTTTCTTCCCTTTTTAACGTGAATATGTTGTTAAAATTTAAAAGAAAAGCTATACCCATGAACAAAATGGCCCAAATCGCAAATCGGCAGGTATTGGTTGTGCAAATATATAGCATATCTTTTATATTTTCTTCAGGAATTCAGGCTAAACTAGGGATAATAGAAAGCATTGAAGCTTGTACAAAGGAATTTGGATTACTAGTCCTGAATTTCATTATTAGATATTAGATTCCTATTACCATTGATAAGAATCGTCTGGTTGACTGAATTTTCTACCACATTATAGTATTCCTGTTAAGGTATACTAGTTTAACTTTTATGATATCATTATGTGCTGTTTCTGAGGGAGTACTTATTCTGAGCCTTTGCATTTTTAGGTGAAGAGGATTCCTGAATCATTTCAATCGGATTCTATACGGGAGTTCTGTTTTCAAAGAGCAACTCTAATATTTTGCACCGCATCTAGTTCGTATAAGCTGCACAGAGTGGCAATGCAGCCACTAAGCATTGTTGTTATTGACGAGGCTGCACAACTAACCAAGTGTGAGTCAACAATATCCCTGCAACTTCCAGGTGTGAAGCATGCTGTTCTTGCTGGTGACGAATGTCAGTTACCAGCTACGGTAACAAGCAATGTACGTTGATGCTACATTGACACTTATATTCTTTCCTTCTCTTTTAATAATTATGCATTGTACTTCTTTCTCATTGCAAAATTTGCTTTTGTATCTTCTCTAGGTTTATGCTGAAGCTGGTTTTGCAAGAAGTTCGTTTGAGAGGTTGTGCTTTTAAACATGCAATACAGAATGGATCTGTCAATAAGTTTATTCCCAAATTTAAACTTCTATTATAACAGGATCCTGGATGCTCCAAATGTAAAACGAAGAAGCCACGAGAAGCACTATCTTCCAGGAGCAATGTTTGGTCTGCGTTCTTTTATAAATGTGATTGGTGGAAGAGAGGAGAAAGATGAGGATGGTCATAGTCAGAAGAATATGGTGGAGGTTGCTAATATTTCAAAAATGCTGCTGAATCTGTACAAAGGTATGTCTAGCAGGATACCTTCTTCATTCCCTCATCTCAGTATATTTAATATTGGGATTTCCAAATTGATGCTTTTGGTTTAAAATTTACATTACCTTGTTCACTAGAGAATACAACTTGACCTGTAAGAAATGTATTAGTTCTTCTTTCTGTACAAGTGTTACCACATAACTGTCTTTGTATGGCTGATTAATTTTTTGTTTGAATTTGTTTGCAATTTGATTCAGCATTTCTCATGCAAGTCTCCATTGCTTTAGTTTCAACTCAAGAAGTATGCCTGTACTAGGGTTATATTTTTAAACCACTAACATGTCACATATTGCCAAAGTCTTATGCTCGTATTGTGTTGTTTTAATATTCTCATTTGGCTCTCTTCTATACAGGATGGGTTGAATTGAAACAGAGACTCAGTATTGGTATAGTTTCTCCCTATGCTGCTCAAGTAGTCACAATCCAGGACAGAGTGGGTGAGAAATATAATAAGCTTGATGGCTTTGTAGTGAAGGTATAAACAGTTGATGGGTTCCAAGGTGGAGAAGAGACATATTTATATGTCCACTGTACCATGGAACAGCCATCAATCACTTCAATTCATTTCAAAACCGCAAAGAGTCACCTCTCTTACAAGGGCTTTTCAATGTTTTTGCTTAATGTGATTATTTGGTTTGTACATTGTATTCAGATACTTTTCAGTGATAACTTTCTGTAGTCATTCAAGAAACTGACACTGGTCTGCTTGCAGAAGTCAGTGCCACATCTTCTACTGAATCTTTCCAGTGGTTGGAGACCTAAGAAGCAAAATTTTGAGACTGTTTGTGGTAGCTCTTCCATGATCTTGAAGAAGTTTAAGGTTGAAGGGCTATACTCTGTTTGCACTAACGATACTGCAAAGGACTTGCACTATGTTCAAGTATTAAACATCTGGGACATCTTATTTCTGGAGGATATTCCAAAGTTGATAAACCGCCTGGATAGTATTTTCATCCAATATACTGATGACTTTATCAATCTTTGGAAGGAGAAATGTCTTGATGGGTATGTTGTTCATCCATCTGGTTTTGTTAACATGCCATTAATTTAATATATGTGAGTCCCTTTCTGTAGTCCTATCTAGTTATTGGTATTCATTGTTTCTCATTTATAACCAGTGATCTAGAGGTTCCAAAAAGCTGGCCACCCTCGTTGCAATATTCCCAGTTTAAGGATGTTAACATCAATGAAGCTCAGAGTGATTTTGTTGGTGACACTTCTGATTGTAGAAGCTATGTTGAGCATATTCCAAAGTTGATGAACTGCCGGGATAGTATTTTCCACAGATATACTGATGACTTTATTAGTCTTTGCAAGGAGAAATGTCTTGATGGGTATGTTGTTCATCCATCTGGTTTTGTTAACATGCCTTTAATTTTAATAAATGTGAGTCCCTTTCTGTAGTTCTAACTAGTTATTGGTATTCATTGTTTTTTCATTTGTAATCAGTGATCTAGAGGTTCCAAAAAGCTGGCTACCCTTGTTGCAATATTCCCAGTTTAAGGATCTTAACATCAGTGAAGCTCAGAGTGATTTTGTCGGTGACACTTCTGATTGTAGAAGCTATGTTGAGCATGTAACAAGGTACTTCGTACGATCAAACTCTCACATTAGTCAAATTATTCATATCCTATAGCTTTCTGTATTCTCAAAATCAGTAACGGGAGAATATAGGGTTATGAGAGAGGACATCGGTCATAATTGTATTTAACCTAAATCTATTCGTATTCTACTTCTAAATTCAAAGACTAAATAAACCTGCCAAGTCCTCATTTACAATTTTTTTTTTTCCTTCCTTTTCATTTGCCAATTCCCTCTTTTCTTTCTTGAGGCTTTCAACATAGCTCTGCTCATCTTAGCCTCTGCTCTCTATTTTCTAACAAAAAAAAAAAAAAAATCTGCTCAATCTTATGTGCTTATCATAGCAGGTCTTTACTTGTGCATGTGTTTGTGTTTATTTTGTTTATGATAATTAAGTTTCTATTGTTTTTGAATGACTCAAGCACCGAGATTCCCAAATATTTTAAGGGTTTGTGGCATGGAACCACAATTCTGTGGGTTCGGCTTTCGGCAACTGAGCTAATAATTGGAGTTGATTCGCTGACGACTACTACATATATAGGTATGTAAAACATAGTGAGTTACATTATGTGTGTGTGTTTATGTGAGTGATATTTAATGTTCAGTTTTTGTAATGGTTCACTTGTTGATGTTTGTTTCTCAGAGGATGACCCAAATGACCCAAATAACAGGAGGAAGTATGAGATTATGTGGAGTGAAGTTGAAGATAAATTTATAGAAATCATTCCAAAAGTCTATGCAACACTTAGTGGTGATGGGGAGAGGTGCTTGAAGATGGTTGAGCATGTTCGTGATAAAATGAAGGGACACAGAGACGATGGAGTCACACCTATTCTTGGATTGGTTGGCTTGGCTGCCACTGAATACTTTCGTCAAATCTGTCCTTTTAACCCTGATAAAGATAAACTCTCCACTGTCTTCTTATGTGCTTGGATTTCTCAATTAAAGGTACGTGCTTCTATTATCTAAAATTTAGTTTTTGTTTAACTTGAAATCTCTCATACATTTATTGTGTTGAATTGAATTATTTCTATTTTTTTCTCTTGTAGGAGTATCATGTTATTGTGGTGGCGGATGTGCATGAAGCTCCGCTCCTAATAGAAGAGACAGTTTTCGGCAGTGGAAGTGGTTTCAGCCAAGCTGTATCTGAGTTAAGAGAGTATGTTAAAAAAATTTATATATAGTCTTTTCAAAATATGTGATTGTTTATTTATGTTTCCTCATAAAACTAAAAATTACTATTCTTATACCCTATTTTAATCATTTTTACAATTTTGTCAGGTTAACAACACCAATAGACGTACCTGTTGTAAAGGACAAAATGATAAGAGCAGAATGCAGAGATCCTCACACTGGTGGACGTATTCAAGGTATTGTGATATTTTCTTATTATTATTATTTTTTAAATTAAGGTGCCTCTATCATATTATTGATAGTAGTAGAATACATTGGGAGACATAATACTTAATCCCCTAGAATTGTAGCCAACATCTTCAAATAGAAGATCCTGAATAATAATAGGACCCTCTTCATCCCAAAATTCATCTGAACCATTCCAACTAGCAAGATTTGCTAGCCTATTGACAACACCGTTTGCTTGAGGATAATGAAAGTAAAAGATCTAGCATACAGCGTACCTTTCCAAAGTCATCAATAACTCGTCCTACCTCTAATTCCTTGAGGGCGTTGATAAGCACCAAGCAGTCAGACTGCACCTATGATTCATCCTGTTGGTGGGAATTTTCATCACCAACACACCCAACCTTAATGTACCGTCATTAAAAGCCCTGCCCTAAGCGCTTCAGCTTCAGAATGCATTGCAGACTGTAAATAAGGTAAAAGTCGAGCCAATGCTTCCATGCACTCACCATGGTCATTTCGAGTTATTACTCCCACTCCTCCACATCGGGCCTTCTCTTGGTAGCTCCCATCGACTTTTATCTTGAGACTACCACCGGGGGACTCAACCATCTGGCAGCTGGATGCTTCCAATTCTTAACATAGGACACATGGTGCCTATTATAATCCTATAGAAAAGAAATACTCTATTATTCATGGAAGTCGAGTTATAAAACTGACCCTTCCAAATCAGGTTGTACGTTCATACCAGATCTCCAAAGAGACATTAAGAAAAGCTCCACCTGGTCACCATACAGCATTCTGAGCATGTCCCAAAACCACTACCCACTCTTCCATAAATTGCGCCATATGCTCAGATTGTTTTAGACTGAGAGGACCTGTTCTCCAAAACACATTCACTACATCACATTCCTACCTTCCCTATTTATTGAACATAAAGGACACCTATCATCTGGGAGTGGGAGTGATACCTTTTTAGACAAGGCAACTCGAGTGGGAAGAATACCCCTTACCAGATGCCAGGGGTATGCATTCTTTGGGAGGAACATTAGGACTCCAAGTCCTCCGTTACCTCTGCCCCCTGAAGTTGACACCCTATTCTCAAAATTCTCTGTCTCTAGCATTCTAGCAACATGATAGCCCTTTTTAACACTTTAATCACCTTTCTTATCAAAATGCCATGCAACTTACTAGATCATCACTACCAACAAGGCTGAGAGGAATTCGAACAATATTATCAACTTTATTGTCCATAAACATCATTCAGTAACCATACATTAATCTCCTTCCCCCGGGTTAATGAGCTCGAATATTCTACAGTCCTTAGTACCTTGCATTGGAAGCGAGTAAGGTCTGAACCGATAAGATATGGGAGTTTTAAGGTCATCCCAGACAGATTTTCTCCCCATTCCCGACTTGAAACCGAATTCCCTTGTTCCAACTCTCTACCTTTCAATATGCTCCTCCAAGTATATCAACACCTCATTTTCAATTCTTCCTTCATGAACTCTTCTAGTGGGAAATAATTGGCCTTGAGAACCGTTGCTATAAGAGAATCAGGAACTCTGAACAGCCGCCATCCTTGTTTGGCCAAAAGAGAAGTGTTGAAAAGATGCATACATCCCTTCTCTGGGAACGTTCTTACTAAAAGCAATTTCACTTTTGGTGTAATTAACTTGCTGCCCCCAACAACTCCTCATGCCACTTCAGTATATTATAAACCATTCAGCTCTTCCTCAAGGATATGGATGAGTCAGGTGCAACAAATAGATAACTTATTGATGGAGCTCCAACGCACACCTTCTAACCCCTAAACCCTAAACCCACACCCTCACCCTATGCACTGCCTCCAATGCCTCAGCTTTCATGAGTTGTCAAAATAGAAATTCAGCACAGATTACAAACAAATAAGGAGATATAGCATCTCCTTATCGAAGCCCCTCGAAGGTACAATCTGTTTGGCTGTTTAGCTGTAGCTTTGGGCAAAACTGTCTCTTTTGCATGCAGGGCTTGCCGGCACCAGGCGGTGCAATGTGCTTTTGGGGATGTCCCTTAATCGGACTCCGAATCAAGTCTTGTGGGCAAGGAGAGAACCAACCTTGCTACTAGGTTCTTTTCTATGCTTTGTGTTCACAAGGACTTTCAGGGTTTTAGCACCAACCTCCACCAAGTCCCTACAATCCTCTTCTCTTATCCAATACTCTTCAAAACGGAACTTTTTTCTTTCTCTTCCTTTTCTTTTTCTTACACATCTCTAGAAGCACATGTAAATGATCTGATTCATTATGGTTTAAATGTCGCACTTTATACGCATCTCCAGTAGCACAGGTAGATGATCTTCTAATTAATGGGAATCGACGCAGCCAATCGGCCGTAGCTGCAAAACGATCCAATCTGACTTCAATAATCTCCCATTTCAGTTCCCCCTCCAAGACAGCTACAAATCTGACAGACCACAAGCCTCTAGAGGCTAGAGCCTGTCTAAGCCTCCTTTTCTTAATTCTTGATAGTTGTGATTTGTTGCTCTATATCTGATATTTGCTGAATCATCCGATGTGACTAGAGTTCACAAACTTTGACTATAAAATCGTTCTTTTACTAATTAATTGAATTATAGTTAAGGGATGATTCTGTTATTTACAATCACATACATATATATGAATTTTTGATATTTTTATTAAACTACGAGTCTTTATTGATCAGAGTTCAGAAATATTAAGTATTTTCCATTTTTTGTATTTTTGGACAGTCATTTCTTTGAAGGATGAGAGATCCGTGTTGGAGTATCAAGGATATTTGTTGGACGAGCTTGATAACCCTGTTTATGCAGACATAGTTTTTGATAACAGAAATATGTTTGTTGTCATTCGTAAGAGAGATGAAAAATTCTTGAATTCGATAGACTTGGCGAGAGACCTAAAAAGGTACGTGTATCAAATTCTTTCTGATTCCTTTTTAGATTCTTATTGTGCTTTACCGTTTGCATGGAGTCCTGTTTTTCTATTAAGAAACCAATTTACTCAATTTTTTGAATTTTGTTTGAAAGTCAAGCTGTCTGACATTCCAATATGACCATAACGTGTTTTTTTTTTTTTGAACAGATTTGACACCAATATTGCAAGAGATCAAATCCACTGGTTATTCCGTGGGAAGACATTTCTGGTGTACCTTGTTAAACTCTCATCATCAGATTGTTGTGATAGCTGGTACACTTCTTGTATGGATTACAAAAAGCCTTTCCGGTGTCAGCCATATTACAAAGAAGACCGTTCTAAAACTGACTATTATTACCTCACATATGCTAGTCGTAAGATACTTGATCGAGCACGGAGCATGAAGATCATTGATGATTTGGTAGACCCTTAGGATTAGAATAATCTGTCGGAAACTTTCGTATTTTGCAGTTTTCTACTCCATGAAGACTGATGAAACATACACCATTCTCTTGGTATCTTGCTATTGTGTAATTAATCCAAGCCAGTACGTTTTTGAATCTCATGTAGTCTAAGTTGTCAGCTTTTGCATATTTCAAATTTGACATCCGAAATCTGAGGATCTCTTTGCTTTGTTTAGATTGGTGGATGGCTGGGTTTCAAGTTTAGTATTGTTCTTCTGGTATATTGAAGGTATACTTAGATATGAGATTATGTGACAATAGTTTACAATTGCTTTATTATAAGATTGAACCTTAATTCAAGGGTGAACTTTTGTGCTCTATGTTTTGATATGTTCAAGTTTGTTCTAGTGCCTGATGATAAGCTGATTAGTTATCTTTTTTTTTTTTTGGAAAGAGCTACTGATATTTATTCAACTGGAAAGTTGGGCAGGATTACAGTCAAAATCGAGTGCATTAACAATACAATTGGGAGGTTGTTGATGCCACTCTTGGTAGTGATCAGACTCATACTCCAAGTTAGCCAATTTATGAGCTACCTGGTTACATGATCTGGAAGCTAAACACACGTCTACATATTGTAAACTTTGAATCTCAGTTCTAATGTCTAGTACTGCTGCATATAACACATTCAGATTCCTGCTAGTGTTGAATGTCTTGAACAGCCAACAAGCAGTCAGTTGCTGCTGCTTGATAAAGTCAACATCTGCTCTAATAGCCATGAGTTCTACATGCTGAGCTGAGGCAGCTTGCTGAATCGGCTTACTGAAGGCTGCTACAAAAGTAGCATTTTTGTCTCGCAGCACACCACCAATGCCGAGTCGATGAAGGTAAGAAAGCTCCATCCACATTTAGTTTGGATGCAGTAGAGCTTGCAGACCAGCGCTCAACTGATTTGATGCTGTTGGTTAGGGTAGAGCATCGAGCTTTTTGAAACTCTTCTAACCATGTCATAGTCTAGAAACATGTTGGTAGTTCTTGAAGTGTTCTCTCACAGCATGGAATTTCAATTCTTCCACAAGGCCCAAATACTCATCATAACCATAATCAAACGCTTTTAGTTTGCTGAGAGCAATATCCAGCATCCATTCTTTGAAAATTGGATCAGGCAAAACAATACTGTTTATTTTACCTGGGATTTTTGAGAGCAGCTCCTTGGCAATGGGGCATTTACAAAACAAGTGCACATTGTTCTCAAAGTGATGCCCACACATTAAACAATTGACTTCACCTTATCCCTTGGTGGTAATTCTTGCTCTAGTGGGCAATACATGCCCTCCAAACACATCTGGACTTTACCTGGTACTTTAGCTGGCCATATTTTCTTCCATAAAGCCTTGTATATATCGCCTTGTGAGGTAGAGGCAAAACACTGCCCATGACATGTGCTCGAGCTATTCAATACGCAGATTTGACCGAAAATAAGTCTTTTTTATCTGGTGCCCAATATTGTGCATCCTGCATAGCATGTCTGTTCAGTGAAATTTTAAGAATCTGCACAGCAACCTGAGGGTGAAAAAGTTGGTGAATTAACTGCTCATTCCAACTCTCAGAAGGAGTGAGTAAATCAAATACGAGAGCGTATTCAGCGCACCCGGGTGCGCGTGCGCGGCGCACCCGGGTGCGCTGTATAATTTTCAATCAAATACCCTCTCAATGGGGACTTGAGCTGGCTTTTGCACAAGGTATACGGGGCAATCAGGTCCACTCATCCTGCCATATATTCACGTTTGATACCATCTCCCATTCTCCATTTGGTATCAGCCTGCAAAACAGGTTTGCTTTTCAAAATAGTTCGCCAAGGATAAGAAGGGTTGTCCCCTAATTGTGCTTCCTGAAAAGAGGAATTTGGAAAATATCTAGCCTTGAACACTCGAGTAACAAGTGAACTCGTCTGAGAGATAAATCGCTAACCCTGTTTTGCAAGCATAGCCAAATTATATGCATACAAATTTTTAAATCCCATAGCACCTTCTTCCTTTGTCAGACATAGTCGCTTCCAACTTTGCCAATGTATATTCTTCTTAGTGTCCAAGTCTCCGTAGAAGAATGAAGCACATAACTTGTGAATATCATCACATAGGGTTTTTGGAAGAAGGTAACAACTCATAGCATGTAGGCATTGTTTGGGCCACTGCCTTAATCAGAACTGTCTTACCAGCACAACTTAGAATCTGAGCTTTCCAGTTCACCAGCTTCTTCGTTACCTTCTCCTGTAAGTAGCAGAATTTATCGACTTTTGATCTTCCAACCCGCAGTGGTAATCCAAGACGTATTTGTCATGTTCCTGAACATTTTTAACTTGCAAAGCGGCAGCTTAAATCTGTTACAGATGTTTTGCTAAGTTTTGACTGAAAACTACAGAACTTTTTAGGTAATTGACCTGCTGGCCAGATGAGTTGTCGAATCAGCTAACATTCATGTAGAGTAGCATTACCAAAAGCAAACTACCATTAGCAAAAAGGTGGTGTTGTAGAGTTGGTGCATTTGAACACATTTTCAGTCCCTTCAATGCTCCCAAGTTAACAGCCTGAGATACAAGTGCAGATAGTATTGAAATATCTAGACCAATAACTCACAATAACTTATGACAAGAAATGTGAAAGGTTCATGAGTTGGTAATGTGAAAAGACCGTTTCAGGAGTTAGTAACTCTGGAGTTACACAAAGAAGGTGGATGGTTTTAAGAGTTATGGTGAAGACATATTATGAGTTATGGAATGTTCCTTAAGCACCATTATGGGAGAGCACTAATGAGTGGTCTAGATTGGTTCCTCCATAGCTTATATAAGGAGAGGTCATTTGCTCATCCCATCATCTCATCCATCTCAAGCATCTCATCCAAGTAGAGAGTGAGTGTCCACTCCAAATTGAGAGTGTAGTGTTATTGGTAGCAAAACAAGTGTATGAGAGAGGGTTTCTTTAAGTCGTGTTCTTGAAGTTGTGTATCTCTTGTACCCATTATTCTTATAGTGGAAGTTCTTGTTGTTGCTGCCCCGTGGACGTAAACACATTGCCGAACCACATTATATCCGGTGTTCCATTCCTCTATCTTTTATCTCTTCTGCATATTTATCATTTGTGTGGTTTGAGTTGATATTTCTATTATATTATTTTTCCAAACAGATAGTCCCTCAGTACATAAAATGAAATGAATAAGTAGGGTGAGAGTGGATCCGAATTAATATTGGATTAAACTATATCTATTTTAGGCTATTAGATTCTTAGGGTAAGAAAATGTCCCCAAATATATCTATATATGATGATGTTAAGACGTAATAGCCTGAACTGTTATACTTAATTCTCTTTTGTCATCAGCAGGGTTGAAAGGCAGGTTGTTAACATCCCATCCTTCATGGTGAGAATTGACTCTGAGAAACACATTTGACTTTGTCATCACAAGTCTCCTTGGAGGCGGCCGCCTCAGAGGATGAGGAGTGAGCAGTGAAGCGTCATGTCGCATGAAACTCGTTTTAGGTTTATGCTCTTTTTGGTTTTTCTTGCTAGTTACCTTCCTATACTTGGGTTTATTATTGTAGTGAATGTTTGTTAAACTATCCAGCTCTGGTTTTAATTTGCATTAGAACTCCATGTTATACTTTGAAGTTTGAAGTTTAACGTTGCTTTGAAAACTCAGAATCTTGGAAACATGTCTTTGCTTTCATGAAAAAATGTCTCAAATTCCAGGCTTTACGGATCCAAACAAAAAACCAAGATCTGAACCGGTTTTTTCAGATCTTGATCCGTTCGGATCAGGTATTTAAAAAATACAAATTCGATCCGAAAAAATTAAACATTCGGATCGCAGATCCTATTTTAAAAAAATTGATCCAATCTGAATGCAGCCCTACTAATTATCCTTCGTATGTGTCCTAAACCTTATTCTATTACAGTCGCATACCTCCTCATCTTTAGGTTTCACGAGAATACAACGAGTAACTATGATCAAGATACAAGACCCACCATTATAGCACCAAAGTACCTCATAAGAAAACAAATAAAAAAAGGCAAATCCTACAAACCATTGTACATAGCTAAACATTTCAGATATTAAGAAGTTTTCAAGACGTCTCTAATTATCTGCTCATAAAGTCACATTAACCAAATAATGTTACATTGACCAAATCCTCACAGGTGCAACCAGTCCATTTTCCAGAGAAGCAAACAACACCTCATTGCAATCTTGTTTCCTAAACCCCGTAAACTTGCATTCATTCATGTGTCCACAAAACCAGGAATAGTTGGAACACACAACTTTCCAGATGATGATTTTGAAACATAAGGAATCCATTTCCGCACAAGTGAAAGCTGCTTATCTCTGTCCGATTTATACATGGCAGCACGAACCTCGTCCTTCAGGCATTCATATGTGCTGTGCAATTTCCAGCTACGACAAATGTCACAATACTTCGCCTTTAGCATTGCTATGCTCCCACCACAAAAGGTACAAGCCCACTTATCCTCATTAAATATATTACCACATCCACAAATTATTTCATAGCCAGGGTCAAAAGTTGCACCCTGTGGAACACGGTGGAAGTAAGGGCAAAGCTCATAGTGGTGAACCTTATAACAAATATCACAAAGGGGGTGCTCCTTAGAACACACATCGCAACGCAGACATGGTCCTTCATCCGTAGAAGCAACTCCACCAGCCACTGGACCTCTGAAATTGGAACTACAGTCAACAGGAGTACAGATGACTGTTTGTTTGGAGTTCACCTTAGAACCCTCATTGTCACTTAATGGTCCTTTGTTCATAGAAGCATCTCCACCGGCCACTGGTTCTCTGAACTTGGATCCGAACAAGACAGGAGTATAGGGGCCTGTTTGTATGCACTTCTGTTGTTAGATACCCATAAAAGATAACAAAATAGAGTCTATGGTAGTTACATCTGAAATTCCTTTTCATCAAAAACTTAAATGGTTGTGGTAAAACTTTCTGCAACATCATACCAATTAATTAAGTACTGGGATATCAGTTTTAAATCTGGCTTTACCAAAATTTACATAAATTCTGGGAATAAATTCAAGCATAGGTTTGTAAGAGATTAAGCCAATTACACAAACACCACAATGTAAAAGGAGCTAGAAAGCACATGGGAGACAAGAAAGAAAGCAGATACTTCAAAATGATACACAGAGCAGGGAGCAGGGAGAGAAGAAAAAAAAAAAAAAAGAACAAAATTCGGATCTCTTAATACTAATATTTTCACAATTACTAATATTAATCTAACACAGGGAACAACTTAAAAGGATTCTCTGTAACCTTTTCGATTGCTGCTTTCAGAACCGGAACTGAGCGGTTTCCTTGTATCTGACAAGAAATTACAGATTAGCCAGAACAACTTTCAGATCTGAATTTGAAAGTAACAGATATTTTCACAATCATTAATCTTATTTTAACAAAAATCACGAAAGTGGGTTCCCTTGAGAAGACAATCCTTAACAAACTGTCGAAAAATTCGAAAACATACAAGGATGGAGCAAACGAAACCCAAAAAAAAAAAAAAAAGGAATAGAATATAACTTCTTTCAGATCACAAAAAATTCATACCGGGAGAAGAGGCGTCGAGAGTCTCAAAGGAAAGGGCAAGCTTTTTAACATCACTCTGGGAGATCGCGTCGGATGCAGCCATACTTTCTAGGGTTCAATTCTGTGAGAGCGTGAAAGAGAACAACAATAGATTGATAGGTTCCTTTTTTTTTTTTTTTTTTTTGATAGTTTTCTTACGCCTCTTTTATATCGAAACTCGCAGTCGGTCGGGTCAAGTCACAGGGTTTGGGCTGGTTTGTCAATAGGATTTTGAATTGTGGAATCCTAACGGGTAGGGTACCCACGGGTATTCGACCTTAATGGGAATAAACGGGTAACGAGGATAAAGATCTTCAGTATTTAGATTTTTAAATCGGATACCCTTATTCTCACCCATTAAGATTATTATATATATTTTTATGTAAAAATCTTTTGTAATTTTTTTTTTGATTATTTTAATAAATATTTGTAGAAACTTCCTTTTTATTATATATTTGTTAATTCTCTAGTACAATTTTATACGAAAAAAAATTGTTTAATCAAAATAACGTAGCAAACCTAAACATACATTGCTTCTATTTTGAATTGAATCAAGGAACTTATTTATTTTGGTATTGATTTTAGTTTCATACTTCTATTTCTTTTAAATTACTTTATCCCCAAAGGGGACAGGGACGGGGATGGAGAAGGGTTAATGGGGATCGGAGCGGGTATGGGAACCTGATCCCGAAAGGGGACGGGGACGGAGTGACACGACCCACCCCGAATTTCACCCTGAAACCCGGAGTAAATCGTGCTGGGACCACCTCCAAGGAAAATTTACTGAAAAGATTAAGAAAATCTCCCTTGCAGATGGACAACCTTAACTCGAAAATTTCATATTATACTCTTAATTCAACACTTCCGAACATCATATAATATACAATAATCCCAAAGTATTCAGAGCTACTAAACACAAGCGGAAGCAAGAAAACACGAGTAGGTTGAACAGGTAACCTACTGATGAAAACTGGCAGAAAAGCGGGTGACTATGCCTCGTCTCCTACTAGATCCAACCCGAACTTTGCAGACTGGGCAATTTAAAACGAATGGCCCAGGGGAAAACATTTAATAACGTTAGAGTGAGTGGACAAAAATAAAATAATAAATAAAATATTTATGTTTCCCCAAATTAATTTCTAAGGAAAATCGAATGCATGCCGCAAGCGATAAAACTTTTATCCCATAAAATATCGAGCCTCTCAGACTCTATAATATATGTATGTATTTACACTCGTCCATACTCCCTATATAAATTCATGGGTCTATATAGGGCTACTACGCTCGCGTCCAACGCTCACGTCACGCCTTAATGCGGTGTTACACTACGCCATCAAGGTGGACAGACAAGTGTATAAATATGTGTCCATACCCCCTATATGAATTAAACACTCAAATAGGGCTACTACGCTTACGTCCAACGCTCACGTCACACCATAATGCGGCTATATGCTACGCCATTAAGGTGGACAGACACATATGGCTAGCTAGCATTTTCTATACATACTCTCTCATAATTACATATTTATATTCACCGAAAATCCCATTTTCGGTAACTCTCTAAGAGAAATAAAAGCGTCAAAATTAATTGACGTAAAAAACTCCAACAAAAGGAAATGTTCAATCATGAACCATAGCATGCATATTATTTCAAATAAAAGTCCACTTACAAATTAGGCCTAAGCCTGATGTCGATCTGGGGTCTCGTCTGCTCGAGCCTCCTCACGTCCTGTTCCAAATATAATATTAATTTCCCAACCAATAATCCAATATTTAATCAAAATAGGCAAAATTACCCGAGAGCCATAATTACGCTCATCATTGCCTAACTTTGATAATCTTACATCGGAACGATCCGAACTTAAATATCATACTCAACAGTCGTAAATACAACCTCCCCAAAATACGACTTAAATCCTACGGCCGGATTCTACATTAATTAACCGCCAAAAATACCAAACTTCGGAAATTCACAAACCTATCCAAATCTCATCCAAAAATTCCAAAATTCACCTCAATAATATCCCCTTAATATTCTAAATAAAAAACCACAAAATTTCCCAAAACAGCGGCGGCCGGCGACCAACTCCGGCGACCTGCAAATGCTACCAAATTTTAACAGCATAATCCTCTCATCAAGCTCTACAACTTTCATAACTAGCACAAATACCAATTTCAAGCCTAACTAGGGTAATCGACTAAAAACATCAAAAACACCATAAAACTTCCACCTCAAATTTCTCCTTACCTAGCTCAAGAGGGAGTGAGTCCTTTTAGGGCAAGGCTGCTGGGTTGGAGGGCTACAAAACCATACCAAGCTTGCCCGGATTGGTGGCCGGAGGAGGAAGTTCCGGCGAAATGCTTCCCGACGTTTCCGGCGGGTTAGAGGCTCGGGGGCTAGGCCGGGGAGGGAGAGGAGGAGATGGGGGTCCGAGCTGGGGTGGAGCGGCGGCCGGTGGGTGGCCGGACGGCGGCAGTCGACGGCTGGAAGTCCAGCGGGAAGAGAGAGCTCGGGGAGAGGAAAAGAAAGAGGGAAGAAGAGAAAGGGAGGAAAAAAATGGGTTGGGCATCCACCGGTCCAACCTATATCAACCCAATTACAAAAAAAAAA
>NC_020494.1:7622262-7623858 GCF_000184155.1 Fragaria vesca subsp. vesca
CGTTGAAGGAAACAGACGAAGCCATGCCGATAGATGTACCGAAGTTCAATCTTTCCATACTCTCCAGTGATGTTGAAGTTTATGGAATTTTGCCAGCCTCCTACAAGTTGCAACCACATGAGCTAGTCATTGCCCACTGGTGGGTATTGATTAACTGTCCAGAAGTTGAATACTGGAAAGACATCCATCTATATTGTCCAGACATTCAAGGTGATCTCGAGTACCACAACAGGGAGTTCGCAAATTATTTTGGCTGCTGGGTACGTAATTCAATATTTATGTACGTATTTATGTTTATTGCATAATTATCTATAGTTACAATGTTAAATTGTTGGTTGCAGATGAACCATATTCAATTTGATGGTCACCCAAATTGGTCGCACAAACTAAAACTTCTAGCGATGAAACCGATAATGTCAAGAGTTTATCCGATGTGCAAGGTGAATGGCGTGCAATTTATATGTGAACAGAGAGACAGCAGACGGAGAACACAGAATTCTAGGGTGATGGTGCATGGTGGGCGGAATGGAGTTGACTATTACGGTGTTCTTGATTCAGTGGTGGAACTCGTTTATGGTGAAGGCATGACAGTGCACCTCTTCAAGTGTAGATGGTTTGATACTAGCCCGCAGAGCATGAAGACCAATCAGTACGGAATATTATCGGTGAACACTGCTACAAGTTCTTACGAAGATGACCCGTTCGTTTTTGCCACATCGGTAAAACATGTGTTTTATCTTGATGACCTTGCTAAGGGTGACGCGTGGAAAGTAGTCAACCTTGTGCACCCTCGAAACATTTACCGGGCGGCTACACTTGGAGAGGCCGAAGACCAGGAAGAAGATGCTGCGTATCAAGAGCCCAACGCAATAGGTATTCCTAACTCCTCTACCGTTCGCCTTAATAATTTTAAAGCTGGTCGTTCGGTGCGAATTCGTGATGAAGAGCCAAGGCTTATTGATGTTGATCCAAATTAAGAAACAAACGAAGACTCTGGCGATGAGGAAAGGCATAGATTACCAGAAATTAATTCTGACACCGAAGAAGACTCATCGGATGATTCCGATTACTAGCCTTAGTTTTAATTTCTTCGGATGTAATACATTAATTTGTAATAAAAAAGATTGTATTACCTTAATTTCTAGTTTACATATGTTGAATTCATATGATCTGTTATTTTATATGAATTTTGGTGATATATGAACAGGAAATTAGTATGGTTTAAACCTTCTGTTTTAGGGTTTGTAATTTTGTACTTAAGCCGACGAAATACAACATAATTCGTCGGCCTAAACCATCTTAGCCGACGAATTATATTAAAATTCGTCGGCTAAACCAGTCTTAGCCGACGAAGAATACTAGAAGTCGTTGGTTAAACCAGTCTTAGCCGACGAAGAATACTAGAAGTCGTCGGCTAAACCAGTCTTAGCCGACGAATACCCTAATATTTCGTCGGCTTTATTAATTTTTATATTTTTTTATTATATACTATAGCCGACGAATATATTAGGGTATTCGTCGGGTAAACCCTAAACTTTTTCTGTTACATACTATAGCCCTATCTTCGGTGGTTATTTTGCGTAAAATTTTATACGA
>NC_020494.1:7623878-7641660 GCF_000184155.1 Fragaria vesca subsp. vesca
ATATATTTTTCTTTTTGAAATTTTTCTTTTTAAATGGCTTCCATTTATATCTTCTTTTTTTAGAAGATCTTGGTTGGGGATTACAACCAATTTTCTAATTTTCTCTAAGTATTTTGTCACAACATTTTCTTTCTCTGGAATCATTACTGATTTGGTTTTTTACCTGTTTTTAGCTCTGACTTCCACACATCTTTCAGTGATAAGTCTTAATACAAAATTTATTCTGAACCCTAGATTATCATGTTTATTAATTTTAGTTATAAAATTAGGATAACCTTTTATAGCTAATTCATCCCATGGGTTTGGGAGTTTATGAAAAAATTGATTTAACCAGTGTAGGCTTGACTCTGGTTTTATTTTGAAGTAGTATTTTTTATACAACTGAGAATATTCTTCAAACTGACATATATTGCATAGTTCTATTTTTGACAATATATATTCAATATCTTTATGGATGATTTTTTCATCTGTTGCTCCACACAAATATTTTTTTATTATTTGTGCAAAGTTTTTAAGTATATTATTAAAATCTTTAAAATTTGTTAATAAAGATAATTTTTGTAATGTCCTTTCTGGTGAATTTTCCCATTGTTTTAACCATTGCAAAGTGTCTCCTTGCAATGTTGCTGCAATATAGTCTAAAAATCTCTCTTTAGTCCAAACATTTTTATAATTAGTTATCAAAATGGACATTGATTGTGCCCAATCGTCTACTGTTTTTTCTTGATCCTTAAATGGTATATGACTTAAGTCTAAATATGTCCCATGTTGGGCTACCATATGTTTATTCATATCATCTCTCCTTGTGTAGGAGGGACTAGGATTATCTGGTTCAGTTTTTGGTTCAGTTTTTATTCCAGAAGATGATGCATGTTCTGTTGTATTTATGAATTTTTTATCTTCATCTTGAGTTGTTTTCAAGTATTCTTCAAAAGCTTCTTGATTGGAAAACTCAGGAAGGTCTTCGTTTGCTTTTCTTTTCTTTGGTAGATCAGAAGTATTTTCTTCTAGATCTGTTTCACTATCACGTAAAGCATTTATTTCATTGTCATCTTCATTAGATTTTGAAGACGTTGATTCATCATCAGATAACATATTAATATCATAATTAAAATAAGAAAGCAAATCTTCATATTCTAAACAGGTTAATCTTATTTGATGTAGAATATAATTTCTTTCATCCATTGTTGCTTCCGGATCTTTATAGATCGTTTTCCAATAATCCAGAATTTCCACAATATTGTTATATTCTTCTTCATTAGGTTCTTTGTTTTGAAGAACCATTATCTCTTTTATATCTTCGGTTCCATAAAATAATCTGGGGATTTTGTTATCTCCAGGATAATTCTGTCACACCCCAATTTTCAAACGATAATTTTCAAAAATTTGGGCATGATATAACTCAAAAATAAGACTCCAATATCTGCTCAACAATCCCAAACTAAACCCAAAAGCTGGAAATATAAATATCAACAAAACTCATCACTGAGTTATACATTACATCTCTTTAATTACATTAACTTCAAAAGTCTAGGAAAATAAAAACGCTCACATGCGCTTAAAAACAAACTGAATAATATACAATAAAATGTATATCATTTAAAACCCAGCTACTATGCCTCTGCCTCTGCCTCTACCCTGCTGATCATCACCTGTAGGTCTAACCCCTACACCATGAATTGGTGCACCGGGTTGTAAACAAGAAACCCGGTAAGCTAAAAAGTCAGTATGAGTAACTCCCAAAATAATAACTCAACAATTTCAACATCACATATAATTAAAACTTTGGTGCGGACGTCCGCAGCTGAGAAGGGCTATATATATATATATATACACACACACACGATACATGCATTGCATATGGAAAGTGTAGGAAAAAATTGAGAATAGTAAGTCGGTTATTAATTTCCACCAAAGTTTTCAGATACGAAGATAATATATATTATAAAGAAGCATACAAATATCATGTGCATGCTTAGCACTGTTGGCTAAGTCGTTCGGGTACAAATTAGCCAAGTGAGGTTCGAAACTCGTTGGACCCAATTTCTGGGGTTTTTGAGTTGATTTTTTGTGGGACCAAAAATCAATCACCTTGATGACATGGCGATGTTATCAAGAGATTTCGAATATTTAGGCAAGATATTGGGAAATATCGAAAATATCAGACGAAAAATCATTGGAGGGTGAAAAGTATATCGTGACATGAGAAAAACGAAAATTTCGCCGAAATATCAGCGAACTTATTGATTTTTCACTCCTTGAAAATATTTGACTCTCTTAAAAATAGAATCGGAATAGTCTACTCATTTCATTAAAAATCCATTTTATATAGAGGTGGATTACAACAGTAATTACATGCACATAATGGTGATATTTAATTGTAATAACAACGTACATAATGGCTGATATAACTAATTGAATCGTTACTTCCGTTAATCAATAACTTTTTAATTTATTCTCATCAATTACTTTGACGAAGGAAAACTTAAGGTATTATTCCTTCAACACTCTCCCTTGTGCCAAGTCAAAGTTAAAACGGTGCATGTGATGTTGCCTCATTAAAAACTTTGCCAAGTAACAAAACCCAGAGGGACAAAATAAATCTGGTCAAAGGGAAAAAGAGCACAACACACCTATAATAGTGTATGTGTGTTAGACTCCCTTTGAAATCTACACTCCGCTTGATCCTTACATTAATCAAGGAAGCTAGGAACGTCTTTGCATTCCTATGTTTCTCACATGGTTTTTAGATATAGCCATAGGTTGTGATTTTGAGAAACAAATCTATCCTATTCTCCTCGGACCCTACTTGATTCACTCTAATCTTGAAGAAAGTCTGATGTTTCTCAAAATATATCGTTGTGTTCCCAATGATGATTACATAACCAGTTCGGGAACGACCTATTGATTATAGATATCTGACATTAGCATCGTTTGAGGTTTTGATATATGTAGGGGATTGCAGTTCCATCTGCATTCCCTTTCGTCTTTCTATAGGGATAGGATGAGCCCAAGTCAAATGGTTCATTTAGGTATCATGATACGTTCTTTTACCTTTCAATGACACTGCGTTGACGCTGAGGTAAGTCTAGCTACAATATCAGGACCCACCTCGAATTTCACCCTGAAATCCGAAGTAAACCTTGCGGGGACCACCTTCAAAAGAAATTCTACAGAAAATTCTACAGAAAATTCGGCATAACCTCCCTTAAAACTGGACAACCCTTCCTAAAAACACCTGTAAACACTTCTAAAAATTCCAACTCGAACCTTAAAAAACTCTTGGAGCCTTCGTGCTCCCCAAATTCACAACACCTCCCAATTTATTTACTAATCTAATAAAAATCTCATAACCAACAATTCATAGGTTCAGAGCAATTCTAACAGTGACGGGAAGATAAATATATATATATATATATATATAAGCGGAAGCTATATGACGGACTATGCCTCACTCTATGTACACCCAACCTCAACTACGCTAACCTGTAAACTGAACATTTAAAACCGAATGGCTCAGGGGAGAAGCATTTAAAAACGTTAGAGTGAGTGGACAAAATAAAGTTAAAAGGATCGAACAATTAAATAAAACTTTATGTTTTCCCAACTAATCTCTTCAGGAAACCTACGATAATTAATAAAATTCATAACTTAGAAAATTGGCAAATTCTGAAATACGCGACTAGCCCCGCTAGTCTCCAATACTTTACGATATTGATCCTCCTAGGCTCTAGTATATAAGTATGTATTTACACACATCCATACACCCTATATGAATTTTTATGGATTTAAGAGTTCATATAGGGCTACTACGCTTTGCATCACGCTCACGTCATACCATAATAGTGGCATCATTTGAGGTTTTGATGTAGAGGCCAGGATTGCAGATCCATCTGCATTCCCTTTTGTCTTTCTATAGGGATAAGATGAGCCATAGACGGAGCTACATTCATGGCACCCCTGTAAATTTTTAAACTTGGGTATTTTGCATTAGAAATCAAGAGGTTAGATATAATTAGAAGTAAAAGCTTCCTAATCTCCCCTAAACCCCCCCCCCCCCCCCCCCCCCCCCAAACCTATCTACAGTTTGTTCAATCAACTTTCTTTTTTACAGATTATCACCTCAATCCCAGTTGCTCAAAATTGATAATTAGGTTATGACAATGACCCTATGCGATTTCCATAAGCATCGCCTCAGTCCCAACTCAAAGGTAGGCCTCATCATTTGTCCTTTCGGCCTTAGCCCGCCCTAAAACCTGCCCTACCCTCTAGGGCCGAAGCCTACCCGGCCCTCCATTAGGGCAGGCCGGCCCTAGCCCTTCTCAAATAGGGTAGGGCAAGGGTCAAGCAAATGAAACCCGGCCCTACCCTACGGCCCTACCCTATTAAGCCCTTTAGGGCCAAGCTCGGCCCGGCCCTAAAAGCCTGCCCTTTAGGCCCTAAAAGTTTCTTATTTTTTCTATTGTTTTAATACGTCTCTTATTTTTTAGATATAATACAATTAATCTTCTTTAGTTGTAATTGATTTTCTAGTCTTTTGTTTTATTTTGCTTAGTTGAATAATGATTGTATTTTGATGATTTAGATTTTAAAGAGATAGTTAATGAGATATATGAGTATAACCTCTTAGATTAATATTTATATATAGATGTCTTAAGTTAAGTATAATTTATATGCATGTATGTTAAATATTACTACAAAATAGGGTGTATTATAAGTAATATAATCATTGAGGATTGAATTAATTGTAAGAAAAAGAAAAGAAAAAAATGAACTAGAGCCCATCTCGGCCCTATTTAGCCCTATTTAAAGGGCCGGCCCTACCCGACCATTTTAACCCTAACGAAATGGGCCGCTAGGGCGGGTAAGGGCCTGCATATTCAAGCCTCGGCCCTACCCTACCCGGTCCTAAATTTTGTTGACTTTGACAAAGTCCTACCCGACCCTACCCGACCCTACCCTAAGCCCTAAATTTTAGGGTAGGGCCGGCCCTAGCCCGGCCCATGATGACCCCTACTCAAAGGCATAGCACTAGTCTCTTTGCTCGCTAAAATAGCAAGTTAACTATGCAGACCAAGTGTTAGTCTTCATTAGCAATATGGCGCGACTGTCATCCTTATTTATTATATCTAATTGAGACTATCCATTAAAGTATGGCCGTTAACTTCATCATGGTCGTGCAAGTTTTTCTCACTTAATTTGATGAAACTGAATTCAGTTGAATTATAGTCATGCTCAGTGGTATAAAACAACAGTAGTTTTTATCGTCTGCATTATTTCTTTGCATTGTTAACACATTTGCAAATGTGATATAAGTGTGCTATCTTTTCATAAACCTTAAACAAAGAGAAGACTGTATATGTATAATACAGTGAATTATTCAAACTATGTGTATTGCTGTGTAACGGGTAGAATGGCCCAGATTTAGATCCACGCTCATCTTCCCCCCCCCCCCAATTTCTTTTCCTATTAAACCATAAACACCAATCATTTGTTGTTAATAAGTTTAATAATTTAATTATTTCTTCTACCTTTAATCAACTCTTGTCATATACACTCTACTCATAATCAATTCAATAATGAATGTTTTTTTCTCATTCTATAATTTAAAACATTGTAATTGATGAGCTTATTTATCCATATATTAAGTAACTATGATGTTAGATGTCCAATATACAAAAATTAATTACCTTTATATATTGTATTCATATACATTTATTCAATTTTCAATTATTATATACTTTTACTTTGTAACTCGGCCCCCTTATTATATATGACAGGACCCACCCCAAATTTCACCTTGAAACTCGAAGTAAATCCTGTCAGGTCCACCTTCAAGGAGCATTTACCGAAAATTCGGCATAATCTGCCTTGAAAATAGACAACCCTTACTTGAAAAATTCTAGATAAACACTTCTATTATAAATCATCCATCCTCAACTCTTGGAGCCATCCTGCTCCCCCAGTTTATCACATCCCCCAAAATAAAACAAGCCTTAATCAACTAATAACTATCTCAAATGGCTATCAGAGCAGATCTATAATGAAAGAAAAACAATGAATAAAGAATAAGCGGAAGCAGCCTCTGACTATGCCTCGACTCCATGTACGTTTTACCTCAATTAAGCTTAGCCTGCAAACTAGGCATTTAAAACCAAAGGGCCCAGGGGAAAGTAATTTAAAAACGTTAGAGTGAGTGAACGAAAAATAATCAAGTAACTGATCGCAAAATAACTAACCAAACTTAATTACTTTCCCATTTTCCAATAATCAAGAAATCCGTTGCATGCAAGTGTTGATAAAACATTCATAAAGAAAATCCCAAGAAAACGAATTAGCCCGCTAGTCAAAATAATGACAAAGATAAATAATAACCTTCGTAAAAGAAAGTACCAAAATGGCTAGTCAAAAACAACATTAAAGGTACATAAAGACCTTTGTAAAATGAAATATCGAAAAGATGGACTAGCCCCGCTAGTCAAGACAATAAAAGATAATAAATATTAAATAAGAAGCAGCTATAGCCATACAAGTGAGCCTCCCAGGCTCGGGTGCCCCCCAGGAAAAAGTACTCCCATACTCCTTACACCTTCACGTTATGATAACAGAGAGGGTGCATAGCTTGCGTGATGTCATCGACTACATCACATCACCCGAAGGCGGAAAGAGCTTAAGTAACCCCACTTAAAGCGTGGAAGTCACATTGCCTCAAAAGACGGAACAACATGCTAGCATGAATATCATAAATAATCCAACAAGTATGGCATAAGAAGGGAAATATAAATTTATATGATTTTTCCCAAAACTCATAAATCAAGTATAAGTACAATTCCCAACCGTACTGGAAAAATTCCAAGAGAAAATAATTTAGTAAAATTTAATGACATATCCCACACGCTAAATTGCTTAACAAGAGAATAAATAACTCATATCAATAACATATTTCAAAAATTAGACAACACTCAAAACCTTAAAGAAATCTCAAATCCAGAGATCAAAAGAATATCATAATTCAAATACCAAAACAATTACCCAACTCAAAATCCATAATTCATTAACGATCTCAATCCAAAATACTTGCTAAAATATTCTCATGGTCAAGATCGATATTCTACAAATAAATACAAAAATTATAATTAGCGGACTACCGAAAATCCCATTTTTGGAAATCTCTTATAAATCTCAAAGTCCACAATTAAAACAAACATAATAAAATCTGGAATTTATAAAACTATCCAAACTCAAATACCAAATTAATAATCCGAGCTCCAATCCATACATCATGACCAAACATTAATTAATGCTTCAAACTCAAATAATTTTCAAGATCATCTCATAAGCCAAAAATAGTAACTTTACATTTTACACCATAACTTTTACATACGAACTCCGATTTTAACGTATAACATGTCCACGGATTCGTATTAACATCCTCTATGACTTCCTTAAAGAAATTTTCCCAAAATAATTTTCCCACAAAAAGTCAACTCTAGGGTTCTTTAACAGTAAACGATTACCCAAAACAGTAAAAGATTAAAGTAACACAAAAGTAAATACCCTCAAATTAACTTAAGAACTGAGATGTGACAATATAATCCCGCCTCCACCCTTGGGATGAGCCCAAGTCAAATGGTTCATTTAGGTATCATGATACATTCTTTTACCTTTCAATGACACTTCGTTGGCGCTGAGGTAAGTCTAGCTACAAGTTCTTTGAGAATGTAATATTCGGTCGAGTTCATCGGGTTAAATACAATATTGTGCTTATTGCACTTTAGAGTAAGAATTTCAATTCTCAACTCTTATTCATCATCTTCCTTAATTTGGACGAAATGGATCTTTCTTTACATCCAAACATCGACTGATAATTGGGATTGCTAACGACATGTACTTCGTCCATGTAAATCGCTTGAGAATCTTTTGGACATATGCAGACTGGAGGATTAATATTCCACAAACTCGTTGTTAACCGAATTTCCCAAGATTAATTATTCATTTCAATTCGAATTTCATGTAGCTCGCGGTTTCTCTTATTTCATCAAGAGTACCTGCCATGTTCCATCATCAACTTAGATATCTATAATTGCAAATCAGGAGCTCCTTTCACTTATGAGTACGCAGAGGAATAGTTCATCATTTTATATCCCTTCCCAACCAAGTAGTCACTTTATAAAGTGTGCGTTTCAATTCTATTTGTAAATGCACTCCGTGGTTCAGAGTCACTTAAGTTGGATAGTGTAAGGCCGTCGGACACTTTCATAAATATCTCCCAATCAAGATCCCAATGGAGATATGTACTAAGCACATCTATGACCTGCATTTCCAATATGGTAGAATATGTCTCCTTGTAGTTGATCCAGAGCGTTGCGAGAAACCTTGGCGCCACAAGGCGAGCCTTGTCTTTAGGGCTTCATTCTTGTCATTACGTTTTTTGGCAAATACTTATTTATGTCCTATAGGCTTTACACTTGGTATTGTTAGCACTACCAAACCAAATACCTGTCTATTTTTCTAGATTCTTGCTCTTCCTGGATTGCACTTTTATGTAGGCTAATATGCTCTTTGTTGACATTCTTCAACAAAGCGTGGTTCGATACTTTTGTGCTCTATGATTCCTTGAGCAACAGTGTGAATCATCAATGTGTATGTACTCTCGTAATCCATTGAGATTTTATCTGTAAAATCATTTTAAACATCGGAGCGTCCTCCAGTATTGATTCATGGACATAACTATAATCAGAGACAATCTTATCAGAGAGATTCTTTACTTTGATAAGGTTGTACCTTACTTTCCCAATTCCTTTAGACAAGTTTCGATCGAACCAAGTGGCCTCCCCCTCTTCCTTTAGGGACCCATGGCCCCAACCACACCTCCACTAAGTATGGTTGCGTCGCCTCTATTTGCGGCAATGTGCCCTTTATTAGGGACTTTTAACCTTGCAGGCATTTGCAGCTTATATGTTTGACCTCGTCACATAGCAATATCTTTAAACACATCAAGCATCGAGACTGTTACGTTCTAGATATCGATTATGTGGGGATCAAGATAAGACAAAGTGGGGACAATCACAACCACGACAATTCCTACTGTTCTTATAGAAAATCATTTTTCTTATCTCCCCCTAACGATGGGAAGACTATCTCATCAAAGTAACAATCCATAAATCGGGCGGTGAGATTGCCTGTAAGGGTTCCAGATATGGGATAATTGTTGGAGGTCCGTATCCAACATATATATACATATTCGTTTATGAGGACCCATTTTTGATGCGACCCATTTTTGATGCGTTGTAGGGGCGCAATAGACACATATGTTGCGTAACCAAGTATGCGTAAATCTCAAACTCATGTCTAGTTACTAACTGGTACGCAGTGAATGATTGGCTAGCAGTGGGTCTAAAAACGAATAAGTAAAGTTGCATGTAATATTGCATAACCTCAAGCAGATATAGGCCGGTTGGTACGCTTAACTAGTGCCCTAGTCATCATCTATGGTGGCTTCTACGAGATCATTTTGTGTATGCAAATGGAATACATAATGTATATATCGATCCAATAAAACATGCAACCATCATCAAATCCTTTTGATGTTGACTCCTAATATGGTCAATTTGTATAGACTTTATGATCGGGGAGGACCAGCTTTTAAAAGCCAGAAACGCTTCTATCACTGTAGCGGTGATTACTGTTCATTAATGAATCTTTCATAATACCGTTTCCTACCCCATTCCCTGATTAATTTACTAATTGCTATTCACATACGAAAGAGATGCAACTCTCTCTCTCTATCGCTCCGGATCATTCTTACAGGCACCGCCCAAACAATCGACCCCGATTCAAAGTCTGGAGGTAATTTTGTTGGTTTTTTTTCAACTATACTCAGTTTTGTTCAATTTTGGAGGTAATCTCGTTCCGAGTTACCTTTCGGAATCTTGTTGGTTTTGTCCCATTTTGTGATTGTTTACGTTGGTTCTTGTAGGTTTCAATCTTGTTGATCGCAAATGAACTATTCTCTTTTTTTATTCTAGCTATTTTGTGTTATGTGATTTTTGGGGTTTTGTTTTGGTTCCTTTCTGTTTGATCCTTCCCAATATGACAAACTGAAATCTTGCTCACCACCTGTTTGATGAAATGTCTCTGAGACATTGGTACCTCTTTTTTAGCGTTCCTTCATTCATTGTGTATAGCTAATGAGATGAATTTATTGGTTCATAACTTATTTTCGTTTGTTGAGTGTATTGGTTGATAACTGAGGGTTTGAATATTGCTGACAATGACCCTGTTATCCTTGCCATGTTATCCTCAGATGAATGTTTTTTTCGGTCAGGCTGTGTTAACAGAGTTTAAGCCTTTGGTAGGGAAAGGAGGAAGGTGTTGGGGGTATTTTATAGCGTAAATGGGAGGGCTGCCGCCGTTTCTAGCACAGCGCGATGATGCTCCAACATTGAGTTCTATGTCATAATTAAGTTGCCCGACAAATTGTGATTCTTCAATGGATAGGTGTAAGTGGAGATACACATATTGATACATTCTAACTCAATTGGAACATTGAAAGATGGTCAAGGAACTGGAGAGGTTAAGAAAGAGGCTCAAGTTTAAGTTTAGTTTTTGGTTTTTGTTGTTGGTGTAAGTTATAGCCAATGGCTGGATGGCTGTACTTCAAGTTTGGAGGCTTTTGTAATAAGATTACTTGTTGTGTAATTTGATATGCTGACTGTCAATTTGACACCATATTTATGAACTAGTGATCATTCTATTTGGTTGCTAGTTATCACTTAATAGATTTTGTTAATCTTTCATTCTTATCGCTGGAAGCCTGAGACAAGTGTTAGGTCACATACATATTGGAAAATTACGGTGTACATAATAAAGTGTAAAATAACCGGAGAAATTACGAGTACTTGAGAAATGCTACTTATATGGATTGAATTTCATAAGCCATGAATGGGAAGTAAATAGAGAGAAGGGTTTCTCATGTTCAAATGGGTCATTGTACATTCTCAAAGCACTTTTTAGTTTTTAGTTTTCTTATTACCAGGAGTATCTCTGTAACATTCGCCCAACAAGCAGGCCTATCATGCTTTACCACTAGACCAAACCCACATGGGTCACGTAGCTGCTTTGCTTATCTTATCAGCTATTTATTCTGAATAAGTGAAAACCAACTTTTTTTAGAAGCCACGACCGTAACAAACACACCCGATTTCAGTTCTCTTAAAAAACAAAGAGAAGCAATGCACTGAAGTTAGTTGAAATCCGGTTGCAACCGCAGATAGGCCAGCAGAACCATCTAACCATGGCTGCAATGCTCCATCCTCATCCTCTGGTCATCTCAGCCACCCCAAGTTTCATAGCTCCCTCTAACCAAAACGAATCCAAACCCATCAACCCTTCCCCAACCGAGTCACTCAAAAACTGCAAAACCATAAACCAAGTGAAGCAACTTCACTGTCAAATCACCAAGAAAGGCCACAGTCACAGACCCTCCACTGTCACCAAGCTCATAATCACCTGCGCCGAAATAGGCACCCTCCAAAGCTTGGACTATGCCCGAAAAGCCCTCGACTTGTTTCTTGAACAACAAGAAACAAGGGGTGTGTTGTTCATGTACAACTCTCTGATAAGAGGCTACTCTAGTGCTGGGCTTGGTGACGAAGCCATTGGGCTCTACGTTCAGATGGTGGTTCAGGGAGTTTCGCCGGATAAGTTCACGTTTCCGTTTGCGTTGAGCGCATGCTCGAAGGTTGTGGCGTTTTGTGAAGGGGTTCAGCTCCATGGGTCGATTGTGAAGATGGGTTTGGAGGGTGATGTGTTTGTTGGGAACTCTTTGATTCATTTCTATGCGGAATGTGGGGAGATGGGTTATGCCCGGAAGGTGTTTGATGAAATGCGTGACAGAAACACCGTGTCGTGGACTAGTTTGATTTGTGGTTATGGGAGGAGGAGTATGCCCAAGGAGGCTGTTTCTTTGTTTTTCCAGATGGTGGGTAATGGGATTGAGCCGAATTCGGTGACGATGGTGTGTGTCATTTCGGCTTGTGCAAAGTTGAAGGATGTGGGGTTGAGTGAGAGAGTGTGTGATTATATTGGGGAGTCTGGGATGAAGAGTAACATGCTTATGGTGAATTCACTTGTTGACATGTATATGAAATGTGGGGATACTGGTACTGCAAAGCGGCTTTTTGACGAATGTGTGGATAAGAACTTGGTTCTTTACAATACAGTTTTGTCAAATTATGTGCGCCAGGGACTGCCTGGTGAAGCGGTTTCTGTGTTGGGTGAAATGCTGCGACAGGGCCCAAGACCTGACAGGGTTACCATATTATCTGCGATCTCAGCTTGCGGGCAACTAAGTGATTCTCTTTCTGGAAAGTGTTGTCATGGTTATGTTTTGAGGAATGGACTAGAAGGTTGGGATACTATTTGTAATGCCATGATTGACATGTACATGAAGTGCGGCCAACAAGAGACTGCCTGCAAAGTTTTTGACAATATGTCAAATAAGACTGTAGTATCACGCAACTCGTTGATTTCTGGTTTCATAAGAAGTGGTGATGTGACGTCAGCTTGGAAAATGTTCAATGAGATGCCAAAGAGTGATCTTGTCTCTTGGAACACTATGATTGGAGCTCTTGTCCAAGAGAGCAAGTTTGAGGAAGCAATTGAACTATTCCGGGTGATGCAGGCTGAGGGAATAAAAGGGGATAGAGTGACCATGGTGGAAGTTGCATCTGCCTGCGGATATTTAGGAGCTCTTGATCTTGCAAAGTGGACTCATGCTTATATCGAAAAAAACGATATCAACTGTGATACGCGGCTGGGGACAGCCTTAGTTGACATGTTCGCTAAATGTGGAGATCCTCAAAGTGCAATAAAGGTGTTCAATACCATGGCCAGAAGAGATGTTTCTGCTTGGACTGCAGCCATTGGAGCAATGGCGATGGAAGGAAATGGGGAACGAGCTCTAGAGCTTTTCGATCACATGCTTAAGCAAAGGGTGAAACTGGATGAAGTAGTCTTTGTGGCAATACTGACAGCATGCAGCCATGCTGGTCTTTTGGAACAAGGGCGGAACATTTTCGTGTCAATGCAGTCGGTCCATGGCATTACCCCTAATATCGTTCATTACGGGTGCATGGTCGACCTGCTAGGCCGAGCTGGGCTCTTGGAAGAAGCTGCTAATCTGATAAAGTGCATGCCTATTGAACCCAATGATGTCATTTGGGGTACTCTCTTGGCTGCGTGTCGAACCCACAAAAACGTCGAGATGGCAGCATATGCGGCTGAACAAATATCAAAGTTGAACCCTCAAAGAACTGGTAGTCAGGTGCTTCTGTCAAACATATATGCCTCAGCTGGGAAATGGGCTGATGTTGCAAAAGTGAGGTTAGAATTGAAAGAGAGAGGAATTCAAAAGGTACCCGGATGCAGTTCCATTGTAGTTAATGGAGTGATCCATGAGTTTACATCCGGGGGTGGTGATACTGATAAACACCTAGAGAAGAGCCACATTGAATTAATGTTGCAAGAATTAAACAGCAGACTCAGAGATGCTGGTCACATTCCTGATTTGGACAATGTCCTGCTTGATGTTGATGAGAAGGAGAAAGAGTACCTGCTCAGTCAACATGGTGAGAAAGTGGCCATCGCTTTTGGGCTTATAGGTACAGGGCAAGGAGTGCCAATTCGTGTTGTGAAGAATCTGAGAATGTGTTCTGATTGTCACTCTTTTGCCAAATTAGTGTCAAGAATATATGAGAGGGAAATTATTGTTCGAGACAACAACAGGTTCCACTTCTTTAATCAGGGGCTTTGCTCTTGCAGTGATTACTGGTAATAGAGTTATGACCTGAAGTGAACTCTCCCACAATTAGTATTCTTCTTTAGTCTGCACTCCCATTATCTAGTGCTTTTGGTCTGCACTGCAAGTATCTTTTTGTGTTAATTACACAATCATGCCCCCATTGTCATTGAGCCATAAATCAAGAGCAATATGCACAACCCAATCTCTTCCATTTCCACTGTCCAAACTCATTGACTACTGGCCGAACAAGCGTTGTATAATAGTGGTTCACCTAGTATATCAACAGAATGGATATTCACCTACTGTGCCCCGCCCACTTCAGAGTTCCAACAAGAATGCTAAGCATTCAGACGTAAATTTTCTGAGACCAGAGCGGTTTGAAGCTTTTAATTGTTGGTTCTGCTAATATTTTTATTCATTGTGGAATTAGCACAATGGTAGTTGCATCAACTAATCGGCATATGGCTAGTTTTATTTGTATATGTGTTCTTGAAAAGTTGACCACATGTATTCCACTGCAGTGATCAAGTGGGGTGGTTAATAAGACTGATTGTCTGCAGTCATAGGCAAGCGGCATGAGGGAGGCTGCTGCAGGAGGAGCAGAAATACACTCTGTGGTTCATCCACAAGTACTTGTATTCGTCAACACTTGATAATATGCTAGTATGTACATGTAATCATCTTTTATAAAATACCTGAATCTTTTCCTTTTCTCAGTTTTTAATATTTTTATGTTTTTATTTAACCTAGAGGATGTAGTAATGCTATCTCTATGGTGCTATATCCTATACAGAAACTAGTGCATTTATTCAAGCTGATCTTCCATTTTACAACAGATGACAACAGGCCAACTTCTCCTGAAGCAAGCTATAAACTCAGCTCTTTTATCGATACCATGCATCTTGGGGGAGGCAATAAATCCCACATATCATCTGCAGCACTAGTTACTCCTTATGACTCACTATTCTCAATCAGTAGCTGCAGATTGAGAATGCTTGCTTTCCGGTACAGAGCTCAG
Organism: Fragaria vesca subsp. vesca; assembly: GCF_000184155.1. Classification (NCBI taxonomy): domain Eukaryota; kingdom Viridiplantae; phylum Streptophyta; class Magnoliopsida; order Rosales; family Rosaceae; genus Fragaria; species Fragaria vesca. Next base: position 7,638,701 of record NC_020494.1, read on the forward strand.
CAATAGCCTTGATCATACACTTGGCTAGCTGAGTTTTGTTCTGTTAACAGCGCTCGGAAACTAGGGACAGCAGGCTCTTTGAAGAGCTTGTCAATATAACATGCACGTACATGCATGCAGGCTACCACAATTCTGCCGAAAATAAAAAAGAAGAAGCATGGTTTGAGCTGCAAGCGTAGCTGAAGAAACTTGTAGTGGACGGCTTTAATCCATTTCTGGATTTTTTTAACGGCTTTGCATTTGTGGAGCTTGCTGTGTAGTTCACTTCCATCCAAGCCTTTTTGACTGGTGGAAGCCTCAGCCTCAAGCAAGACTTTAATTGGTTTTGCTGGTAAGCTGCTAGATTATATTCCTTGAGTTTTTGGGTTTTTGTTTCGTTTTACATGGATCAGTAGCTTACTTCTTAAGCTTCGCTCTTGACTTTACAGAAAATGAGACAACAAGGGAAAGAAGCAGTATGATTTTAAAATCCGAATTGCAACTTTCTCAGCTTGTACATCTCATATCTCATATGCAGATATACTAGATATGAGAGATGATAAACTTGTAGAGTATACTGAAACTTAGCTTGATAAAAGATTATATATACAGATCACAAGTTAATTGGTTGTCTGTATAGTGAGGATTGATTGGACTAGAGAAATCTGGTTTCCACTTTTCAATATAGAAATGAAATTCCAAACATAATTTAATTGGTTATTATTTTTTCTCTTTGTGAGAATGAGATATAATTGGTAATGATTATACACTGAGAAATGAAAGCAAACAAACTGCGAGGTTAGTTGGTTACTTGTTCGACTATTGTTTAGCAGTGCCAATGAGATGCATTCTTTAAGGGTTATATTATAGCCTGGAGAAGCCTTGTGTGGTTCCTTGTGAGTTGGTCTGCTGCAAACAAAGGAGTGATATTGAATTGTTGAAAAGCTAGACAAAAAGATACCCAGATACTTCAAAATCCGTTATAACAGAACAGCTTTTGAAGGGCCTTGTTAAGAGAGAAGCTAGGCAGCAACTCAGCAAGGATCATCGGTACTTGCTTAACGTCGCTGCCTTGAAGAAGATAGCTAGGAAATGAACCTCTTAACCATGGTTCGAAAAGTGCCAAATTTCCATTCCTCTTCAGGGGTGACCTTGTAAAGATAAAGAAACAAGTTGTGGATCGGTTCAGGGTGCTGCATGCCAAATGGAGTGATGCAGGAGCATACAAGGCAATATTTAATTATATATTCGTGATCTTTGATATTTTGTTATTGAGATAATTTTAGGGACTTATTTTATAATTAGTAAGATTTATGTTTAATTACCTTTCCTTTTAGCTTTAAGCTACTTGTTCTCGAAGTATTGTAACCTATATAAATATGGGTATTGTAATAGTTGTGAGGGAGCTTATGTTTTATGAATTAAATCAGTTGATTTGCGGCATGGATTTGCCCTTTTCTATGAGTTTGCTACTCCTTATTTCTGGTATTTGTTGAGTGACTGTTAGAGACCTGTTCTCGATACCTGATCCGCATCAGTTGGTATCAGAGCTCTGGCAAGAGCTTGGTGGATTCCATGTCTCAGGTCGGGCGAAGAGGTGGAGGTTTCAGAATGGAGGGTCGTGACGTCAACAACGACATGGCTGAAATCAAAAAGATGCTTCAGCAACTTGTGGTACGTATCGATCGCATTGAAGCTCAACGACGGGGTCGTAAGAGTTCCAACGGGGAGAGAGACGTTACCACCTATCATCAACGTATTGATTGCATCGAAACTTTCAACCAAGATGGTGACGGTTCCGACGAGGAGATATGCGTTGGCCCATTTCATCGTTGTGCTCCGCTGTGTGAGTCGGGTGAAACTGGAGAGCCTGTTAGTTTCGACTATGAAGGTTCTAATTCTATCTTTATCTTTTCAGTCAGTAATAATTCAGAAAAAGAAAAAAAGAAGGTGTTGTGGATTTTAGTAAGCCACCGATTTATAATGATTGTTTTTGTGAGGCTTGTTGTGACAATTGTGGTGTGGAAGAAGATGAAGACACCAATAAAGGAGCGATCAAGGCATTGAAGAAGGATACTGACCATTATTTTGTTGATTTTCTTGGAGATAATGTCTTTATTATGCAGATTCCTAAAGTCGTAGTTAATATTGTCAATCAAATCAATGATGGTGAAAGAAATTTTGGGATTGCGAGATTGAAGTTAAAGAGAAAATTTATTGGATCAGGATCAAGCATTTATTCCAAATATCTATTTATTTGGAAAGGAAGAATTCAATTGCAAGCGAATCTGTCAAAAGAAGATTTGAAGCAGTGGAAGATTTTGTCTGGATTTTCTACAATCAATGGTTCAAATTCGAGGACGAATTCTTTCCAACCAAGGGAGTCTGATGTAGGAGCATATAAGGTAATATTTAATTATATATTCGTGATCTTTGATATTTTGTTATTGAGATAGTTTTAGGGACTTATTTTATATATTAGGATTTACGTTTAATTACCTTTCCTTTAAGATTTAAGCTACATGTTCTCCAAGTATTGTAACCTATATAAATATGGGTATTGTAATAGTTGTGAGGGAGCTTATGTTTTATGAAATAAATCAATTGATTTGCGGCATAGATTTGCCCTTTTCTACAAGTTTGCTACTCCTTATTTCTTGTATATGTTGAGTAACTGTTAGAGGCATGTTCTCGATACCTGATCCGCGCGGATCAGGTGCGGATGTCAGCATTTATTCTTACGGTGCGGATTTCCACTTTATACTACTCACTTTTCAATCAAATTTTCACATCTCCACCGTCTAGTCTTTAGATACTAATGTATAGATCATCTCTGCAAAATTTCAGCCAATTTGGTTATCATTAAGGCACTCAAACTTGATTAAACCAATGGATGAACATAATTCTGTCAAACTTGAACCGTTCATGTTTATAATAGAAAAACACAGTTTTGAGTGCCTTAATGATAACCAAATTGGCTG
>NC_020494.1:7641710-7642165 GCF_000184155.1 Fragaria vesca subsp. vesca
ATCACGCGCCACCACCTCTACCACGCTCCTCTAACCTCTCCCCACCAAAAAATCACCGTCATCGCCATTCTTATACTCGCTAATCCTCCGACAACGATAAAACAACATTTCCGGAGTGATTCGAGGGAGAGAGGAGGACCCAGATCCGATGAGGGAAAAGAGAGGAGGACCCAGATCTGAGGGGGCGGTGGAACCGAAGCTTACTTTGCTGCCGGATTGCTTGAGGGAGAGGAGAGAAGAAGAGGACCCAAATCGATGTTGACGAAGCCCAGATTGACACGACCCACCCCGAATTTCACCCTGAAACCCGGAGTAAGTCGTGCGGGGACCACCTCCAAGGAAATTTACCGAAAAGATTGGTAAAACCTCCCTTGAAGATGGACAACCCTAACCCGAAAATACTCCAATTCACACACTTACTACAGCACTTCCACAAAATATCACACAATTATCCA
>NC_020494.1:7642215-7645028 GCF_000184155.1 Fragaria vesca subsp. vesca
ATATATAGATAGACTTTCTCAAGTAACGATGTCCTTATTTATTCTTACAGTACGGATTTCCACTTTAGACCAACTTTTCGTTCGAATTTTCACATCTCCACCATCTAGTCTTTAGATACTAATGTATAAATCATCTCTACAAAATTTCAGTCAATTTGGTTATCATTAAGACACTGAAAACTGTGTTTTTCTGTTATAAACATGAACAATTCAAGTTCGACAGAATTATGTTCATCTATTGGTTTAATCGAGTTTGAGTGTCTTAATGATAGCCAAATTGGCTGAAATTTTACAGAGATGATCTATACATTAGTATCTAAAGACTATTGGAATTTTTGATGTGATATTTCAAAATAAAAAAATTATTTATTGAGTTTAATTGTAGTCAATTAATTGGTGCTTTGATTTCCAACGTAACTCTCTTTTCATAAGTACATCTGTTACAATTGTAACACATATTAACTCCTTTCTTGTCCGTTACAAAGACCGAAGTTATGATTAATTAATGCTCATTATCATGACTTGTAACCAATCTTCCTTGTTGAGCTATATATATATATATATATATCCCTATCTTCATGACCATGATATATATAACAGTTGTACATTATCACCAAAACATTCTTCTCATTGGTCCTCTTATTATTCTACTTGGTGATCATATGCTCTCTTATTCATCTTTCAAGTGCCAAAGAAAGTTATCAAGCGGTTCTAGGATCCAAGTATTGCGAGTGTACGTTTACGAGGATCAACGGTTGTTGTACCCTGGAGGGTAGACGCCAAAAACCTATTACACCGAGACATTGTCTCCGAGGGGCGAAATCTACTCTTAAGGGCAGTGTTTACACGCCTCAACCTTAAACATTTTCCTGAACAAGTGTTTGACGCAGGCTTCATAATCAAAGATAAGTATTTATATTTTGTTATTTTATTGTTATTTTGGCATTATTATAAGTATTATTATTTGTTAATAATTTTGAGTATTCATGCACGTGATTTTGTAGGTGACAAAATCTGGTGGCGTTATTAACATCCATCGACCCAAATCTTCCAACAAAGACTAGATGGTGGAGATGTGAAAATTTGATTGAAAAATGAGTTTAAAGTGGAAATCCACACCGTAAGAATAAATAAGGACCTCTTTAGCCAAGAAAGCCTGTTATAAATACATGACTATCAGCTTAAAAGATATTTTGAAAAATTGAAGATGTCTCTCTCCCTAACTCTGCTAGGGTTTTACTCGGCAGCGGCAGCAGTCGACAAAACTCCCAAACTGACCGGCAACGGTGATTCTCTTTTGACGAGGAAGGAGATCTCTTCTCCAATCTCTTTTTCTCCAATCAAAGGCAGTGATGGATGGCTCTATCGTGCCTTATATGGGCGGTACTTGTGGTGGTGATGGCGGCTTTGTTCGTCAGAATCTTCTAAACAAAGGTCTTGGTTGTTCTCCTTTTGTTTTTGCCTTTGGGTTTGATACAAGGGAGGAAGCAATACAGGCCGATCGAATTGTGGCTTGGGATAGAATGGGAACGTTGAAGAGGATTGGAGCGCTCGGAGGTGGGTTATGTTTGGCGGCAGTTGGGAGCCCTCAATTCAGATCTTTGCGTCTCAGATCTCGGCAAGAGGCCATGCACCAGGTATTCACCATATTTCCGCTGTTGGGGAGGATGGTAGTGCTCTGGCTTTGGTTTCGGATTTGGTTCTGACGGCGCCGCTGCTATCCGATGGTGATGACAGCGGGGAAAAGATGAAGGTTGCTAGGGTTTCTCTTAAGGCTTCTCTAAGAGTTGGGCTTGTTTGGGCTTGGGCTGCATCAGCTAGGGTTTCATTTGATTGGGCTCTAGCGGATGAATTTGGGCTTTGGCCCCTAATTTAGAATGAGTTATGGTCCAGGTAACTAGTGATTTTCGCAGAGTCTTGATAGTATTCTCTGAAACCTAGTTTCATCTGTAAAATAATTGTGTTTAATCGCTATAAGGTGGGTGTACTTAAGATTTCAAAGCTTATGTTTTATCTAGTATAGGACTTGCAATTCTGCAAGACGATGTTTTCTGACGACCCTACAAGGGTACGTCATCTTTGTACTGCTTGCTTTGATTTAAATCGTATGACCTTTTGATCAAAAAATAAATAAATAAAGGACAAATTACTGATCACTCCGCTAACTTTAGGATGCTCGACAGTTTAGTCCGTCATCTTTCAATTTCAATCGATCACTCCGCTAACTGTCTAATTTCACACAATTCGGCCCATCCGTTAAGTAGCCGTCCAAATCGATGATTAAGTGCTGACGTGGCACACCAAAAATCAATTAATTATTCATTTTTCTCATTTTCCATTTCTCTTCCAAATTTCCAATTATCCCCAAAATTCCCAATCTCCCCCAATCTCATTTTTCAGCCAACACCAAATTCCCAGTCAACATAGTCCGACCCTTCTTCCCTCTTCTCCTTCTTCTTCCTCTCCACATATCTCACACTTCTCAAATTCAAGAGCTGATCACCTCGACAAATTCACACACATTAAATCAAACATCTGAAATCATACTCCAATTCTCAAAATTAAACCCTCACAATCACAAAGAACCACAACAGATTACAATTCAAATCCCAAAATCAAAAGCAGCTGTGATCAAGCACACATAGAACAGCAAAAGACTTGACCTTTACACACACACACACACACACACACACACACACACACAGAGAGAGAGAGAGAGAGAGAGAGAGAGAGAGAGAGAGAGAGAGAGAGAGAGAGAGAGAGAGAGAGAGAGAGAGAGAGAGAGAGAGAGAGAGAGAGAGAGAGAGAGAGAG
>NC_020494.1:7645048-7700970 GCF_000184155.1 Fragaria vesca subsp. vesca
AGTGGAGGTCCAGTCTAGAGAGACGGCAACGGCTTGGGCGACGCTGGTAGCTAGGTTCCTACTGCTGCTGCTACGGTTTTAATTCCAAAACCGCCATCCAATCCAAGTGCCACTTCGTCCTCGGTGCCCAGCTCCTCGCCCAAGCCAGATACGCCGCCCAATCCACCTCCACCTCCTCCGCCGCCTCTCTCTCCAAACAAGCCCTCACGCCGACAAGGCCATCGCTCTCGATTCGAAAGACGCTGCCTCTCACATCCTCACAGCCCTCGCTCTCGACGCCCAGGGCTTCAAAACATCCGCTCTCGACGCCATCGACGTCGCGTTCTCCCCGCTCTGCAAGAAGAGCCTCTTCGACGCTGAGCGCGGCGACGCGCTTTACAGGCGGGCGGAGATTAAGATTTTGATGAACCGGCGGGCCTGGGTAGACGGATTTGACTCTGGCGGTGAAGTTGAGCCGAGAGAATGCCAAGGCGCGGTAGTCGGTCTTGCCCTCACGGCGGCGCTTGTATTTGACCTGGAAACGCTTGAAGTAGGCGCGGGGCTTCGAGGCCTTGATGAAAGCCATTGCTCTGCTCTTCTCTTCTGCTGCGGCTGAGTGAGAGAGTTTGAGGGATAGAGGGGAAAATGTGGAGAGGAAGAAGAAGGAGAAGAGGGAAGAAGGGTCGGACTATGTTGACTGAGAATTTGGTGTTGGCTGAAAAATGAGATTGGGGGATAATTGGAAATTTGGGAGAGAAATGGAAAATGAGAAAAATGAATAATTAATTGATTTTTGGTGTGCCACGTCAGCACTTAACCATCAATTTGGACGGCTACTTAACGGATGGGCCGAATTGTGTGAAATTAGACAGTTAGCGGAGTGATCGATTGAAATTGAAAGATAACGGACTAAACTGTCGAGCACCCTAAAGTTAGCGGAGTGACCAGTAATTTGTCCATAAATAAATATATGGCTATACTATTGGAAAAAAGCTCTTAGGAGACGGAATAGTTCCGTCTCCTAAGTAACAAAATTCGTCTCCTAAGTACTTAGCAGACGGAATTTTCGTCGCCTAAGATCCGTCGCCTAGGAGCGGTGAGGTAGGTATCGGGGCAACGGAAAATCAAATTTCGTCTACTAAGAATTTCTAAGGCGACGGAATGAGTTCCGTCTCCTAAGCACTTAGGCGACGGAACGTGTTCCGTCTTCTAAGAACTTAAGAGACGGAACCCAAAATATTTAAAAAATTATTAATTTAATTAATTAAATTTCATTTCTATTATTGAATAATATTTTGACTTTTTAGTTTCAACTTATTATTATTATTTTTTTAGTTTCTTTTCTGTTCTTTTTTATTTCATTCTAGGTTTTGGGATCTTTTCACCGACCACCATCAATACGTTTTCCTCTCTCCTTCTCCGGCCAACACCGCCGCCACTTCCTACACCACCTCCGCCTTCATCCTCCTACACCGCCACAAAAACCCAGATCGAAGCCCACCAGAAACCCATATCGAAACCACCGTCGCCCAAAACCCAGATCGAATCTTCAATCCTCACCCATAACCCGGCTAGTTCTTGTGCCAGCCACCACGGGCCCCAAAACCCACCACCGCCCTAGATCCCTGATCCAAACGCGAGAGGGCGGACTCAGATCTAAAGGGTTGGGACTTGGGAGAGAGGAGGGTGGAGGGGAGGAGTAAAAGGAGGGAGGATCCGGTGGTAGAGTAGGAGAAAAATCAATGGAGTGAGGGTGGCGGTGAGAGAAAAGAAGAGGAGAGTAGGAGAGAAATCATAGTGAGTTCATCGATGAAGAGGAGAGAGAGAAAGGGAGTTTTTCCAGAGAGGGAGAAAGAGAGAGAGAGTTGTTTTTTTGATTGAAAGAGAGAGTTTGTATTCAATAAACTAGCTTTCATGTGCCCGTGCTTCGCACGTGCAAAAGGAATTTCACCAAATTTTATCGATTCAAATACTTACTGTTTGAATCAGAAATCAAACAATCAATTATTGGCAAATATAGGTCAGGTCTTTAACTAAAACTCAGAAACACAAAAGTTTAAGACAAATTAAAGTAGGTAAAGAGTAGGCTGAAGGATATGTCAAAACAATGCTGACAAAGTTTTAATTTGATTCATCAAAGAGAATTCCTTCATGGTAACTATAGGTAATAATCACTAATGGTAAGATTCAGGATCTTAATGTATAAAACAACAGCCTTCCACAAAACTGAAGTTTTCGATCAAACTGACATTAACTTTATTCCCAACTTCATAAGAAAATCATATATCATCAATACACTTTACAACCATTATAGCTCTATACAAGTACATGTACACCGTCATCCAATATCCTCATTTCAACACCAAACATAACAAAAGCAGCATATTGAAAATTATAAAATACAAAAAAATGCTGAGTTTGCTATTGGCTGGTCAAATTTCTCCCTGCAGGTTAGCTGAAATAAAGAATTGTAGTATTTGCACATAAGTACATTACATCCTAGGCTTTGAAGAAATGACAATTGCTTGGGGGAAAATGTAAGGAAGTTCAATTGCAACCTGAAAAAAAAAAGGACACTGCATAAGACAAAGAAGAAATTTAATCAGTAAGATGCATTTACTCGTAGAACAACTATGATAGAAGTTTGTTTCATTTTTTTCTGCATTCATATATACATGAAGTATAAAGAGATCATTATTTAGAAGATATGACAATGTATATATAAATTGTCAAAGAAGTTTATGTAGCTTTTGTATCAATTAAGGTATCTAACAATCAACAGTCATCTTCTCATGCACAACTGAATTTAAAAACAAAAATTTGATGAGTGCTAGTTCAGCTTTCATTCTATGAATATCACTTACCCTGACAACTCACAGTTGGTTCGAATGCACAACAGTAGCTATCATCTAACCAAGAGCTGAAAGTTTCCGTAACTGCTCCATCTTGTTGCCACTTTTAGACAAAGGTGAGAGCTTCCAGAGCATGAAAATTATGAAAATCATTAACATTGCATATAAGTTTCAACAAAACAAACTGGAAACTGATAAGGGGAGTTCAATTGCAACAACAGTGAAGAAGAAGGTCACAAACACGATCAATAAAAAAGCTGCAAACCAAAAATATGTACGAAGACAAAAGGTCATTTTTCATACACAAATAAAAAAGGGCAACTGATGGTTCAAAATTGAACTCAAATAAATAAAAGAATGAGGTAACAGGCAGTAAAGGCATCAATCTATCATGTTTCAAAATTTGAAATTCAACATGCATCTGTACTTGTAATATTCATATGTCTGTAGTGCATTCGAAATTAACCTGCATAAAGCGTCCCAGTGAGATTTTGGAGCACAGCCACAACATGTTCTCCCTTCCCTGAACTAAATGTACATGTTACCAATCTAACACACACAGACACACGCACACACTCAGATACGGTGTGCGGGCGCGGCCCACCCCGAATTTCACTCTGAAACCCGGAGTAAGTCGTGCGGGGACCACCTCGAAGGAAAATTTTCCGTAAAAATTGATAAAACCTCCCTTGAAAATTGACAACCCTAACTCGAAAAATTCAAATTTACACTCTTATTACAGCACGTCCAAACGTCACATAATTATCCAGCTAAAAACAGCAAATCTTATCCTTCAGAAATTCTAAACATAAAGTCAACCGACCGAGCACACCACCGAAAATAATATACATTAATCCCACAGTATTCAAAGCTACTAGGAATTAGCGGAAGCAAGAAGACACGAGTAGGTTAAACATGTAACCTACTGATGAAAACTGGAGGAAATGCGGGTGACTATACCTCGCCTCCTACTAGAACCAACCCGAACTCTGCAGACTGGGCATTATTAAAAACGAATGGCCCAGGGGAAAACATTTAATAACGTTAGAGTGAGTGGACAAAAATAAATTAATAAGAAAAATATTTATGTTTCCCCAAATCCATTTCTAAGGAAAAATCGAATTCATGCCGCAAGCGATAAAACTTTTATCTCATAAAATATCGAGCCTCTCAGACTCTATAATATATGTATGTATTTACACACGTCCATACTTCCTATATAAATTCATGGGTCTATATAGGGCTACTACGCTCACGTCCAACGCTCACGTCACGCCTTAATGCGGTGCTACACTACGCCATTAAGGTGGACAGACGGGTGTATAAATATGTGCACATACCACCTATATGAATTAAACACTCATATAGGGCTACTACGCTCACGTCCAACGCTTACGTCACACCATAATGCGGCTATATGCTACGCCATTAAGGTGGACAGACACATATGGCTAGCTAGCATTTATATACATACTCTCTCATAAATACATATTTATATCCACCGAAAATCTCATTTTCGGTAACTCTCCAAGAGAAATAAAATCGTCAAGATAAAATGACGTCAAAAAGCACCACAACATTAATTGTTCATCTATGAACTATAGCATGTATTTTATTTAAAACAAAAGTCCACTCACAAATTAGGCCTAAACCTGATGTCGATCTGGGGCCTCGTCATCTCGAGCCTCCTCACGACCTGTTTTAAAAATAATATTAATTTCCCAGTCTGAAATTCCAATAATTAAACAAAATGGGCAAAATTAAACATGAGCTTCCTACACACTCATCATTGCCCAAATTCGCCATTCTTAACTCAATACGGCTTAACTTCACCGAACATACCGGCAGCCGTAAATACAACTTCCCACAGAATACGACTTAAACTCTACGGCCGGATTCTACATTAATTAACTGTCAAAAATACCAAATTTCGGAAATTCACCAACCTATCCAAAACTCATCCAAAAATTCCATAATTTACATCAATATACTCCCCTTAAAATTCCACATTTAAAACCATAAGAATCTCCCAAACAACGGCGGCAGCGGCGGCCGGATGCCGATTCCGGCGACCTCCAATGCCTATGAAATTTTGACAGAATAATCCTCTCATCATGCTCTACAACTCTCTTAACTAGCACAAACACCAATTCCAAGCCTAACTAGGGTATTTGACTAAAAACATCCTAAAAGCCTTAGAAATTTCAACTCCACATTTCTCCTTACCTAGCTCAAGAGAGGGTGAGCTCTTTGGAGGGGTTGCTGCACGGGAGGAGGGCTACAAAACGAGCCAAGGATCGCCGGCTGTGGTGGCCGGAGGAGGGAGTTCCGACGTCGGGAGGCTTAACACAGTCGAACCTCTCGGGCCCAATATCTTCCTCACGGCGGCGCTAGGGGAGCTGTCACCGATCCAAGAAGGTTGCTGGGTTGATGGCAGACAGAACGGGACCGGTGCGGCGGCGGTTGGTGGCCGGACGGCGGCAGACAGCCAAGAAGAAAACCGGCGAGGAGAGAGGGCTCGTGTGCGGGAAAACCGGGAGGGAGAGAGAGAGAGAGAAAAAAAGGGCTGGGCTTTTACCACCCCTTGGCCCGGTCCAACCTTCTTATACCACCCAAATCCAAAATAAAACATCCTGAAAAATAATACCCGAATAAAAATTACCTTTTACTAGCTAAAATTTACCATTATTACCGTCGTCATATTTTCTCCCACGAATAATTCCCCGAAAAAGGGCATTGGAGAAAAAGGGCATTGGAGGTCGCAGCGGTGGCCGGAGGCCGATTCCGGTGACCTCCAATGCCTATGAAATTTTGACAGAATAATCCTCTCATCATGCTCTACAACTCTCTTAACTAGCACAAACACCAATTCCAAGCCTAACTAGGGTAATCGACTAAAAACATCCTAAAAGCCCTAGAAATTTCAACTCCATATTTCTCCTTACCTAGCTCAAGAGAGGGTGAGCTCTTTGGAGGGGTTGCTGCACGGGAGGAGGGCTACAAAACGAGCCAAGGATTGCCGGCTGTGGTGGCCGGAGGAGGGAGTTCCGGCGTCGGGAGGCTTAACACAGTCGAACCTCTCTGGCCCGATATCTTCCTCACGGCGGCGCTAGGGGAGCTGTCACCGGTCCAAGAAGGTTGCTGGGTTGATGGCCGATAGAACGGGACCGGTGCGGCGGTGGTTGGTGGCCGGACGGCGGCGGACAGCCAAGAAGAAAACCGGCGAGGAGAGAGGGCTCGAGTGCGGGAAAACCGGGAGGGAGAGAGAGAGAAAAAGGGCTGGGCTTTTACCACCCCTTGGCCCGGTCCAACCTTCTTATACCACCCAAATCCAAAATAAAACACCCTGAAAAATAATACCCGAATAAAAATTACCTTTTACTAGCTAAAATTTACCATTATTACCGTCGTCATATTTTCTCCCACGAATAATTCCCCGAAATTAATCGTCCCTTGAAACACCTCTAGGGACCAATTAAACTATTACCACAATGACGGAGACGGTAAAATTCTTATTATAATCAAGCTAGTAAATAAGGTAAAATATAAGGTCGGGATGTGACAACTTCTCAATTATATCCTTAGAGAAATCCTGCAAACAAAAACCACATCTCTATTAATAAACAATTCTCGTTTGGATAGGAATAGACATCTTGTAGAAAGCGGCTATCATTTGGAATGTGAATTTAAAACACTCAACGATCACTGGCAAAGTAGCAAGTGAACTGACTAAACTAATGCCCAAAGAATGTCGAACATGCACTGTGGACCACCATTTGGACCACCATGAATACTTGAAAACTAAACCAAAATATAAGTGCCTATGAATGAAGAAAAGAAAATCAATGTCCAATACCAATATGATTTGCAACAACTTGAATGAAAGATAAAATGAAGAAATCATAGACGACTACCTATTTGGACGTGGTATGATTTGGTTATGCTATGATTTGGAGCTTCTAGGAATTTGTTGTCCCTGTTGTTTGAGGAGGGCAAATAGGGGGAATTCCCACTTATGGATCAAAATCAAGGTATCACCACCTTTTTTTTTTTCCAATATGTAGATTCACAGCATATCAATACAACCAACACATTAAGTTGATCACCACCAAAATTGAACACACCTAATACTTTAATAAGAAGAAACTTGTACAAATGAAGAAAGGTGAAGAAGTATCCACTTCAAAAGCCCAAAATTAGATAGAATTAAAAGTCTTAACATCAATAGACACAATTTTGATGCTAACCCATGATATATACCACTGACAATTTCAAAGCCTTGCAGCAAAAAAACATAAAATTTACTGAAGAAAGCGAGACCAACACAATAGCAGCAATAGCAAATTCCAATATCAAAATGAAGCACAGATACAATAAGTACCAAAGTAAAATGAAACATCACCAAAACCCATTTGAAAACATCAAGGCTCAAAAGAGTCGAAGACTGACATTTTAGGAACCCTAATACAAAAAAATTATCTGGGTATGTGCCAAAACAGTAAGAGAGCCATTCACCTTCAGTCGTAGAACTTGTGATTTCAAACAGATCGAATCAAAATCATGAAGTCTCTTCACGAAGCTTCTTTTTATCGGTTTGTGGGAGTAGAAAGAGAGCAAGGGAGGGAGAGAGCTTCGTTCTAGACTGAGCCACTGAGGAGAGCGATGAGAGACGAAATTGATGAACCCAACATAAGAATCCTAAAACCTCAAATCAGTCAGTGGAATGTTTTGGAACAACGGTGTGTGAGTGAAGTTAGTAGATGAACTAACACTTTCTGTTCTTTCTGGGTTTAGGACGTGGGTTTTTGGGATTGAGACGTGGCATGCTTAAATAGGTAAACAGGTAGGCAAATATAGTCTTCCACTTTTATATATATAATTTAAATTAAAAAAAAATTTGTGGACGGGTGGGTGCGGGTACTGTTCACGTGAACAGTATTCCCCCTCGCTTCGCTTAATATATACAGACTAGCTTTAAAACCCGCGCTTCGCGCGTGCGTGGTTATATCCCAAAGTTAAAATGAGACCATACCAAGAAACCAAATATGGATATGGTTGAAGGTTTTTGTCGATATTTGATGTTACATTCTATCATACATCATACAGCTAGAGCAGCTAGAACATAGTTGTTTCTATGTTCTAGAACATGGTTGCTTCGCGCGTGCAGAAGGACTTTTTTCGTGCCTGCTAGATGTTCGGTTGTTATGCCACTGTTTATACTCTATAACCCTTAATTGATTATGTGTCTTAACCTTAGACTTACTAATCATATTAATTATACATTTACATTGACATGCAGATAATTTGAAACACAAATCGATAACCAAAACCATCTTTTTTGCTAAGTTGTGTACATTCATTGTACATATAAACATGCAAATAATTTCAATCACAAACTGCTAGGGAATGCAACCTTTACAAATCTGATAGTTGTAACCTTTAAACAGTCAATGCAGCCGCTATGGAATGCAACTTTACAAATCAGATTGTAGGGAAACAGATATGTAGTTTCCAATACCCAATCAAACCAAAGAAGCCAGGTCTCTTGAAAATAGACAATAATGATAAAAAAATAAAAAGAAGTACCAAGCTTTAACATGAAAGGGACTCATTTATCTTTTAGAGCAAAGCTTGATTTCAAGCTACCAAATTTCAGATTACAGAATTCTTACATAGCCCTGAATTACAATTCTTTCAGTTTTAACTATAATTGTAAATATGAGCAATCATATTAGCATTTCTAACAATTCTAACCACAATTCCCATACATGCCAATCCAAATTAATAAGCTGAGAAAAGAAAAAACTGGAATTATGAATTTAAAGTCATATGGCTACTGGTTTCACTTCAGGGCATACTGATCGAGATGAAAGTTTCTTTTACAAAAAACATCAACAATATCTAGCTGACTTGCATCAATACACCAAAAGGATATCTGAAGGTTTCAGAGGCAAACATGGTTAATTAAATCCCACATGCCCAAAAATCTAAAGTGTCACCACATAATACCATTACAAAATTTGCGAGGCCTCAAAAACACAATCTTATTCCCAGAGCAATTAGGTCACATTCCGTCTATTTCAAACCGTGTTTAAGTCTATCAAATGGATTAAAGAACAAAACTTTAACACACCCATCAAAAGCAACAGCCACCCAATACACCTAATCAAGTTGAACTGAATTACATATTATATATAGCAAAACCTTTGAAATAAAATAAAACTTGTTATGAAGGTCACTTCACAGACACAAAAAGATGATGAGTCCAAGAATTATTAGTGCGACTCTAAAATTTTCCCAATTTGTTATTGGACTGAGAAGCATAGAAGATAGAAACAATAGTTGATTAAAAAATTAGACTGGGGAGCAATTCTGAAGTCATTAAAAAATCAGAGGGGTCAAATCGTCAGAAATGGTAAAATCGTTATTAAAGAGAAGGTGGAAGTGGGTTTTGGAGCTTTGTTGCGGAAGGAAATCACCTGTACCCATTTTCCCTATGCCAATCCTGTGCCGCAAATAAGAATTCGTCACGTCATCATTAATCTAACACCCTACTTGCCTCCGTTAACTATTACCAAAAAACAAATAATAAATCTTAAATTTATTTTTCATTAGCAGTTCCACATCTCTAGCCACCATCAAGTCACGTGTTCCATTTCTTCTTTCTTCTTCTTCTTTTCCTTTCCAGCTTTCCTTCGCCATGGCCGATTTCAACATCCATCTTCTATTCGGAACTCTCATCAGATCAAAACACCAAGTCCGGCTGAGCGAACACAACCGCGGGTTTCAACACGGTTTAGATTGGATTAAGTTGGGGTATGTTATAGCTTTTGGTAATCCTTTGCATCTGATATTCCAAGTAATGGATTTTCAATTTACTGGTTATAAGAAAGATATCAGATGTGCAGGTTTTCTGGGTTCTTCAATGCACATTTGAATCATTGGTATCTAAGTATATAAGGAAACAATTTGTTATGATCTATATCAATAGTTTGGGACTAAAAGAGGAAGAAATCATTGGGGAAAATTTTGTTTCTATTATTGAAGTGAGTGATTAGGGATTTGTTTGAGTGAAAGATTAAATTGTGGGTGAGCTGGTTGTGATCAAATGAGTGAATTTTTGTGAACTGGGATTTCTGGGAATAGACTTGGGTAGAGTTTGAGAAAGAGATGGAAGATGGAGAGGATTTTCAAGTGGTTTGAGAAGGAAGAAAGAAATATTTTTGATATTATCTTCAGTAAAAAACTAATAATAATCAAAACTAATGGAGGTATAGTCCCGTTAAATTTGTTTAGTGGAAATCCACGTGTTAGTTTCTAAATGACAAAAATTAGAATGCAAGTATTAACACAATATCTACTAATCCCATAATTCCCACCTAATAGAAATTTTAACACAACATCTACTAATCCCATAATTCCCACCTAATAGAAGTATATAAAGATGTGGCAACATTATCAAAACGTTGGCCTGAAGCTACTTTATCAGTACATTGAAAATCTAAGGTGGCTTTACACTAATGGCTTTTTGCCTTTATCTAAAGAACAATACTACGTCAATGATCAAAACCACTTAATTACAAAGACCACTGATTTAACCACTACTTCTAAGTCCAACAGCTTTTTCTCCAATTTCACTTGCTCGCTGTGTCAATAGTTACTATAACAGTTGTAGATTTTTATTTATCTGGGTTCCAGATTTCAAGGCAGGATACGATCAAAACTGCATCTCTGAATCAATCTACTTGACCAATAATCAAGAAATTAATAAATAATCAAAAATCACCATTTGGGAAACTCAAGATTCAGTTTTGAAGAGCCCCACAATCAAAGACCAAGAAATCGAATTAGTTTACCTTATTAGACAGACTACTCGGACTGACAGTCCAGTTCCTCTCCTTCTTCCTCTGCTATCTCCTCCGTCTCTCCGGACTTTTGATCGAAAAACCAATCACATTATACACCATAATTCGGATATCTCTGATCACTAACCTGCTTGAATCAAAGATTTGAAGAACCGCAGTTTGGATTTCGATAAAAGCAAGAATGGCTGCAATTACTGGGGACGGAGGTGACACTGAGTCGAGACTCCATGCACGATTTGGCGCGTGGGATAGAGAATTCCGGGCTGTGTTTTATTTGGGTGTTGGGCAGTTGTCAAGAAGCTGGAGCTCCGGTTATGATTCCTGTCGGGTTTGAAAAACGGGTCGAGGATAGGGGTTTGGTGTGGAAGCTTAGGGTTCTGGCTCACACCGCAGTTGGGGGGTTCTTTCGCTATTCAGTTCTCTTCACTCTTTCGATCTTGGTCTCAGTCTTCTCGATGGAATCTGACTGTGGAGCGGTGGTGAGATGAGGTTTTGTTTACACGTGTGTCTGAAATAAATGAAAGTGCTGAGGGATAAAACCCCCCACCCCCCCGGCTTAATATATAAGAAGACTTCACTACTGATAAAAAATGATAAATTAGGATATAAGTTTGAAACAAACAAATATAGTTCGAAGTTTAACATAATAAGATTGATGAGGTAAGAAAAAAAGATTAAGTGTAAATAACAAATTATAAAAGATTATAGTTTCTAGGTAAACAAACTTTACAATCGGAGTAAAATTCCAGTTCACATTATCATTGCCTTCATTGAGTACTCTTGTTTCCCTTGACAGTCAAATATCACGTGGTTCTTCTGACTTAAACTGTGGGTCTGCCGAATAACTTTGCAAAGGTTGAGCAACTACTACAACCAAAATATATAAAAAATTCAGTCATGCAATGGTGTCTAATAAACATGTAGCAAGTTCACAAATTCCCTCTCAACAATCTAATCCAGTCAATATGGTTTGGCATTGCCATTATTACTAAATGTCATGGAAACCAGTTATATTCATTTTACGCTACTATGTATTATTTTCTTATATATCTTGAAATATGTAAGAAATGAATATCAAAATATGTAAAATGCCATAAGATCCTTCTACTAAGAACAAAAAATCAACTTGTTGTCTTTTGATTTACTAAAATCAGAACTCATAAGCTACAATGGAGTAAAAGGAATTATTATTATTTTAAATAAAGAATACATTGTTAGTTTCATGAAGTTAAGAAAACTACATGTTTATGTCATGAAACTCTTATCCATATTCTTCAACTTGTCAACTATTTGGTTTGTGCTTTGCAAGCTATCATGTGTGTACCCAGAAAGTAGTGCCTAAACATTAATACTCACCTGACTCGAGCAATTGCATTACAGAGATCACTTCCTTGCTAGCATTTTTATTACCAATAACCTTAATAAATGCAGTTGTTCAATCCTGTAAGACATACGACCAAATGAGGGTCCAATAATGCCACATATATGCTCAAAATTATATACGAAGATTTTTACATCATTTTTACCTTAACATGACTGAGATGTGTTATCTGTATTCCGGAGTTTACAACTGGGATTAGGCGGCCAACTTTCAAGCGATGGAAGAACCACTCTTCAACAGGTTTGTAGTTCAGTAGTCCATAGATGCAGACTGGCCTTATAGAAGTCCAATTGGCACACCTTGATTCAAGCAAGTTTTGTGTCTCAAGCTTTCCCTTGTGCCTGCTCTTGGGAATTTGGATCAACTGCATCAGTCTATCACCAAAAATAGAAAAACATCAATGTATAAAAGAGTACCAATATATTGAGCTGAAAGAATGTCATCAAAAACTATAGAGAAAATAACATCATAACTGAAAAGTAAGAAATTTTGTAACATCAGGCATACCTTTCAGTGAGGTAATCGATCATATTTGATATTGACACCAGCTAAAGAGCAGAATATGTACTTGCGAATCAGTGGAATTGTTTAATAAGCTTAAAATTGGCTATCTTACACTGGTGGAAGTAACATTTTAGCATCAAAACATCAGTTCCACCACTTTTGTAATACCCCGGAAATTTGATATTAGTTTCTAATATTATTTGGGAATTTTTGAGTTAGAAGTTAGTGTGTTTGAGGTTCGAAGGAAGAGCAGAAGTGTTTGGATGCGTAATTTACCCGAAAGGGTTTCTTTTTCATTCAGGGTCATAGAGTTGACTTTTTATTCGTTGGGTTTCTTGAGAAACTTTCTTCACGAAAGTTGTAGAGAATGACGATACAAGTTCGTAGACACGTGGCACGCGTAGAACGGACTTCGTATGAGAAAGTTATAGTTAACGGAAGTTTGCGGCTTTACGGGAATTTTGGGTTAAATAGGAAAGTTTTCTCTTGAGTCCTCACATTTTTCAGAAAACCCAAATCCTTCCCTATCCTTCTCTCTCCCCGACCCCGAGAGAGTGCAAAATGCCCAGCCGACCCGACCCGGACCCGGTCGACCCGACCCGACTTTTCCGGCTGACCCAGACGACGACACCGGACGGAAAAGCTTCCTCTCCTCGGCGCAAGGCTTCCTGTGTTGGTGAGTGAAGACCATATGGACGGATCGGCGCTGATCGAGCGCCAACAGTGAGGGCGGCGACCCGGATTGCAACCCGACCGGTTTTCTCACCTCCGGCGGCAGCGGCAAGGCTGAAACCGGTTGGGATAGGAAGTGTTGGACGTCCTCGTTCAATCCCTGGTGGTGTTGAAGCTCGACTCACGGCGGAGAGTGGCAGTGGTGGATCCCAATCTTTCCGGCGAGTTTCCGGCATGTTTCCGACCGATTGGGGAGAAACCTCAGGTATTAAAAGTGTTCCTTTTGCTGTGCTCTTTAAGGTTGCTGTTGGAAGTTTGTTGAGTTGTTAAAGTTTCGGGGTGGCGCGTGGGGCCCACTCACCGCCGCCTGTGGTGGCGCGTACCGGCGCGTCCGATAGTGTCTGTGGTGTTTTTGGGTGTTGGTTAGGTAGAACTCTTCGTTACGAACGTGTTGGTATGTGGGTTGTAGGTTTTGGTTACCATTATTGCATGCTAGGGTTTCCACTTGGTGCTAGGTTCCGTTCGGTTCAGTTTTGGGTAAATCCGAACATGAGAATCTGGTTAGTAGTTCTATAGGTTGTGTAGGACATTTCGGTGACCTTTTAGAGGTCAAGGAGGAGGATTTATCTCGAGTGACAAGCTCGTGGGTTAGGACATGAGTTTCGGTTCGAGTCAGATAATGTTGTTGTTGATAGTTACTAAGGTTAACGTTTTTGTTAATAGGTGACTTGTGGAGTATGGTTTTGAGCTATATGCTTGTGTTGTGCGTGTGAAGACGCAGCGGAAATTAAGGTGAGTAAAATCTCACCAAGTTCCACTTTGTGGCCTATTTATTTTGATGATGATTTGATGTTGATTTTGATGATGATTATGATGGTGATTTTGATGATGATGATAATTATGCCTAATTGTGAAGTTGTCCTTGAAAGAAAATGATTTTGTTTTTAAATATAAATGAGCTTGATCGTCAAAGGCTCATGGTAAGTGAAAACAAGTTTTCTGTTAATAATATAATCTTTCAAAAGGACTTCCGATCATGAGTCATAATTAGAGTAGGTAGATTATCCTTATTTTTAATATTTATATCCACGTGTTTATGTGTGAAAGGCACGTTATGATAATGTGATAGTGTGATGTAGAATTGTTGTTTAATTAGTCAAACCGAGTTCCAAACCTTTAATCAGGTGATTGGTTACGGTTATGATGATATTATTATTTTTGTGATCTGATAAGTGTTATGACGTGAGAGTAATAGAATGTGTGCCTTAGTGGTGAGTGAGTGCATTCGTTGTGGAATGGTGCCTTAGTGGTGATTGTTGCATTAGTTGTGAATGTGTGTGCCTTAGTGGTGATGGTGTGCATTAGATTAGAAGCCTTCGTGGTGGACCGGGAACCAAGCCTTGGCCGGGTGATTGGTTACGGTCAATATAGAGCTCTAGTCTGTCGGTACTTCATGGGGGATGACTATGTGTTGATGAACCCATGAGTACGTGTTTGTCTAGTTACTTATGGGGGATGACTATGCGTTGACGAACCCATAAGTAAGAGTAGAGAAATGATTGTGTGATGTTTTTATATGATGTCATTTAATTTCCTTGTTTCGAGTATTTCTTGAACTATGCTTGTCCACAGGAGATTCTCTAATTTTAATTGTGTGATTTTAATGGAATTCCTGAACTATATTTTTTGCAGGATTTCATTTATGATTTTGAATGATTGTGAATTGTTGTGTTTTCTTAATTTCTCCTTTCGATTTCTCTTGTTTGTAAGTGTTTTTCTGAATTTATTTTTAATGCATGAACTCTTGGTGTTTACTTTATGTGTTGTTGGGTTGAGTATGTTGTTAGAGATTTACTCATACGAGCTTTTTAAAGCTTACCGGGTTTGTTGTTTACAACCCGGTGCATCAATCCATGGTGTAGAGGTTGTTTTTGCAGGTCAAGATTAGCAGAGTTGAGGCTGCGGCAGTTAGGCTTGTTCCTTGTGTTTACTTTCTAGATTTTTGTGAGTATTGAGGGAGGTTTTACCTGTTTCAAATTATTGTTTCACAAGTTGTAAAACTAAAGTGTTGTAAAATTTGTTTTTCTTTTAGTTATCATGCCTTGAATTTGGAATTTTTGTTTATCCAAAATTTCGAGGTGTGACAACTTTAGTATTTGAGAAAATCTAAGAACTATCTATTTAATCAAAGCACCAATAATTCATATTTCCAAAATTCATGGTTCATTTCTTTAGTTCCAATTTGACTCACAACCAACACCTATACCTATAGCGTTACCTGATGTTCTCTAAAATAACAAATGTGTCAGCTAACTTCAAGGGCTGGCATTTTATTTCTCCTCTGCATGATCCATGATAGCAGTCTTCATCCTATAAATACATATCATCAGTACAAAATTCTCAAATGTAAATAAAAAAAAAAAAACAATTTCACTAACTTTCAGAGGTTTCCTAACACCAAAAACATGTGGCCAACATAGAGTACTTGATTTTAAATCCTCAATTCGCTAAAAACTTAAAGCAATTCAGATTAATCATGTGTTCTCAGATATAAGCCAACAATTTTTCATTCTTCAAACATAGTATTATATTAGGAAATGACTAAATAAGAACACTATAAAGCAACATTATCTCTTTCAAATAGCACAATGAATTCAGCTATTCAAATTTTCAGCATACTATCTAAGCAATTGAGCTGATACTTACATCCACCATCTCTAGTATAGCAAGCAATCCTAGGAAATTACTGAGTCAAATAAATTACTAACTGAGTCAAAGAAATTGTATTAATCTCTGCAAGACAGTGATCAAAGAAATTTGTTCACTTGATAACTGGAATTTAAAACTATCAAATACAATAACCAAAACTATCTCATATCCCATATCTGCAATACATGATTCCAATTGATCGATCACCCTACTTGTAGCAATCTGAAATTTGATTAGAGTTCCTAATTACTAACTGAGTGTTTGGGTTGTTGATTTTTTAATGGCACATATACATTTCAACTCTGAGTCTTCAGGCTTCGCAGAGTTCCTAATAGCACATGACTGCACTCAACTCCCCTCAGAAAGCTTTGAAGCTACCATGTTTTACATATCCTAAATGCAAAACAAACAGTTTCTACTCAACTATATGTTTCTTTAATCTAACAACAACCTTTGCAGTTTCACCTACATAACTATTCTGATTTTTCTATAGGCAGATTGATTTGCAGAGGTGCATGATAAGTGCTGACTAAAAGCAAAGAGAAGGATAGTAATACTGAAAGAGATTCATACAACAGTATCATACTTATTAAGTGGATAATAAACCATATGATTTATATGGTGGTGAACATGAGATTCTAAATGCAAGTTTTGAGGACTGATATTAATGTGGAAGAGGAACAAAGATAAACCAATGTATGAAAAAAGATACATAGAATATCATGGATAAAAGAAGCAGCAAACACATAGATTCTCGCCTTAATTGACATCACTGTGTGAGATGAATTTCCTGGAATGGATTGTCAATCTCATATCTTCGACTTAGAAAGAAAACAAAAATAATTTAAGCTTCTGTATCGACTTCACAAAATAGATTAACACATAAGACATTGTCTCTTACCCTAATGTGAGCGACTTGATTCATGTTGGAGAACTTAAACCTTTGTTTTAGATAGAAAATACAACAAAGGCCAAGGTTGTCATAAGTTCATCAATAAACAAAAATCATAAATGTTCCAGAAGTATAAGAAAAGTTGCAAGAATGTATCTGATAATATACCTGCAGAGTTGAATGGTTGTCAATAATCTCCCTTTCCTGTATCAACTTTCTTCTCTCTTTTTTCTCACCTCTTACCTGCACCAATAAGCATCAACGACCAATCAATAAGCAAATCCATAAGCAACCCAAAAGGGTTCAGGTTCCTGAGCAGAAAAGAAACAAAAATGATATGAAACCCATACAAAGAAAAATCAAAATCAAGAGCTATATATAATAAAAACGAAACAAATCCAGTCAATTTGGGGATGAGAAATCCTTGGATAATCTACCTGGCTGTGTTTGGTATCCAGGATAGGAAATGGTTTAGGATAAGTATAAGATTACATTAGGATAAGATTAGATTTGCTTTAATGTTTTCATGTGTTTGGTTCATATGATTAGAGCTGGATAAGATAAGTACACCGATCAGATCCTTTCATCAAATCATACCTCCTCTTCTCAACCAACCCCAGTTCCTGGCCAATCGACCTACTCATCTGATCGCACATGTATCAAATCAGACCTCATCCTCTTCACAATCGACCCTTTTCTTCATCTCATCCTCCTCCAAGCTCATTAACAAAGCTTCATTCGTCATGCCCAACTACCCGACACGGTTCTCTCTTTCAGGGACAAAGCTTCATTCCCCATTCTTCAGCAGCGGCCCTCGCCTCTAGATCTCCAATGCAATTCGGGTCAGGTCGACAGGAACCCCTATCTTGACGATATCAAGAGAGAGAAAGGAAAAGATATGCAAAGCGGCGAGAGGGATCGAGAGAAGAATCTAGAGAGATAAAGAAGAAGGCTCCAGAGAGTTTAAGAAAGGGATGCAGGTCCAAGTCGTCTATCACCGAAGCCCAGCATTGTCCGACACCAAGACCCAGCACTGCTCACGGAAACAGTGCTGATGTCATCTCAAATAATAGATATAGGTTAAATAAGGGATTTAGGGGTTTGGGATCGGGTAAGATTGGCCGTTAGATCTGGCCATCTATCTGTTCATCTGACGGCTTAAAACTCGATCCGCGTCATTTAATACCATTGGAGGTTCACTTAGACGACGGAAATAACTATATTCGTCGCCTAAGGTTTTTTTTTTTTTTTTTTCAAATTTCTTTTCATTTTCCACTATTAATATACCACCCAAATATATCTAATTAATATGATGTTTAAGGTTTATTTTTCCTTATTGATCGATTTATTTAATACATTACATATATATGTAATTAATTTTATATGCAATTAATACGAATATTTCTAAAGTTTCATTACCTTATATATATTTACATTATTAAGACATAATATTATATATTGCAATTAATACGAATATTTTCATATGTTTCCTTCCTTGTTAATCGTTTTAATTATAGGTGTAAGTGTAATATATGTGCATATTTAATATTTTGTTAATATATATGCTAAGTCAAAGAAATATATATTTTAAATAAAATCAATGAGGAACATATCTTGAGCAATTAATGAAACGAGGGAGAGATAAAAGGAGAGACTCAAGGGTGTGCTTAAATAAAAAAGGAAACAAAATTTTCAAAACTTAAGTTAAAAAGAAAATAAAATTTTTAAAATTTTTGGTTTGAGTTTTCTTGAAATGTTATGGCTGAAACGTTGCCGCTAAAAATTTCGGTAGTTAGGCGACGAAAAGTTATACTTTCGTCGCGTAAGTAATTAATTATTTTATTTTATTTTTAAAAAATAATAATTCCGTCGTCTAAGTAAAATTTTCCGTCGTCTAAGAGATTTTTAGACCACAAAATACATTTTCGTCCCATAAGTAATATTTTTATTTTTTATTTTTTAAAATAATTCCGTCGCTTAAGTATATATTTCCGTCGTCTAAGTAATTAATTTTTATTTTTTATTTTTTAAAATAATTTCGTCGTCTAAGTATATATTTCCGTCGTCTAAGAGATTCTTAGACCACGGAATACATTTCCGTCGCCTAAGTCCTTCTTAGGCTACGAAACTGTTTTCCGTTGTCTAAGTCCCACTTAGACTATGAAATTAATATAATTCTGTCGCCTAGGTTCTTTTTTCCTGTAGTGCTATCTCTATATCAGATCGAGAGTGGTAAAAAGATAAAATGTTAGAGCACCACCTAACTAATAACAGTTTAAACTGATCGAATATATCGCTGGCCAGCTCCAAGGTTCACGGAATAACGAAGTGTTCATAACGAAAGTATACAGTTAAAGGGCAGCTGCATAGGGTTAACTGGTTTTAGTGTGCACGTACAATTTGCAGAATATTAATATCCAGATAAGCTCGTAATTTATGAATATATAACAAGAAAGGGCTTTTAGGGTTAACTGGAAAGGGGGATACAACAGAGGTGGCAATGGAGGAAACGGGGGAGGCAAGGGAGGAAACAGAGGATACAGAGGCGGAAGCAATGGAGGAAACGGAGGGTACGAAGGGGGAAGCAATGGAGTAATCGGGGGTGGCAGGCTAGGGGAGGAAACGGAGGAGGTAAGGGAGGCAATGGAGGAGGCAAGGGAGGAAACGGAGGAATGGCGGCCATGGAGGAAAGGGAGGACGTGGAGGGCATGGTCGACCCGGAACCAAGAACTAAATGATGATCCTACTGCTGTAAGAGTATTAGTATGGAAGCATATATGCACTGGCTAGCTTCTCTACTGATCAATAAATCTGCTGTATTATTGGTTGAGTAGTCTAGGAAACTCTCAATCATATCTATGTAATTCGATCCCTGGATCTACTATTGTTTTGTTCAAACTTCTACGTACGTACTACCTATAATCCACTCAATTAATTTGCTGAGTTTATGGTGTCAGTTTTATTTAATTAGCAATTTAGATATGATATATACAAACCCTAATAACAATTTAGAGTGAAGAATAGATAACGTACTTCTTTTTTTTTGTTTTGAGAATGAACAAGTCTCTGATTTGAAGCTGCTAATCATCACTTCCGTTTAACAAACCTTTTTTAAGATCAAGGTCCAAATAGATCGATCACATGGTACTTTTTTTCATTAGAGAAATTTCCAAATTGGTTTTGTCTCGCCAAAATATTTATTTAGAGTTCTCTGGCTTATATCTAATTAGATATAAAGGCCTACAAATCCAATGGAGTAGAACTACGTATGGAAGTCCAACTCATACGAAACTTGGAAATGAAGGGCACTGATCGATATTAACAATGAAACTTGGAAATTAGAAACTTAACCTACACGTACGTACTCGATCTCCGTAACCACTTCGGACTTGGAACCGACGCTATACAGTATTATATATATCTCTCACTAGTTCTCCTTGTCTTTCATCACATTATTCCAAAGAAACCCTAGCTAGCTAGCTCCATCCATCACCGGTCGTTTCTCCTGCAAATTCAATCACCGATCTTTCCAAGCCTAAGATTGCCAGAAACCATGAGGTTCATGATCAATCCTTCATCTCTTCTCAACAAGCTTGGAAGAAGCTACTCCAACAAGTCATACGAAAGGCTCGTACACGAAGATGACCAGGTCGAGAGGTCCAAGAAGAAGCAGCGTCGTCGATCAACTCCAAAAGGTTCTATAGATTTGGTTGTGGGCAAAGAGGAGAAGATATACTCAGTTCCCCTCGAGTACCTCTCACACCCAAAGCTCCAAGAACTCCTTAAGAAGTACCAA
Source organism: Fragaria vesca subsp. vesca (assembly GCF_000184155.1). Lineage (NCBI taxonomy): Eukaryota > Viridiplantae > Streptophyta > Magnoliopsida > Rosales > Rosaceae > Fragaria > Fragaria vesca. The sequence goes on from NC_020494.1 coordinate 7,665,699, forward strand.
GAACTTGTCTTTGATCCAAGATTTGGTGATCCGATTTTTCTTGAATATTTTTCTACGGATACCTTTGACCAGGTTCTCCGTTATGTCATCAAGAACCGATAAAGAGTATATTTAGAATGTAATGTTTTCTTATGCATGTATTCAAGAATCAAAAACTGTTGGTGCAAGGCGGGCGAAGTTTACGTGCTTCACATGGCGGCCGTGGAGGACTGGAGAGTGGGGATGAAGCTCTGGGCGGAGATTAACAAGAATCGAATACAAAGAAGTTGGACGTTGGACGAAGAGGAAGAATCGGATCGAAGGAAGATGTTGGACGTTGAACGCGCGTATAGGCTGATAAGAAGAACAAAGAAGTTGATGATAGATTGGCCATACCCTCTTGCAGAGGACAAGATGTTTCATGGTTGATCTCAGGACCTTGAGTGCTGCAGGTTTGGAAGGTTACCATATATCTGTTGATGGTAGACTTGTCACTAGCTTCATTCCCTAACTTCTCGCTCGAGAATTGTTCTTGAATCTTGAGGATGCCACTGGACTGTTTGTAAATGGAGATCATGTTGATGTGCAGTCTGTCTATACTTCCTCCAATTGCCTACATCACATCCTAGTTTTGCTTTATAAATGGAAAGCTCCTCCTCTTCCAGTCCCTAGCTATCTATGGCCGGGAATGTGGATCGAGTTGTTCATTGGCATTCTTTCGGCTGGAAACCATTTTGCTGAGCAGATTGCTAGCTGTAAGGAAGTCTTTGATGCAGCATAAGTACTCAGTCAACTATGATCGATCTTGGTCATGACATTGTTATATATATAGTTCCTTGCATGGATAACTACACGTGCGATCTTGCATGTGGTACTGGAGACTATAGCAATTTGTGAATATGGCAATATTTAGTGCCATCATCTTTTATTTTCCTTTTTGATCTTTAAAATGTGTGTTCGTTCGAATGAAGATGGCGGAAGTGGGATAGTCGGATACAACAGAGGAAAGGGAGGAGGCAAGGGAGGAATATTTTCGGATGAAGGTAGAAGAGGAGGAAACAACAAGGGAAATGGAGGAAACGGAGGAGGCAAAGGGAGGAAACGGAGGAGGTAAGGGAGGAAACGGAGGAGGCAAGGGAGGAAATGGAGGAGGCAAGGGAGGAAACGGAGGCATGGACACGAAACCCAGAACTAGATGATGATGATCCTGATGCTGCTGCAAGAGTATTAGGCCGGTGGAGAAATAGCTTATTGTTTGCTGATCAATAAATTTGTATTGGTTGAGTAGGATCTAGAAAACTCTCAATCATATATATATCTCGCTCTGTATTTCGATCCTCGGATCAACTTGTTATGTTGTGACTTGTGAGTACTAATCTATAATGAATCTAGTTGATCAATTTGCTGAGTTTCAAGAGTCCAACGGTAGATATCAACATATTAGGCAAACAAAAAATTACAAAGAAACCAAAAAAATTAATAAAAAAAACTTTTTAACGAAACCAGGCAGCTCATTTGTGTGAACTTCTTACTTAACAGCAAGAAAACGCTAACTGCAGCAAGCATGCAATATTTTTCTCAGTTAAAAGTGATGAAACAAGGATAAAGCTACTTAATAATTATTAGATACTTGGCTCACTCATCAAGTGTCATTTTACAGGAATCTAAAACGACACATATCAATGGTCACTTGCATGTTTGTTTAAATTGAAATAAAGAATATTGATATAATTAGCACTACTGGTTTATTTGATCTTCCTTGTAATATACGTATATAGTCCTTAACAGATCACTTTCTTTCTATTCTCATATTTTATCTCCCATTGTACTGTTCAGATAAGAAAAACAAAAACACTTAATTGAAAGATTATTCACATAACCTAAAACGAAAACCTACTAATCTATTAATCTCTAAACTGTAAGAGCATCTCCAACAGTTTCCCCATTTTCTTGAACTTCTCAATTTTAGGGAATATAGAGCTATTTTTAGGTCCAACAGCTTCCCCATCCCATTCCCCAAAATAGGGATGAAGAAGAAAAAGAAGCCTTCATTCCCCAAATTTGCAGCAAAGCCTTTTTTCCCCAAAATTAAATTTTTCACGTACTCCAACGAATTTAAAACAACAATAAAATATTTGATTGGGTAGTTTATTGTTACAATGAAATATATGATGTTTTTTTATTATAATTTATGATGATATATTATATTTTATTGTTATATTAAATGCCGAAATCTTCAAAATGGAGAAGTTGCTGGATTTTGATCATAATTTTTTTGAAGAATTTAGCTTTTGCTTCCTTATTTTAGAGAAATTTTAGGAAAGCTGTTGGATATGTTTGGACATAGAAAGAAAACTTTTCCCGTCTTATCTCTATTAATAAAGCGAACCTGGTACTGGAATGTATCGATGCATAAACAGATCAAAGGACTAATTTTGATCTCGAAGCCTCTACTTAATAATAACCGTCTGATGTAAATAGTTGAAAGTAAAACTCAATAAGAACCAAAACGCATGTCAAAACCAAACAAAATGGTAGCGTCTTTCCTCACAGTGCCACACTGCCACTAACCCAGTGAGCCTTAGGGAGGACCAAGCCAACTCGACTCACTGTCTCGATTGGAGCTTCTTCATCAGCTCCACCGGGTTTAATAGGCTTCGCTCTGTCTCAGGGTAAGCTTTCCTTTCTGAAAGGTTACACCTTTTTTGCTGATCCTAATCTTTCGTATGTTTGCTTCTCTAGTTTTTGTTGTTTGGTACAATGTAACTTGAGAAATTTTATCTGGGTTTTTGAGTTTTTGTTTGTTTATAGAATCCCAAATGAAATTTGGTGATTGGGTTTGTGTTTGTTGCTTAAAATGGACTGTGTCAAACTGAAGAAAGATTGTGTTTTCTTTATTTATTTATTTTCTTGAGAAAGGAAGAAAGATTGGTTTTTGGATTGTTCAGTTTGGGAATTTGAAGAAATGGGGTTTCTGTTGTCAGTTAAAATAGGATGTGTGTCTAAGATAGAGTCTTTTCTCATGGAAATTGAGTGGCTTGAAGGCAATTTGAAGAAATAGAACAGCTGTGTGTTGTATTGTGGTTTCTGTGGAGAAATTTTGAAGAAATTCTGGTCTGCTGTTAGAGTTGAGTTAGTAAAATTTATTTTTGTTGGAGCACGGGTTTCTGTGGTTTGGTAATGGGAACGTGTTAGACCGACGAAAGAATAGCATTTTCAACTGGAGCTTGCTCCTTTTCTTTGGTCTTTTCCTGTCTGGATATTTTCTGCTATGTGAAAGAATATAACTCAAAGTGAGATGAGTAATTAGAGTTATAATTTACTATTAGTTTGTGAGGTTTGTGTATTGAATTGTGGCGTATAGTATTATATCAAGGAATTAGGCCCCGTGAACTATTTTGATATCATCCAATTTGCTGATAGAACTTGTTTCAGTTTGTACAAAGTCAAAAGTCAAAACTACTTTTGGCGGAAACAAATTGTTCTTAAGTTTGATGAAATAAAACTCAGAACAATGGATTTCCAAAGATGTAGTTCAGTTTTGTTCATGCAATTGAGAACATCAAAAAGGTGAGAATGATAGAGATGAGAAAGAGAGAGTTTGTTACCTTAGATTGGGTGAAAGAGGAAAGCAGAGGAGTGAGTGAGTCCACTGGCTCTATCTGGGGATATATATTGAGAGAGGAGTCCCGCACTTTAATTTTAAAGCGGGATCCCACTCTGGAAGGGGACTGTATATCTATATATATATAGATATATTGCTCTTGCCTTCTTATTTATTTTAAGTTTTTTTAGTGGAACTGGGTTGTCACTCGGCAGTTTGCCCACGCGTCCTTTATTATCATTTTTTTCCCTTTTTTTCCTCTGTTCTCTATTTGATGGCCGTATCTAAACAGTTTGATAGTTAGCTATTGAGGTGTGGATTCAACTGCTTCTTGATGGTTAATAGTTCTTGTGACTGATAGCATGTGTCCTATTTAGTTTAGTCTCTCTTTTTAATTGTTTTCTAATACCTCCCTTGCAAGTATTTACATATTCTTGTTTGAAGTACTGCTATCTTTGTTGTGTTGTTCTAGTTTAATCTAAAAAGAGATGGCAGAGTCATAGTAATGAATCATGAAATATTTTTGTTAGTGAAGCTGAACTGTTCTCCTGCCTAATTTTGTAAAACTTAAATTGTAAGTTAAGGACAAGGATTAGCTCAGGAGGATGTTAAAAGTAGTTATTTGTCTCTGTGAACAATCTGTTTTTGGCTCTTGATCTATACAAAGCTTTGACCTACACTGTGCAAACAAGTAATTGCTTTTGACAAGAATCTAATGTTCAATTGGTTTTTTTTTGGTGAGATAATGTTCAATTGGTTGCTGCTTCATTCTTTATTGTCTGGCAGGTAAAAGAAAGACAATGTTTCTCAAAACTGAGTTGCAATGGAATGTTGTAATCCCTGCTGAAAGCTTGGATGCGAAGGGATTAATGCTCCAAAAGGCAATTTTTGTTCGGCTATTGGATGATTTTGCAAAGAGAAAGGCTACTAAAGACCTCGGATACCTTCTTGCTCTCACAACTGTTGAGAAGATAGGAGAGGGAAAAGTCAGGCAGCATACTGGGGATGTGCTTTTTCCAGTTACCTTCTGTGCCATCTCCTTTAAGATTTTCAGAGGAGAGATCTTAGAGGGAGTAGTGCAGAACGTGCTCAAGCAGGGAGTTATATTGAGATGTGGTCCAATTGAGAATGTGTATCTCTCTTCTTCAAAAATGCCTGATTACAACTATGTTCCAGGGGAGAATCCTGTCTTCTTGAATGACAAGATGTCTAAGATTGAAAAAGGTGTCACCCTACGTTGCATTGTCATTGGAGCTAAGTGGCTTGAGGCAGAGAGGGAATTTCAGGCGTTGGTTGGCTTACATGCTGATTATCTAGGACCAGTCCCTTAGTGTGATTCCCTTCTACTTGTGACCTGCAAGGATGTTTCCATCTTTTCAAGCCGCTTTTTACAAAAGCTGGCTGTTATTGGCCGTATTGTGTTGAATGACTATGTTATTTTGTTGGCCTTAACAGTCTGCAATTGTTATGTGAATATGATGTCAGTGACTTCTGTTATTTCTTATTTAGTGCCTTCTGGTATTCTGCTCAATTTTCTTTGCTATTACAAACATGCAAATGATTTGATTGGTCCTTTATACAATCCCACCAAACATGACTGGAGCGACACATGTTTCTAGCATTGTAGCATGGAACTCATTCTTGGTTCTGAGCTTATTGCGGCCCTTTATTTTGTTTCCTTAGAAACTGGTTCATCGATTTATGCAGAAGTTCCTTCATCGATTAGTAGGATCTCACACAGTAGTCCACTTCGGAAATAAGTTCACACGTTATAAATCGGTAATTCTGCTGTTAATCTGTTATCTCTTAAACATATGCATTGAACGAGAAAGCTCTATGGGTTCTCAACACTACAATCCTATTGGAACTACTTCCATCATTTCTTTCCAAGTCAAAAAAAAAAAAAAAAAAAAAAAAAAATAAAAAAAAAAAAATAAACAAAAGAAAAAAAAAAATACGAAGGATAACACGCAGTAGAAGCGTCTACCTTAAATTTAGTATTCAAGAACCTCCAACCAATTACCTCATGATATGATGATGGGAATATGAAAACCAATGAAAGAAAAAAAAAGGGACTTTGTCTGAGAGAATGAAATAAGTGACCCACAGTATGCAGTAACAAAAGAATTTGTATTGATAATATTTATTTGTTCATAATGAAATCTGTCACTACCAAAAATGAAATTTGGAGGAATTTAGATTTGCTTTTGCTCTCAGTAAAATAATTTACTACAAAATTTTCTGGCAGTGAATCACAAAACTCAGAGAAGTTGTAATGGCACAGGAAACATATAATGATACAACATCCATCGGTTAAGATCCGAGTTTCTAACAACTAAATAAGGGCTTGAAATCCAAATTGTTGCATCTCTCTTACTCTCCATATCGGGAAAAGAGCACCTTCAGGAAGTTCTTCAGGATCCCAAGGTTGCATGGCCCAGGCGTAGTGCACAGTTTGGATCGTATCCTAATGAAACAGTTTGTTTTCATAAAACATGAGTCATATAAAAATTTCAACAAGATAATGAAGAAAGCATACATTTTCTTCACAGGGAAGAATGGTTCAAAGATGCACCCACACAGAATTGCTTAAGGTCAACCTCACTGCCTAAAGCCAAACTACATCTTTTAGGACATTAGATAACTATACTACCGCCAATACTTTTCTCACTCTGGGGCTTGTTTTTAGCCATTTCACCATCGCTCAAAGTAAGGATAAAGCACAGTAAGTATGAATATTAAGTTCTACCTGGCTGCCTTCTGTTATTGCACCATTTTTATCACGTACACAATAGACTTGCTGTGTTCGGAACTGCAATAAAGTTCGTGGAACAGTCGTTACTATCAGACTATCAGCTTGTTTACAACACTTGTCATTGAGGAAAACATAAAAAATACCTACCATAACAATGATTATGGGAGAGTCTCCAATCAGTTTGGTTTCTCTTACTTCCACATCAGATATATGTAGAATCTGCACTTCCAAAAGAAAAACCATTTGTTAGTAACATGATGGTAATACATGCCTAATACAGCATGACCTGAAAAGGCTTCCCTCACTCATTTCAACCACACACAATAGGTAGAACATGTAAAACTGTTATTTAGTAACCTTAATCAGCTCTCCACAGCATGCAAACAACATGATATAAAATGATATGGCTAACATTGTGAATTTTTATTGCCATTTACATGAAATTATATGGCTACCATATCAAAGTGTGTCAAACTGGAAATAAGCTTAGTTAAGTTCCCTAGTCAAACCACACACATCGATTAACTATTATTTATAGTTTAGCTTGAGCAGACACTTATCTTGATAACAATATATCTTTTATAACGTGTATTGAACATCAACTCCCTAAGAATACCTCCAACTCCACTTCTCATTTATTTATGGACGGCTAACCTTCAGACTCGATATAAAAATGTTATATGATCAACACTGAAAGACAAAACGAGGTCTTCATATAATTTTGGCAATTCAGAATGCAACAAAATTTGGCATGGAATACTAACATCTTTAAGGGAGAAGCAACCATTTCTACCTTGTTATCAAAAAAGATGCCATGGCTTTGAAAAGCCTGACGCTCAGCTTTACACCGCTCAATCACCTCATTAGCACAGTACTTCTTCAATGTTTCAATATCTCCCTGTTGATACAATGATTGTGTTATTCTTATGAAAGTGAGAAACTCTATCCTTCTGAACCATGAGAAAGAAAATAATAAAGCAGTGAAGTGCCACAAATCGAGCATTTCTAACCTTCATGTAAGCATTTAATACCGGTTTGACCGCGTTCTGTACTTCTACCACAAAATCTTGTAAAGAGAAAGATCTAATCCATCCAAAACATTACAATGGGAAAAAGAAATTAATAAAGTGACAGAAGTATATGGTAGATATGACAAGGGAAATGGCAGTATGATCATACGGATCTCGGGCATGGATCTCTTTAATTGATGCTGCAGCATTTGTTTCTTGAAAAACAGATTCACTGATACTGTAAAAAAACAGGATGGCAAATCACTCTATTTTGCACCTTTTAAGGGTGAAACAAATTTATAAGTAACGAGCAGAACAAGTAAACAAAGGTTAGAAGCATACTCCTGAATTTTGTGAACTATTGGGCTATCAGTAGTTTCCCAGCGTTCCTTCATGTCCTCCATGATCTGCCAATTCCAACAAGGACAAAGGATGCAGTTAGATGTAGTATACACAGAATTATTAGGGACAACTGAAAGCCAACATCACGAAAATCTGAAGCAGTTATTAACTATTTCTCTCTTACATACAGTATGCATTATGCCTTCCTACCCGCTTAATACAAATGATGACATTCATAAGAGCATCGTATTACGAAATATAGAAACATTAAATGATGCAACACAATTGTTATCGTCTCACCAAAATGAAGTAGAAACTAGAATTTAAAGATGAGAAACAACAATTGAATTGCAATAATGTACCTCCTCGCCTTTTGTTTTAACGGGTTCACTTATCCCACTGATACGCTTGACTAAAGGATTCGCTTGCATCTATGTAAGAAGGAAAAATAAAAATAAGTCACATATGAGATGAGGCAAATAGATAAGACTTCTTCGTAAAATTTCGTTTAAGCAGAAAAACTAACCTTCATTCTGAAAGCCTCCCACTTTTTGCGCAAACGAGATTGTTTGGTGGGTACAATAGCAACGTCGCTTGTCGCACTTTTTTCGACTCGTGGGATGGAAGAAGGGTCAAACCCTAGATGTTTTTTCTTAATTGGATTATCATTTAATTCATCCTTTAAAATGTCATATCCTTTCTTGGCCATGTCAATAACCTTTGCTTCCTTGAACCTATGAAAGACAGAGGATACGTTGGATGAAGAAATCCTTGACCTAAATTTTCCAAATAATGTTTCCGTAGTATCACTTGACCCTAAGCGCTGGTGTTTATCTTCAGTGGACGCGGTCTTGCTTCCATCTTTTTCATCAGCAACATGATCAGCTGAAGCACCATTAGGCTCTGATGCCTGTTCTTTCCCAATTCCAAAAGATCCCTTGACCTAAATTGGACAAGCACAGATAGACAGAAATGTATCAGCCAATCGAATTATCTACAGTACATGGTAAAAAGTAAAAATTAAAACAAACAAGCAGACCTCCTCTGTGGCAGCCAATATCTTCTCTTTTACATTTGCAGAGACCTGTACACACAATTGTCATATAAAATTGTCACAACAGATGCAATATCTTATGATAATAATTATGACTGATTGCCAAAGCTGCTGCATAGCTGAGGAATGCAGCCACACAAGTGCACATAAAACTAAATTCTATCAAAAACATGTAGTGTAGAAAAATTGGAGCCATTGTAACAGCTTTTATTTTTATTTTTTATTTGTTTATAAGAAGGGAATTACAGTTGGTACAAACACACAAGACAGATCGAAGAAAGAGCCACTAAGAAAGTCCTATGTCCACAACCACACAGAGATTTCTACAGCAATGCAGATTTTAGAGTTTATGAAATGATACCTTCTTTGCTGCTGCTTCAGCCTCTGTCCAAACACCATCCACTTGCTTGTACAGCTGCTCCGTTGTCTGCTTCGTTCTGCATTTGCGAGTTCATCATCTCAGAGCCGCCCTGGGGTAGTGCCCGCCAGCCTTGACATACAAGGGTATGTCTCAGCCTATAAACTAAAAACTTTACAACTTCTTATGGCACTAAGTTATTGTATCATATAATTACCTAACTTTGAGATCTTCTTTCACCCCCTTGAGCTCTTCCACTTGCTCCTTCAGCTCCTTGACTGTCTTTTTAAATTGCGGATTCCTGCAGCCACAGAAATGGCACTGAGGCTAATCAAATGTTATAAACAAGTATAAACAAACTCATGATCAGAAGCACTGGTACGAAGTTAGAAAAACAAACAGGCAAATTCATAAACTTTTACTTCCCAATCAATTGGGGATCCTATCTATTACCAATAACCTGTTCCAAGTAGCAAAACAACACTAATCTCATCAACTAAAATCAATCAAAACATCAAACTTTACCCAGAAAAAGTTGAAAACTTTCGACTACCCACTATATTTTACCAATCTAATTTACCTTGACCTCAACTACACACCCAAATCAACATTACAAATGCAAGATACAGTGAGAGGGAATAGGAAGTACTTATTAGTTTCCTCCTTGACTTGCTTCGAGAACTCATTGAAGACACTGTATCGACGATTCCCTGAATACCCATTTCCCAAAAGCAATCGTATTTTGGTGCCTGAAACCTATCTCACCCAAAAGCAGCACAAAACAAAAAAATGAGAATCAAATCAAATAAACAGCTGAAAGTTTGAATCTTTGAATGGCAACAGGTTGAGATGACCTGAGAGTGAAGAAAGATGGGTTGGCTGTGGAGGAACAAGTCTCGAACAAGCTTTCTAGCAGCCATGACCCAAGTTTTTCAAAAACGAATAACGAACTGGTCTTATATTTCTGAATTAAAATCCAGTTTCCATATTTGGGAAGAAAGAAAAGAAGGACAAAATCCCAGAAAAAGGATTTAACACCGCACTGTAGGGTTTATGGTTTCTCCAAATGTCCTAGAAAAGCTAGAACACAGAAGACAAGGAGTTAAAACTTACGCTTGTTCTGTAAAATGCCCACCATGGATATGGATATGATATATAATAAATTATATCATATAACTGTGATATATTAATGCCCTATATTAATTTGGTGTAACTTCTTTTTCTTTTGGTTGGCCTCCTCATCTTTTTTAAATTACACTCATCCATCGAACTTCCTCATATATATTATATTTACCTTAAAAATTGTTAAAATTTCTAATTCTTTTGAAGGTCACTATAATAGAATTTACGGTAAGAGTCATGTAATAGTCACGTAAAACAAAGAATTGGATTAGAGAAGTGGAAAATGATGAGCTCGTGGAGAACATCTAAAATTACAACGGAATGTTTAGCATTTAATTAGGACCTAATATTCAGAATTATTATTCTTTTAATGATTGGTTTCTCTCCTGATTTACTTACGAAAGAGGCCCAAAATACCAAAACATAGAATCACATCAAGATTTGGGAGGTAAGAAATAATCTCATCTTTAGAAGTATTCAACCCCTTCTAAATTCAGATGTCTACGCAGCTACAGAAAACACAATCCAATAATCTTAAAGTGCCTTTCTACTACTTTAGTTTACTCCATATCACTTAGGTGTTATAAGACGGCTCCCTACTCCCAGCTAGTTTGCCAAGCTAAATTTTGAAGGTTCATTTATCAACAATAAGAAGGCAGTTGTAGACTGTGTCATCAAAGATCATGAGGGCTCACCCATCATTGCTAGAACTCGAAATGTTGGTTACACTACTCTCTCAGTTGCAGAATGTAATGTAGTTCGAGATGGTCTCTACCATACTCTTTGCAACAGCTATCGCAAAATTTACGTTCAACGAGATTCCAACTAATCATATATTCGATTCAATTGAGTCTATTTCCACTCTTGGAGGATTCGATACTCCCTTATCAAAGACATTCAAAGATTAGCGTCTAATTTTGAAGAGATAACTTTCAAGCATGTTCCTTAGTTCTTGGTGAAGCTAACTCTGTTACATATGCGATTACGAATTTAGGACTCGACATTCCTATCCCAACTACATGGATCAAGATGTTGCACATGCCTTCTCTGGCTGCTTGTAATTTCGATCAGTCGAGCTTTGGTTCTAAATTTGTAATAAAGTTTCAAATTGTAATTTTCTTTATCATTTTATAAAATAAAAAAATTACCGTGGTTAATTTAATAAAAAAGAAAAAATTATATAAAAAAAAGAAACAATGTAAGTGTCTAATACCATTTGGTCTAGTGACACAAGTCTCTCGTATTAATCGGTTATCTAAGAAAAAAAAAAAAAAAAAAAGGAAAATTAAAAAGGTGTTTAAAACTTAAAACGTTAGATATGGGGTCTCCTGTCTTGTCTTCTCATCTTGTTTCCCAACCCCAAAACGCAAGGGGACTCCATTGCCGGCATCTCAGAGCTAAACCCATCCATTTCAAACCAGACCCATCAAGCTCCTCCTCCTCCCACTTTAACTCGAACCGACCACAATTACAATGCCCCTTAATCTCTTAACCAACTCTCTCCACGCCTCCCCATTTCCCACTCACTCAACACACCAGCCATGGCTTCCTCTTCAGAACCAGCCTCTTCGGGTCTCCTGCATCTCGACCCGGTTCAGAAGAAGACCCGGCACCCGGAGAAATCCCGAGAATTCGGAGGCCCGTGAGATGGTCCGCATGCTCATCAGAAGCTTCAGCGACAAAGAGCCCCTCGTCAAGACTCTCAACAAGTACGTCAAGATTGTTAGGACCGAGCACTGCTTTCTTCTCTTTGAAGAGCTCGGCAAGTCGGGCAAGTGGCTTCAGTGCTTGGAGGTAATTCAGTTGGTTAGAGTGTTGTCTTATGAGTTTGTGTTTGTTTATGTGACCAATCTAGTTAAGTTTGTTCATGTAGTTTCGTAGTATGTGGTTAGTTAGTTTGAAGCATGGGATGTCATTTACGATGTAAGCATTTTATAGTTATGATAGGATTGGAAGGTAGCTTTCACTTACCTAACCCGCAATCAGGTGTTCAGATGGATGCAAAAACAGCGATGGTATGTTGCTGATAATGGAGTTTATTCCAAATTGATCTCGGTTATGGGGAAGAAGGGCCAGACACGCATGGCCATGTGGCTCTTCTCTGAGATGCGTAACAGTGGTTGCCGCCCTGATACTTCTGTTTATAATGCGCTCATCTCCGCGCACCTTAACAGCAAGGACAAGGGGAAGGCGTTGGAGAAGGGGCTCGTGTACTTTAACAAGATGAAGGGGATGGAAAGGTGTCAGCCTAACATTGTTACTTACAATATTCTCTTGAGAGCTTATGCGCAGGCTCGAAATGTAGATAAAGTCAATTCTTTGTTTAAAGATCTTGATGAGAGCATAGCTTGCCCTGATATCTATACGTACAATGGTGTAATGGATGCGTATGGGAAGAATGGGATGATCAGAGATATGGAATCTGTGCTTTCTCGCATGAAAAGTAATCAGTGCAAGCCCGATATCATCACCTTCAACTTGTTGATTGATTCATACGGGAAGAAGCAGCAATTTGACAAGATGGAACAGGTATTCAAGAGCTTACTTCACTCCAAGGAGCGACCAACTCTCCCTACATTTAATTCAATGATCATAAATTATGGGAAGGCAAGGCTTAAAGAGCAAGCAGAATCTGTGTTTAAAAGGATGATCGACATGAAATACTCACCTAGCTTCATCACATATGAGAGTCTTATGATGATGTATGGCTACTGTGACTCTGTTTCAAAGGCTAGGGAGATATTTGATGGGGTGGCAGAATCTGGACAGGAGATGAAGGTGTCTACTCTTAATGTGATGCTTGATGTATACTGCAGGAATGGTTTGCCCATGGAAGCAGATAAGCTTTTGCTGAGTGCAAATAGTATTGGGATACGTCCGAATGTATGTACCTATAAACTTCTTTACAAGGCTTATACCAAAGCTAACATGAAGGACCTTCTAGACAAATTGCTAAAGTCCATGGACAAAGATGGTATTGTCCCCAATAAGAGGTTCTTTCTAGAGGCTTTGGGAGCATTTTTGTCTTCAACAGGGAATTCAGAGTCTGGGAGTGCCTCAACAGATTTGAACAGGCCACAGGATGAGGTGCTGAAAATTTAGGATAAGATGGGTAATAACATAGTTTGTTTGTTTGCTGAACAAAGAAATGTTAGCATGCTTAACACCATTTCTGGCACCAGCAAGAGACTAGTTTGTACATCACAGAGTTACCTAGTCCACCTATATTATGAGGTATTTCTTTGATTTTATCTTGTATAATGCCAATTCATTATATTTTTTATTTTGGCAAAGAAGTTTCCATTCTGCATCTACAATGTGTATTATACTATTATGACTACCTGATTGCAAGATTCAAAATGATCTGCATTTTCGAGTAAAACACATTGTTGGCATATCAAACACTGGGAACCAAACATTTTAATGTGTCTGGGATATTTTCATTTTGTGAATTTGAAGATAATGTCAAGTACTGACACCTCTATTACTAGTATTATTATTGTTACTTAAAGCTATAATAAGCTAGCTTATTTGATGAAAATTAAGCTAGCCATTTCATCGAGCGCCTTTACCAATCTTAGATTAAGCTAGCTTATTTCTTGGGGTTTTCCAATAAGCGAGCCCTCGAATTCGATTATAAGAACACCACGCTAAGGATCAAGAATGCGGAGATGGAGACAAAGAACAAGTACGCCGACCACCATGCTAGAAATTTGTTGGACCATATTGTACAACTGTTTCCTAGAGTGGACCACCTTTGGTACAAGTACATTGTTATGGAAGAGATGACTGAGAATGGGGCCGGGGCTCGACAGATTTACAACAGGTGAGGTGGATTACTTGGATGCCGGAGCAGGAAGGCTGGCTCTCATTTGTCAAGTTTGAAGTCCGGTATAAGGAAGTTGAGCGTGTTTGTACAGTGTCATCTGGCAGTTGGAGCTTGGATTCAGTATGCCAAGTTTGAGGTGAAGAATGGTGGTCATGTTGTGAGGGCCAGGGAAGTGTATTAGAGGGCAGTGGAGTAGCTAGCTGATGATGAAGAGGCTGAGAAGCTGTTTATGGCTTTCGCTGAGTTTGAAGAGCAGTGGAAAGATATTGATCAAGCAAGGTGTGTTTCTAAATAAGCATTGGATTGCATACTGAAAGGAAGAGGAGGATTTGTATATCAAGTTTTTGTGTTTTGAGAAGCAATATGGGGATGGAGAAGGGATTGAGGATGCTATATTGGAAAACGAGGAGGTTTGACTATGAGGATGAGGTTAGGAAGAATTCTCTGAGCTATGATTCGTAGTTTGATTGCATGAGGCTAGAAGAGAGTGCAGGGAACAGGTCCGAGATGTCTACGAGAGAGCTGTTGCTAATGTTCCTCTGACTAACGAGAGACGGTATTGGATGCAATATGCTTATATGTGGATTAACTATGGGCTATATGAGGAGCTTGGTACCAGAGATGTAGAATGTGCACGGCATGTCTACAGAGAGTGCCTTAATCTGATTCCTCATAAGAAATGCTCGTTTGCGAAATTATGCTGCATCGACTTTGAACCATCTGAATTGGAGTTTGACAGAGCCAGACATCTTTACTAGACTCCTAGACTGGACCAAGCACCATATTTTGGGGCAGAAGCTCCTGCCGAAAATGATGATGATTTTCTTCAAGAGAAGAAACAATGCAAAAAAAAAGAAAAAAAACAAATGCATCAAGCGTGCTAGAAGGGTTTTTGAGAGAGCTCTTCATTATTTTCCAGCTTCAGCAGTTGATAAGAATTAAGAAAGAAGTAGATTGCTAGAAGAACGGTTGAATACGTTGGCTAGCTTTGGGTATCTGGGTGATGTTAGCTTAGTTCAACCTTTAGCTGCCAAAGAAACTAAAGAGGAGGCAAGCAGCAAATCTCAAGATTTTGGAAGCTGCCAACCGGTGTCAGAAGAGAATTTTCTTCTGATGAGGATTAGTAAATTTTCTCACTAGTTACCCAGTATTAAAAGACACAAATTTGATGAAACTTTACCAAGATCATATATCAAAGTTTTGCCCGACTTACATCAATCACCAAACCCTATATGGAAATTCGACATTGTTGTTGATGTTTCTGATTCATGCATTATTGTTAAATGTTAATGAATGTTGACGCTCATGTTTAACATCAGAAATTTCTTAGTCAAGGACAGTTCACCTGAGATATGACAGTGCATACTTGCTAGTCGCATATCTCCTTCCATGGCCGAATTTATGAAGGTGCTACTCTTGATGATGCTGAGTTTGGATTGCTGGATTGTAATATAAAAGCAAGTTTCTTGGGAGAAGGAAGAGGTATTTCGTTACCAAACATGCCAACAACTGCCGATCAAGATGGATGGTTGATCAGTTGCAGACTCTTGCACTGACAATAGGGCAATCTGGATGCATCTTCAAACCTCATTAGCTAAACTAGAGAGGGATCAACTAAATACTTAATGCTGTCTCGTGTGTCCACAACTCCACATTTCCCAAATCTGAAGAAAATTAAAAGAACACACTCATCTTAGCACCTCTCACCAAGTATAGTGATCTATTGTCTCTGCTCACAAATGATAGGACACTCGCACTTGCTCGAATTCTTGAATGAGTGTTGATAATTTGATCTTGAACTTAGAAGAGTTCGAATGCCTTTGTACTTGTCAACTGTTAACCGCATGTTTCCTTCATCAATTCATGGCAAAGACGTTTCCATTCTGCATCTACAATGTCTATTACACTACTATTATGACTACCTATTTGCAAGATTCAAAATGATGTGCATGTTCCGGTAAAACACACTGTTGGCATAGCAAACACTTGGAACCAAAAGAAAATGTGAATGTATCTGGTATGTTTTCAGTTTTCACTTTATGAATTTGAAGATCATGTCATGAACTGACGCTATTATTAATTAGTATTCTTATTACTGTTACGTAAAACTAGATTAAGCTATTTTGTCGAAAAATCTTGGATCAAGCTAGCTTATTTGCTGGCAGATTTTTTTATTTTTTATTTTAGTTATTCAAACTTGGTATCCCACTCTTGTATCAAACGCATGATACCATTAACATTAATAATGTGTAGTCTAATGCAATTCAAATACTCCAATGTGGTCAAGTTTAAGCTGTGACTGTCTACCGTGTGCAATCAACTTTTCGCCGTATTGTGGTTTTCTGTGGGAGGGGCAGTGAAACCATTGTGATTGTGGAAGTGTAAAGCAGCAAGTCAGTGTGGAAAGAGGAGGGGTTAATTGTTTAGCTTTACTGCATGGTGGATGTGGAGATATCTTTTTGCGAGGTTTGTACTTCAAACCCTGAGGAGGTATTCATCCAAGCAAAAACGTTTCTTTGATCAAGCCTGAGATGGGTGAAAAGGATCGTGTCATTCGTGTGTTCTCCTTCGGCTAATGGATTCGCAAAACTGAGTGTCAACGGAGCTCTGTGCAAAAAGGGCTGGAAAATATGATGTGCACGGTGTGGTATGAGATGATAGGGGGCATTGATGAACAGATTTACTAGTCATAGACATAGAGGTTCTAAATGTCAACACTAGTTGTTAGTCTATGTAATGTTTCACAGAATTGCATTTTAACAAAAAGAGAAGTGAGAATCTAGACCATCTCACATTACTTACTGTCTTATATTAATATGAGCAGCAATAAGAGGCTCTAGATTTCCATCCAAAACAGACATAAGGTCAGGTAATTGGATACCCGTTTTTGCATCCTTGACTAACTTATATGGATGAGACATGTATCTTCGAGTCTCCTTTTGCCACACATTGAAAATCTCATCTTTCCTGATATCACTAGGCTTAGTAACTCCTTGTTCCAATGCAAGGATGAGAAGCTTGGCTTTCAATCGGTTCATGGCTTTCATCTTATTTGCAAAGTGGCTCCTCTCACCTGCACATAACAGGTTATTTAAATTACAGAAAGATTGCCAGAGTAAAACAAGGGTTGGAATGGATTTGTTTTAGTAGAAAATAGTAAAGTTGCAATAATGTAGTCGCTCAGAACTCCTGTTATGTTATTATTCCCTTCATAAATGTGATCAGTAAACTATACTTGGTAGACTGTAAGAATGTATGTGTCTGAACCAAATGATTTTTGAGCCAACAGTATGTAAGGGTTTCGAGTAAGAGTCATCAAGCACCTGATGATTGGACACTTATGCATGTGGGTTTATGGTGAATGTAAACTAGAGGACCATTTTGCCTCTGCTCTTCTTCAAGCTTTGATGGCAATACAATAGTTAAATCTTCCTCATCAATTTGCATGTCATAAGCTTGTCCAAGAAATAGAGGAACAACATCCACACTTGCTGAGCTAACCTGTAAGATATTCAATTTGCAAACTGTAAAACTACTGGTCAAGATTTTAAAGAAAATATTGCAAGAATAATAACGATCAATACTCCACCTAACTTCTAACTTCTAGGTTGGATAGTGTAATTTATCTTTTCAAGAGATCATTGAAGAAGAATACGAATTAGTGTCTGAGCAATCCACATCCCAAGTCTACGACAAGAGAAAAGAAACAAGCTGCCGAACACCACCACAGCTAGCAAATCCTCAAAATATCTGAAAGAGAAACCCTCAAAGTCTGCAGTTCCGAAGACCACAAAACAGCCAAAGTTCTTCCACCCCTAGTTCCACTAATTCTAGAAGTTTTTTCTATACGCTCCGTCCAAATAACCAAAAGAGTACCTAAGAACATACAACTCCATAAAGTTTATCATCTCTCCCTTACCCGAACCTATGAACGAAATGAAAGTCTAGGTTTTGAAATCAAGGTTACCACAACAGATGATGTCTGCTAATCTATCCATTACATTTGTGTAAATTTATTACCTAGTCTTTAACTAAATGAAAGTGTATTGTCAAAAACTGAAAAGTTGTTGATTCCATTATTCTAGCTTGTATTAATTATTGATAACATATTATCAGAAGATCTTCACAAAGTAAACAATGACACATAACACATTAAACATACTGATATATAAACGTTATGGTTAATTCAAGTATTTCTGTAGCCAGCCCGCAACCGTATTCATTTCTTTTCTTTTCCTTTTTTTGAAGTTCAAATTTACTAAAAGAACAAAGAGAAGAGAGCTGGAACCCAGCAAAAGCAAGGGTACACCAGAAAACGACAGAGCAGGAGGAAAACTCAAAAAAGAAAGAAAGAAAGAAAAAGAAAAGAAAATAAAAGAAAAAAAGCAAAATAAAAGAAAAATATATAACTCCAGAAACAAGAGGAAAGAGCCTCCTTGCTAAAACACCACATTAGTTACTAGAAAGGGATCCATTTTAAGCAGATTCATATTAGCACTAGTACCGTAGAATCTTCCCTAGTTAGCCTTGGGTTTAAAGACATCAGGTTGCATCTTTTACTGTTGAACGGTTGATAATAGCAGTAAGGATCACCATAGGAGGTCTAGACTCATTCTTGGGCATCCTAATATTTATTTTCCTAAACCTTACTCGGTTATACTGTACCAGGAAGTAAGCACACATACACACACACAAAATCCTAGAAATCCTAGACTCCAATAACTAGGATATTACATTCTGCATAACAAAAAAAGCGCAACTGCCTTGAAATTTTGTTTCTAATATTTTCCAGAGGCCAAGTAGAAAACAACTTAAGTCTATAAATTTCAAAATTTATAACAAGCTTATAATATTAATAATAATAATAATATTATTAATCTTATAATCAAAGCCTTCAGTCAGCAAGTCCCCTTAATTTGTTAACCAGGGAAATAGAAAACATGAATTTATTTGCCTATATACCATGAACAACAAGAAAGAAACTCATTGGTTCATACAAAAAAAAAAAAAATGAAAAGTAGAATTTCTACTTTCCTTTAATATATTACTAGGAGCTAGAATGTCTGAAAACCTCATTATAACTGACAATGAGGACTGCTTTTGTATGATACAAAACACAGAAGGATATCATCCTTGACCACGGGCAAGTACTACACAGAACATGATTCAGAAGCTGTTTCTTTTGCTCCCAAGCTACATATTTGGATCAAATTTTTCTGTCATGTGATCATTTTACTTGCAATAATAGATGATGTAGTCCATAGCAATTTTACATTTCAGTCACAAGTGACATCTTTCTATAGGAAAAGAAATTACGAGCAATTCTGAAGACTTTAGTATTGGATTGATTTTACAACAGGACAGAGTTGTACCTCGTGCACGGCAGATCCATTGTTAGAATTTATGATGTAGTGTACACCTGCCTCTCCTGACAGATAGCCATAAGCAAACTCATGTTCGAACTCAATAGTTGCTGAATTGATGCCACCATTCGTGGAAGAACGCTTCTCTACCACCCTTCCTTTGTAACCTAGCTTTCTGGCCCATTTGGTATACATTCTTAGCAGTTGTTTAACCCAAACCTGAATCATGGAATTTACAAAATCACATACAGATAGAAGTGTGTATGTGCTTCTGGGAAGAGAGAGAGAGAGAGAGAGAGAGAGTGTGTGCATTCATGTAGTTTTATCAAGCTCTGGACCACATCCACAATCTATTTTGACATTAAAACTAAACCATTCGACATAAAAATGTGGAAAAACAATAGTTTCTTAGACTTAGGCTGACATGAGGTAATATCATATAAAAACTACGTCAAGATTCCCCTCGAATACTGAAATGCATGTTATTTATAAATCCAACACAGACCTTACACTGAATTTAGGCGAATCAAAACTCCCCCTCCGTTTATGAACAAAAATACCAGATTATGAACATTCATATGAAAGTGGGTTAAAACCAAGGACTTCACATATAGAGCACCTAAGAGGGCATTCAAATATGAAAATTTGCAGTATCTCTCTCTCGTACGGAAACAAATGGAAGAGTATCTAACCTCAGGGTAGCCTTTGCCACCAGCTTTTATAATTAGACATGCTCCCTCCATGTCATATGGTCCCTTAAGAAGCTTGGAAATCTCATACTTATTCAAAATTTTGCTCATATCCAGAGATGCATCATATGCTTGCCTAAAAAGCCCATAATTGATAGCATCTATCTCTGCTAACTGTGTAATAAGCTTTGCTTCTTCAGCCTGCAGAGATAAGCAAGTGTCAAATCCTCAACTTCAAATGAAGAAAGAAAAAAGGGGTGGTAAAGTCATGGCTATATTTGGAACAGCCAGAGGGCTTAAACTTTTAATTCCTGATGGTGCACCCTGCTAAAATTATTAAACCTCCATGGCTAATATACTAGTTACATACAACTGAATGAACTTAAATCTAAGGTGGAAAAATCAATTTGATAGAATAGTAGAATGCAAATACACCAAGTTTGATAATGTGTTACCTTATATGTCAAGTCTCTTAGAGCATCAACAACTCTAACACTATCTGCCAATTTGGCAAGAATCTCGTTGGACTTAGCAGTGTCATCCCAAAGGTCATAGTCGCGTATCAGTTGTTCCTGCTCATTCCGTCTTTCTTCTTCAAGTTCCAGCGCCAATGGGGCCAACATCTCCGCTCGTAGAACAGCATCCTCAATCTTCTTTTTCAATGAAAATAATCCTAAACAAACTCAAACTATCATTTTGAATTCCATACAATCATTAACAGTAGAACTCAAAACTTGCTAAAACAAAACCAATAATAACTAACAACTACTTTCGGGTCCTAGTTTAGTTATTGTTTGCGACTTTGAGTTGTTACTGTTTGAGAAATGGTAGGCTACCCAACAAACACACAAGTGTTCTTATGTGTTCAAACATATTATTCCATGTCAAACACTAGTTCCTTAAGCCATACCCACTTTCCAAATATGAATTCTGAGATACAAACAACCTTATCTTAGCATAAACTTGCTTGGTTCCACCCAAATTCAAAACAATATATACAGAGAGCAATAGAGATATAGAGAACATACCCAGTTGTTTGTAGAACCTGTTCTTGTCATAGACACAATGAGTGTTTAGAAATTGGTGGGTCTTTCTCTTGGAGTGTTTCCATGTTGATGAGCTGTTGAATAAGGCAGCCGTGGTGGCGGTGCTGCTGCTCCCGCCACTTCTGACAAACGCGGACTCGGCGGCCATGCTCTCTTCTACTACGATTCGAATGAAGAAAAAGAAGAATCAAGTCACCTCAGTTTCCATTTGCTAAGCAACACTTGTGTCCTTCCTCTCCTCCTCCTCCTCCTCCTCTTATCCTCAGCCATCTTGACCGTTGCCACTGGGTTTATCTTCTCACGTGCTACTCACGTGTCCCTTAAACCCCTAGACATTTTGCACCCTTGAGTTCTCAATTCCATCGGCACGTCACACCATTAATAATTGATAATTACAATGATTACTTTCCGTGAATTAAATGACTTATGTCATTAGACCTAATAATATTACACTGTTTACTAATATGTAAAAATACTAGAATGTGTGTGGGTCTCACTTGCTTATCAGGAATCGATTCCTTATGAACCCCCTAATAGTAATCGAAATTATGATAGGCTGCAAGAGTAATTAATTGACGCTATAGAGGTCTCCTAGCAATATGGGGTTTCATATTCGAGTCTAGATTGTATAAAACATCATTTGAAGATGAGTCGTACCTAAATTACTCTCGGTTCTAGAGTTGATGTATATATTTATTATGACACACCTAGTTCTTATAACACGTCTCGAACCCAACACATGCAACATAATCTATTAACTATTGTTCACCGTCACTTATGACTTATACAACAGAATTCGATCTTTATTTCAAACAATAGATCTTCATTATATTGAATTTTCTCGAACTGAGTTGTATTTGTTAACTCTCAATATCGATCATACGTTGTGACATTCCTTCTACAAATTAAAGGAATGGTTACTTATTTAATAAAGAAAAAAGAGAAGAAAATACTAAAGATAAAGAGTCGAACTAGGAAATTTAATCTCATAAAACATCTAATGTTTCCGATCCACTTCATTAGCTCTAGTCTTGCACTCCAAGTACATAATGGCATAATTCCATATCATGATTTTCCTTTTTATTTCTTAGTTCAAGGTACATCTGTATCTTGAACCCACATTTCAAAAAGGACATCCTTTCAATGGTGTAGTAAAAACATTACCTAAAAACATCAAATTGGTAAAAAATATTTTGTAACAATATTCAACCCAACTCCTTAGTCATGCAGGCAATCATGGCATTCATCTTACAGAATTTCCTTAACTAATTTTGTAATTCAACAATATCTCCAGCAAAAGCATCAATCAAGTCGTAAAAACCTAGCTAGTAATGAAACCTTCTTTTAAATCTTCGAATTCGAAAGTAAGTAACTGACGTACAACTCATATATATGTATACCATCAATATATATTAATTGGTCATATACATAATTTTGAATTATTTAGAGCATAAAGTTGATAAACTGGCCAATTGTAAGAACTAGCTAGGAGATATTGAAAATTATATGTTTCCTTACGTGCGCAAATTACTGCCAAATTGGTTCCATGTTCAAATTGAGATTTAAACAGCTTACAAAGTCGATGTAATGATTAATTACAACCACATATTAAGCTTCAGAATGGAAGGTTACAAAGAAATTAGCAGAAACGTAGTGTACTTGCAAGAACAATATCAGGAAACTTAGTCACTACATCAAATCCCAAATTATGATTCGAGATTTCTTTCCAATTTGAACGATAATGCATTAATTCAACCCTCAATAAAAAGGAGTTTAATCTCCCCGATCTTTTCATCAAACCCCAAATTTTCTAATCTCTGTGATAATAATTGGGATGGAGAAACCAATACTACTAGAAGTTTGTGCTAATTCCTCCGAGGCCTCGAGCATTATCTCAGCAGCCTCAGAGAAGAAGAAGAATACTATGAAGATGAAGGAGATCAACGTCGACGACGAATCCCAACAACCAGGAAAGCCAGAGGTACTGGTGGCAGCAGCCAATGTTGAACTTGCACTTTTCAAGGATAATCCACCGCCGGAGGAGGAGGCCTCGGAGGAGATCAATGGCAAGCGTGGTCAACAAAAGAAAGAAAAAGAAGAGACTAGGGTTTTCAAGTGTAACTTCTGTAACAGAAACTTCTCTACTTCTCAAGCCTTGGGAGGCCACCAAAATGCTCACAAACCAGAACGGCAGCTTGCGAAAAGGCGTAGCCAGGGACTGGATGCAGGTGGTGGAATCGGATTAGGGCAGTCTTATTATCCTTATAATTTCAGCCCTTATTCTTCATCTACTTTTTCTCCACACTACTCTCTTTATGGATCTAGGTCGACGTCGTCTCTTGGTGTTAGGTTGGATTCCATGATTCATAAGCCTGCTTATACCCCGTGGTACGACCGCCTTGGTGGCGGTGGTGGGTGGTCGAGGCCAGCCTCCTCAAGCCTCCTACAGAACCACAGTAACAATGATCACAGGCTCATCATCCAGCAGGGTCTTAAGAATAATATCAACACCAACGAATTAGGGCTTGGTGTACGAAAATTTAATGCTTCATCAAGACTGGAGGAGAGTAGTACTATTAGTACTGGTGCTTTTCGCAACATCGGCGGCGGTACTTGGAACCTAAACGCAATCAACAACAACAACAACAGCAACAACGAGCCGCCACAGACGCCGCCATTGAGCGGTAGTACTGATCTTCTGTCTCAAGTAGAGCGGCCTCCGAAGTGTGATAAGGATGGTGACAATGACATCGATTTGACGCTTAAACTTTGATCTACAAAAAGGATCCGATTTGTTCTTTATTCTTTTTATGTTATACAGATTATAGATATTTGATCTTGTAATTAGTTTTGTTCATTTGGCTATTGAAATTCAAACAATAAGAGAAAGGTCAGTGTGCTTAATTTGGTGTTTCTTTGGAGTTTGATTTCAGCTGGCATGACAGAGAGGACTTAGATTAATCACCATATTTCAAATTGATGGAGCGCGCATGTCAGTTTTGATTGCACTTTAATCACCATGCAATTAAGTAATTTCACTGCAAAATCTGAATAAATCTCTCCTAAACT
Organism: Fragaria vesca subsp. vesca; assembly: GCF_000184155.1. Lineage (NCBI taxonomy): Eukaryota > Viridiplantae > Streptophyta > Magnoliopsida > Rosales > Rosaceae > Fragaria > Fragaria vesca. The sequence goes on from NC_020494.1 coordinate 7,689,919, forward strand.
TGATCAATCATGATTAATAGCTAGCTGTTAAGACTCTTATCTTGATTATTAAAGTTCTGTTTATCTGATGCAATCTTGATTCTTGATGTATTTAGTAATCATTATTAGAATTTCGAATAGATGATTAGAATTTCAATATTTGTGATCCAAATTAAGAGACCTAACCCCCTAATAACTGCAGAATATGCATGTCCTCATATATGGCTTGGTAAAGAACAACGTTAAGTGTAGGTCATCTACATGTATGGTGACTAATAATATTGTTATAGTATAATAGCCTGTGCGTATCAGCTTCATGTTGATACCTTTTTAGTAAGAAATCAAACTCCGCTTTTGTAATGTGTAATGTGTTGCAGCTGCAAGAAGAAGCAAATTATTGTAAAAATTTTGCTTTCCCGATGGTCTCATATACGTCAGGATCAGAATATATTACATCCGGAGAGAGTGCTATGAATTAGCATAATGGACATGAGCGGGTTTTTGACACTCAGGCATGACACATACTCGTATGTATCTAGCTTGTTGGGATGGTGCAACTATACATAGCTAATTATAAGAGAAAATTTCGGACAATGCAATTAAAACCCAATGTGATGAGACAAAACATAATTTTTTCAAAAGCTAAATAAAAACCATTGTCAAAAGAACATGTATGCGAGATCTTCCCCAGCTTGGTCGACGATGGGCATCGGTGATTGACTGATAGTCGGGGCAGTGTGGCTGAGCGTGGTTCGGATGCAGAGCTTGATCGGATCTTAAGGGAGGCGAACTTGGGATCGTGGTGGCATATGTTGAGGAAAACCCTGGCAAACCCTCGCTTTTGAGATGAGGACCGGGTTGAATTGGAACGGAGGTTGAATAAGCTTCTTATACATGAACATAACTACTAAAAACAGAGATCGAGAATCATGTTTTCCTGGAAATAATGTTTTTTTTGTTTGAGAAAACTAGAAAATTTCATTACTTATCAATAGCCAGAAACACGTATATCAATTGTCGTCTTGCATTAGATATATGACCACAAGCAACCGAACAAACTGTGAAGTGACTCTCACTGCAATCAACTAATAAGCTTAATCAAACTATCTACCTCCCTATAAAGTAGACATAGTCGCCTAAGGACCGCATTTGATGTACTCATGTACAACGAGAAAGACCAAGAACTAGATAGATGAAATTAAATTTCTAATGCGAGGCAGTAGGACAAAGAAGCTTAAAGCTTTCCTTTTCTTTTACCAGTAGGGTTTAATGTCATTTTGCTACTTATGACATTTACTTAATTCAAGTTTTTGTATTCTCACATCTGCAATGATCACTATCACATTCCAGCTGACAACAATACTGGCCGAAATCACTGCACGACAATGCCATGTGATAGTCCGGAACCTTAAAATAACTACTCGTAATTTGAAAGGGTGGGGAGCAAATTTGCGTCCGAAAAATAGAAACCACTGTGGTTTTTGGTTTTCCTATTTCCAGTGTTTCATGCAATTATGTCCAAATTCCAAAATTCATTAAATAACAAAATGCACTTCCATATTTGAACTTTGAATTTTTAGTGTTGGGGGTTGGCGGGGATTCTTTGCCATTTATAAACCTCAAGACCACTCTTTTTCATTCTCTCTCCCCCAAATTCCAAACCCCCTTTAAAACCCTACCTCCCTCCGCCCACTGAATCAAGAACTCCGACGACGCTCCGATTGCCTCTCTCCGCCTCAATCGCGGACAATCATTCTCCGCTTCTTGCGAAAGGTAACTCAATTTTTCTTTTTAATTTTGATTTTGTGCTGATTCTGATTTAATACTCTTTTTCTTTTAATCGGGTCGCTGTGTGAAGTTTTCGGATGTGTAATAAGTATTGGATTGGTTGAATTTTTGGGGGTTTTGCCCATTTTGGTGCTTTTCTTGAATTTGATTATTACAGAATTGAAACGCTTCTGCTATTTATTTCGGGGTTTTGCAGTAGATTCGTGTTCCTTAGAGGACTGCTCTTGGAGTTTTCCCCAATGACTGCTTTGTTTTATCATGGCTGATGTGGATTTGTGAACTTCTCATTCTATATTTGTTGCTTCATTTAGTTAAGGAGTTTGAAGATTACTCTTTTGGTCTTAGAATCTATATTTTCTAGAGAAAGCAGTAATCTTTTGCGTCTTGTATCCTCAAGCTTGTTTGAGCGCAACTTAACCTCCGTTAACCAATTTTCACATCTGCCATGACGCGATATAATTTAATAGAAGAGGGCCAAGTAGAGGTGGTGAAACATACTGTGTTATTTCAGTATAATTCTTGTGAAGAAGGTAAATTAGGTACTCGTCTTTGGTCGCCAATAATGATTTAATGAGACACTTCATCTGAATGCCCTTTGGTTTTATGCATCTGTAATATAAAAGGGACCAAATTAGTCTGTAGAAAAAGATGAAAATATTTGCTCTGATAAATTAAATATAGTTTATCTACTGGGAGGGGATTAGGAAGGATAATTTTGTGTTTGGATCTGGATTGTTTCCACCCTCTTAATTGTTCTTCTCAATCTGATGTCTGTGACGTTTCTTTGTAATGCTCTAGGCCTCACAGTGTGTCCTTTTACAGTTGATAGGTACTGCTGTACTGGTTACTAAAGGCATTCTCAAGCTGAAATCAAAATGGAAACTGGTGACTGGAGAACTCAACTGCCCAGAGATTTTCGAGGAAAATTTGTCAAAAGGATGTAAGTTGCATAGCATTATCCTTTTAATGATACAGAGCATTATTTAAATTCTAGCTGAAGTTATGTACCATTTTTGGGAAGTGGTGGAATGTACTGGCCTAATAATCCACATTACCCGGTGTGCACGGGAATGATAGTTTCAGTTAGTACTTAGATTTTTTCTTGTCATATAGATTTTAGATGGTATAATTCTTTGCATAATTTTCTCTCATAGAACTTCACAAAAAGAAAAGAAAAAAAGAACTCAGCTTTGGCATGCTATGCTTCATGAAGATTTTACTTGAGTCGAGCTTGGGTGAGCATCAATGATTGGCTGGAATTTTGTAAACTTACTTAGTTTAGGGTATGGTGAGTGTGAATGCTGTATTTGATAAAGATTTCTACAGAGTTTAGTATATGATGATAAATTGATAATGTGGTTAATGGGTTTTCGCCTGTTTACTATAATTTACAGTCTAAGCTTCTCGAGCTGGCATGGCCAGTAATTTACTGACTCCATAATTATCTCTTCTGCAGTATAGATACCCTAACGAAGTGTACGCCACCTTCTGAAGATCCTTCATCCCAACTGAGGAAGATACAGAGTGTTGCACTGAAATTCGAGAAAAAGGTTTATATGGACTCCAGTGACCAGGTATTTTAAGTTATGAAATGTTTTTCTTCTGAGACATATATCGATAAGTCTTGAAGTGCCAAGTTTTTAGAAAATAAATAATTGCAGTTCACTAATGTCTCATGTTTTCCTATGCTGGTTTGAAACATTAAGTTTGTCTGTATCATTATTTAATAAATCATCCTGATTATTTATTTTAGAGTGAATATGTGAGGAAGATAATGGTAAAGTTGATGGCAGCAGAGGGATCACATCCAAATGTCGTGCCTAAATCGACATCAAACCTTCCCGGCGCTGGTCCAAAAGCCTTAAATCTCAGTAATTACAGTTACTCAAAAATTAGTTTATTCATTTTTAATATTTTGATGGTCCTATTTTGATATATCTCAAGTTGTAACTTCTATAATTGATTGCTGAAATTCACTATGTATAGATCAAGGTCAATCAGTTGCTGTTCAATCCGCAGATCAGTCTCAAGCATGTGAAGTTCCTGAACAGCGTTCATTGCTTGGCGTTCAAAATAATAGTACATGTGCTGGAGTTTCTGCTAACTTGGCACCTGCACGGTCCACTGTCAGTGCTTCAGCTCAGGTTCTCTTGCCAAGTCAGAATCCATTTTCACTGAAGTCAGTAGGAAATTCGTCAGGGAAAGGGATACCTTTTAATGAATCTGCCAGTAATTTCAAGCAGGAGCAAGTAAAACAACATTCATCCCGCATTGATACTCATCCAAATCCACATCATTGTAGGCAGGTCAAGCAGAAATATGATGATCCTCAGAAGAGCCATCAGCAACTAAATCCAAATCTATGTAAGCAGGTCAAGCAGGAACATGTTGCACCATCATACATAACTCAGCAACACAAAGTACATCAGCAGCAATGTATAGATCCTGAGCAGAATCATCAGCAACTAAATCCAAATCTTTGTAAGCAGGTCAAGCAGGAACATGTTGCACCGTCATGCATAACTCAGCAGCACCACCACAATCAGAAACTCGTAAAGCACACTCAGCAACAGAGCCCTCAACAATCTGTCATCCAAACTCCTCTTCTACGACCTTCTGAGATGCATGTTGCTCCACTTTCTGATTGTCGACAGGATCAGAGTTCTTTTAAACAGACACAATCTGTGATTAAGAATAATCATCAAATAACCTTTGGGCAAACAAATCCAGAAGACACTCCTGATATTCATCAAAAAGTATCATCAACCCCTGAGCAGGCGCAATCACAGAGGCAACCACATGCAAGTAGATTGAGTCCTACTAATGTACAACAGAATCATTTAAGTGGGCAGCAACATCATAGGTTGCCATCGCAGCACAATAGTCTACTACAGGAGTTTAAGGGGCAAAGTTTAATTCGTTCAGGTGCAAACCATGAAACCCAAAAAAACCATATCTCTGTACCACATGGGAGCTCACAACTGCCTGAAGGTGGTAGCTCAGGCAAGCGTCAATGTGAGAGTAAAATGCAGGGGGAAACCAGACGGACTGATTTCGCTCTGCTGCCAAATCAAGTGCAAGAATCACAACCACAGAATCTTGATAGGCAACTAAAAACTCAATCACAGTCGAATAAGATGCCAAGTCTGCCAAGTTCAGGGAGGATGCAAATATCAGGTACATAAAACAATCAACTCTAATTTAGCAGAAAAGTAGTTTTTTGATATGATTATTGATAACTTAAAATTTGTTTTTAACTTTCTAACTGCTCCTATGTTTTTTTGCAACACACATAACTAATAACTTAACAATGTAACTTTAGTTAATTAATAAATCAAAAGATACTACTGGGAATGGTAATGGCAAGGTAACAACAATGTCGGTGGCAGTTTTCTGGTGGGACGAGGCACTCTCATATGTTGTGATGGTATGAGGATGGGTATTGTTATTGATGGTCATCGAATACTCACCAACAGTAGGGGTTGCATGATAGTCACAGTGGCAATGAGTTGGGTTTAGGCTTTAGGGGCTGTGGCTTTTGGTGATAGTAGCGGTAGAGATGGCAATGGCTTCCTTGCTATGGAAGCAATAATAATTGTTGTGGAGTAATAGAAGTAGTAGGAAGTGGAACTAGTTGCAGACCTGCAGCTGTCCAGCTGCAATTTCTGTTCTCTTATTGATTTTTTTTTTTCTGAGAAACAGAATTTATTGTTCACAAAGAATGGGACAAAAAAGAAAAGGACAAGAAGTCAGTAATGGGGAAAACTACAGAACAGAACCCCAATTTCACTTTGATGGAGTGAGGGTGTAAGCAATAAGATACCAAACAAAAATTTTCTCTTTTAAGTTGATATTTCCCCCCTCATTTCACTTTCTGTTTTATATATTCTTCCTCCTACCCTTCCTTTCTACCCCTCCTTTTCCCTTTGATCTGTATGTCTTTTGCTAACAACGTAGATGATTGAGTTTGAAAGTGTTCAGTGAGAAGTGATTGGACACTGCTCATTTCACTTTCTGTTGTATATATTCTTTCTCCCTCCCTTCCTTTCTACCCCTCCTTTTCCCTTTGATCTGTATGTCTTTTGGTAACAGTGTAGATGATCTGAGTTTGAAAGTGTTCACCGAGAAGTGATTGGACACTGGTACTCTTCTCTCAAGTCATGCACCAAATGTTAGTAATTGTTTTCAACACACTAAATTGGAAACACATGAGTATGTTATGGGATACATACCACACCAAATACCAATTAATGCAACAAAATGTTCTCTTCAATTTTTCTCATTGGTTGCACTTTCTATAATCATGACCTTATCAATGACTTTCAATTTGAGAGCAGACTGTTATTTTATCTGGCAGATTTCTTTTAAAAGTGCATAAATCTGCTTTTATACCATTTCACAGATACCAGCTTCCCTGATAGATGTTTAACGTTAATACTGTAACCTTTGGAGTTACTTTACTTTGTAGAGAAGGGAGGGGGGCAGAGAGAGAGAGAGAGAGAGAGATTCCTTCTGCTGTCAAATAAGATTTACAAGAAGTTATTGATATGGTTTTTTACAACCTGAAATCATCATTATTTGCCGAAATTCTGTATATTCTCTTTCAGAGTTTGCAAAAATAGTCTATCTATACAACTTCATCCTGAATGAACTTATAAAATAATGAGGGAAAATAAAAACAGTTTCCCAAATAACAGTCATTTTGCTTCTGTTCGCATCCTGTCAGATCTACTTGCAGTTGACTTGTGCTTTACATATTTTGTATACCAGCTTCCACATATGGCCAAGGGATTTCAAACGTAGATAACTTGCAAGAGGAGCTCTATCAGAAGGTATACTCTCTCTCTCTCTCTCTCATTTAATTGCTTATACTTACTATAGTCATTTATCCAGTCCCATAAGAGAGAGAAGGTTTATAGTTGCTGTAGTTTCAAAGAACTTAGAGAAATAAAGAATAAAGGGAGGTTAAAAGGAGAACCCAGGCCTTTAAGATAACTCAGTTTTATTCATTTCAATCTCATTTGGCTGATAAAAGATGACCTTCTTTACAAGCTTTGCATCTCTGCTTGACTCTTAAAGTACCAAAAGCCTTTTAAATAACACGAGAATCCTGGAGTATTGTACATATCCTGACACTTAATTGACTAGTTTCAGCTAAACATATTAATTGACTTGGACTCATAGACTACTACTAAGACTTCATATTTGGACCAAAAAGTTAGTTGAGACCACATTTGGCAGAAGTTTGGTGTGACTAGCAGGTTTTTACTGTTGTGTTTGTGACTGAGGTTTAATGCACTTTGGTATTGGAGGAAAGATTGTTCGAAGTTATTACTATTGTTGTTATTAAATTAACTTGTCACTGTGGTCCAGAAGCCCATTTAGAGTTTCATTCACACATTGATTCAATAGTATTCCATTTATTCAATTTAGTACTATATATGTGCTTTCGGCCCAAGTTTTTTTTTTCTTGATTTGAAATTATTCTTTCATTCCTGAAAATGGAGTCTATTTATGTCTTATTTCCTCGACACACTTCAGTTATAATGTCTTGCAAATTTTAGGTGGTATCTTACATAAAGGTTGCCTCCTTGTTCTATCATTAGTTCTTGATTATATTTTCTGTAATTTAATTCTTAAAATTGTGTCGACATACATGTGAGTGATTATAGTGTAACGATATGCTTATGTTTTTGAATTATGTCGGTATATTTTATTATCTAACCCATGGTCGTACGCTGCTATTGTAGAAATCAAACACTGACAGCTCTTATTTCTAAAATTTTCTTATGCAGGTTGAAATTTTAAAAAGCAAATATTTAGCATCACTGACAGGGATCGAGCAAAAGATAGCATGTTATTTCCAGAAGGTAGTTATAGCGGCTTGTTTAAATCAGCCAAAATGAGATCTAATGCTTTGTTCTTATGTTTAATTTATATACATTAATTTCTGTTCTGCAGCTCCAATCTATCCCTGAACACCCCGAACGAAACAATATCAAGAAACTCAAAGCAATGAAGCACATGCATTACATGGTCAAATTTCACATTATGAACCTAAATGTGCCTAAACACAAAATTACACCTGCTAGCAGGGAAAAGCTGGGGTTAATGGAGGAAAAAATTGTTTCTTTCCTTCACATAGTTGAGCAACGAAAGCCTGCTACCTTACTGCAGGATGGAAGATGTTCCAATATGCACTCTATGCCTCAGTCGGTGCAACTTCATTCTCAGGCTTCTCAAGGTCACACAAGGGAAAATGAAAAGAAACTGCCATCGCAGTCGGTGAACATACAGTGTTTTGATACAAATACACACAACAGCAAGGTGACAGTGAATGATTCTGATTCTCTATCTGAACCTCCAATCCTGCAACATGACATGGTGCATATGCGACAGAATTTGACTGAACAAGATTCCGAAAAAGCAAACTCTTTGAAGTCAATAAACCAGGTTACTTCAGAGTCCTTTAAACTTCCTAGAAGAAGCCCCCAAAAACCAAATAATATGCTGTCACAAAATCCTGCACTCAGACTAAAGTCGCATGTGAATCCTCTCGAGTCAAGCTTCAATTTACTTCAAGACATGCACCTGAAGCATACTAATGAACAGCCAGTTATTAAAACCTCAAATAAAGAACTTCGAAGGCACAAGTCGCAGCAGCAGTTAGTGCAACCGAATCAGCAAATACCACAGCAGCATCACCAGTCACCAGAGTTACAGTGTAGGGATTACACTCCTAATCCTTTGCCCAAAAGTCTTAAACCTTCCTCTCGACAAGTTCCTCAACATTCTTCTGTGAGTGAAAAGAAGAATCTTCCAATGCTTCCTATAAAACCTATATCTCCTGTCATTTCAAGAAGCTCACCCAAGGTTGGAATTTCTTCTTTGGCTCCCTTAACATCAGCACCTATACAAGGGGATTCTGAGAAACCTATGTCGGAAACTTCGTTGGTTTCAAATGTAGTAAATATTGGAGGTCAACAAGCACATGGTGCTCCAGAAGCCATCCATTGTTCTTTTGATGGGTTGAATGCTGCTGAGCAGCCTATTCAGAGATTGATTAAAATGGTTAGTTTGATGTTGTGATACAACTTCTTCGGTTATTTAGAAAGCATTGGATTTTCTGCATCATGATTATTGGGGTACATAAGATGAAAAAGTATTATCCATGTCTCATTTCAGGTTAACTTGGTGTCGAGTAAAGCACTAAGTTCTTTTGCTTCAGATATTGGTTCAGTAGTTTGTATGACTGATAGAATGTCTGGACCAGATACGGTTCAGAGATCTGGAGCTACGATCAGTGATTTGGCAGACACGACCAATTTTCATTTGCAGAAGGAAATGACTGTTGGAACAAGGATAATGAAGCGTCACAGAAGTACGCCAAATAGCTATGGGGCTCCAGGAAATGGCAGTATAAATGAAAGCTTGTCACAGCTAAGTGATATGGAAAAGTTTGACTTGGATTCAGCTGCAGTATCTTCTAGCAAACGGCGTAGACTTGAGGTATGAGCCATGCTTTGATAAGAACTCGTAATCTGTCAAAGTTGTTAACAGTTTATCATTGCGCTGTGATCTTTCAAGTGAATATTAGAACCTTTCAATAATCGTGATGATTTTACTGTGTGAATTATGTATTGGTTCTCATCATAGAATTTTCAATAGTCTGTAAATTAGGTATCAGTTCTCATCATTATTGGCCTAATATCCGCGATATACATCTATTTTGTATCAGGAGATACTTTTTGGTTGAAACTCGTACCATTTGTATTGGGACATAGAAAATTAATTTTTGATGTCATCTTTGAGTTATGCTGTGCTATCCTTTTCGGTGAAGCTTTTGTTCATCTCTTTATGTAAAGCTCCCGTCAGTTGTACTGTGGAAAGTCTAGCGTAGCATCTTGTCCTCATTTTTTTGGTCAACAGTTATCTTTTACATGTTACAGGTGAATCATCTCTTAGAAGAAATTACAGCAATCAACCAACGACTAATAGACACTGTTCTAGATATCAGTGATGAAGAGACTATTTCATCAGTAGCCTCAGCTCCAATTCTCAATGGTGAAGGAGCTATTGTAAGCTGCTCCTTCATAGCTGTGGCCTTCTCTCCTAGTCTGAAGGCTGAACTGGAGCTGGTGGGTCTTAAATTTAATAGTTGAAGTTTGATTCAGAAACCGCACTTGTGTCTATTAATCCTGTACTGACTTGTGTTTCTTGGTTATGTAGCTTCCAATCCAGCCTTTGCGATTGCTTGTTCCTGCAAATTATCCTTTGTGCTCTCCAATATTTGTGGACAAATTGAAAGTGGAAGTCAGGTGAGAAATGGGCCTTTTTCTTCTTCTTATGCCTGCTGTTTATTATAGAAATCATGCTATATACAACCTGCAGAAACTGTCATCTAATAGTTACAGATGGTATTAGAATGTTAGCCCGAAGTCTTTACATTTTAATAACCCGGCTGGTTCTTTTTCTTTTCAGAATTATGAGTAATATCATTTGTGTGTTATTGGTTTCATTCCGAGTAACTATTGGCTTTACCGAATTTCAATAAACAATGATTTTCGTAATATTCTCATAATATGTCACAAGTTGATTACAAATTTAAGGCATCTGTGTGATTTTTTAGCCCAGGGTGTATTCTCACCATCCAAGTTCTTAATTAGGTAGTTGTTTGTGATACTGATGTTATGCATATGGTTGTCAACTCCTGTAAAGTAGTGACATTTACCATCAGTCAGATAGACAAGAGTCGTGCGTTAAAAATATGGATTTTGCTCTGCTAAATTTGAGGCCAAGAGTAATTGGGTTATTCAGTTTAATGGACTAATGGTTAACTTTCTTTACAGTGTGCTCTTGTTAATTAGAATTTTGCTGATTGCTCTGGGTTTCAATATATTGGGTGGAATAAGGTTTAATCTAGGTTCACATATTCATCAATATGAGGGGGATGATGATTGACTTTTTAAGGCTCTGAAAGAAACATGGAATGCAGTTACTTATATATATATAGTGTGTCTATATATATATTATATAGTCGGGATCAGAGGCATACGTCCGCACACCCTTAAAGTGAGGACGTGCATCCGTTTTCCACCGTACGGCTCCGACGACGCGGCGCCTCCACCCTAGCGGCCTCCAGCAGCGTCCCCGATTACTTTTCCTCCCCGGCAAGTCCGCCGAATTCCAGTTTTCCGACGAGATCGACCGATCACTTTTCCTCCCCGACGAGTCCGCCGAATTCCAGTTTTCCGGCGAAATCGATTTTGTTTGAAGTTTTGAGTG